>NC_139823.1:9366524-9966524 GCF_963457635.1 Microchirus variegatus
ACATACACACACGTCCAAAATCACCCCCCAGTGGCTTTTACGCTTTTATTTTCCACCTGTATTTCCTCCTCAACCTTCACAGTTATCAAAGCCTATATTGCTTCTGTTCCATTGTCTAGGGCGAAGTGATTTGTCATGATTTGAGTGGACACAAGAATTATTTTTCCAGTATGGATGGTGCTGTGTCCAGACTGCTGTGCTTCAAGAGAATTCACATAGCTGGGACCAGCTTTATTTTAACAGCCACTCTTTTAGTTTATGGTTCTGTTCACCTTTTAGGGAACTAAAGGGCACACTACATAGTTTAAGAATCAGCACCACACACGTTTTCACACAAGATAAATCAAATAATGTCTCGTAATTTTTTAACAGTGCAGTCGCATCAGGGCACGTTCTCGAACAATGTCATGTCAGGTGACGTTAAGGTAAATGGAGGCTGCGTTTTGTTTCCTAATATGAAACTGGTGATCATCATGACTGTTAACCAGAGGCGCAGCTTGTGAACAGGCAAGTCAGGCAACTACTCTGGGGCCCCGAGCTGATAGGGGGCCCCCCGACACTCGGAGCCTGAGGGCTGTTTTTACTGAAATGTGCAGTGACCAGCCGCCCCCCCCGTCCCCCTTTAACAAAAATGGCCGATTTGCAATGACATCTCAGTAGGAAACCTCCCTAAAGGGGCCCCACCTCACTTTAACCTGTGTGAAGTTATCGTTCTGCAAGTTGAAAAATGAAGAGGATTATTTACAGTGTAATGTGTATCTTTTCTTACTCAGTTTATATATGTTTTTTTCAGTTATTTACAGTATTTTATTGTTCTATATACTTATATTGTTTTATAATGTGGGTTCTTTACAAAGTTTATGTAGTTTTTAAAACGCTATTTACAGTATTTTATTGTTCTTTATGTTTATATTTTCACATACTTTTTAATGACAAGGTTTTTCCATGTTATTTCATTCATTTTTGAAAAATGAACTCATACATTTTTCATTGGTGTCAGATTATTTGTAACATAATGGTGATGAACACTATTTGGAAGGAAGGGCACCCTGGGAATTTTTGCTTAGGGCCCGTACAGACTCTAGAATCGCCTCTGCTGTTAACTGGGTATTTTATAATTTTAAAAACTGTGACGAAGTTTCCTCAAATTTTTTGGAAACTGCATCACTGAGGCTTAATTAATGTTATTTCTCAACTTTGCCATCATTATTAATACATCTGATGTTAAAGAAGGAGCGATTCATCACTTTGGCTGAGAGGCCTTTAACCTGAAAAAGTCATGAAAAACATAATCCCTTTTTAATGATGATTAAAGCAGGATTGAAAGTCAACGGGATAAGGTGATGTATGATGTATGAACCTCGTGTTTTGAGTGGTCAGTCTGTCTATTTTTGAAAGATGTAAACATATTTGAAGCCTCTGTGTTCATGTTAATGGACATTGTAAGGATGGAATAATTACATGTGTGTATGGGAAAGTATGGCATATTGCTTAAATTACAGCCAGGAATTTGTTTGTCTGTCTGTCTGTTAGTGACCAACATAACTCGAAAAGTCACGGAAGGATTTGGATGAAATTTTCAGGAAATGCCCGCTATGGGACCAGGAGCAAGTGATTACATTTTGGGAGTGATCTGTACACGCTGCGCACCGGCAGGGTGTATTTTGTAGGCACTGAGCTGCCTTGGCGGAGGTCTGTGCTCTCCGAGTGCTTTTCTAGTTATAATGATGCTTATTTCTGAGTAAGACTGTGCATTCCCATGAGCATTGGTTTCTGCTTCATACATCTATGTCTCTGTGTTACTCTCTCTGGTTATTGACTGACTCGTAGACTGACTGTTTAGGTCCACAGCTCTTTTCTGATCAGATCTGATGCATCACTCTCTCTCTCTCTCTCTCTTCATTAATCTCTCACATTTACCCACTCCTGGGGCTCATTGGTGTGCAGTCGTGTGCATGTTTGTGCGTACATGTATTCATTAGTGTGTGTGTGAGTGAGTGAGTGAGTGTGTGAGAGAGAGAGAGTTTGAATCTCAGCTGCAAAGAAATCAATAACCGTCTGTGTGTGACAGCATTGAACAATTGAGGTTAAGTGAATTAACACAGCGCTTTGTTTTCGGCCCCTCGCACCCCCGATGAGAATGTTCTCATGGATAAATCAATTCACAGCTATTGTGTTTGTTCAACAATTCCTGCACTCACTCACTTACACCTTTAAATAATCGTAACATTAGAATTGTTAAAGCCACAAGGTGATGTGACCACTTCACCGTCTTGAAGGCAGAAATTCCAAGGGGTTTTCATTCAGGAACGACTTTGTTCACGAGCGGATTTTAACTGCGGTGTTTCTGACAAAATCAAAAATCTCGCATCTTTTTCTGATGCTCAAGCCAATATCTAACTATTCTACCAAGATTTAAAGTGCGGTAAAAGTCATTTTTCTGAACTAAATTCCAACTAATTGCAGCCCTCATCATTTATGGATAACCATACATGTCACCTTTCATCTGTTGTCGCCGTCTATACAGAATAGGTGTTTTCAAAGTAACATTAAATGAATAACAGTTGGATAAAAGTTCAACTTGAAAATCCATCTTAACAAATAATAACTTTTAAAATCACTTTTCCCTTTTATGTCCCCCCTTTTTATCATTAGTGTTATTAAGTGTGTGTGTTGAACCATAAAGGAAATCTATTTTATGCAGGAGATCTTGCATAAGAGAGTTAGACAAATGGAAATTTACGGATATACAAATTTATAAATGACACTATAGTTTAGATTTGTCACTGAACATGCACGGCCATACAGGCTGGTATCACAAGCGTCTGTCTTTTGTGGTTGTTGTTGTTTTTTTCTAACCTTTTGCTTGTTCTCCCTGAAGTTGTGCCTTAACTGCTGCTGTTTCATGATTGATGCAGCTTTAGGGTTTCTAAAGCTTCTAAATGCCACACCTTTCCCCTGATGCAATGGATTGGTAACCTTTCTGCTTGAGTTAGTCTTTATAATGACTGTGGATTATCGATGCTCATGAGGAGGGGGTGAGCTAATAAGTGACAGTGTCCATTTTCTTCATATTGGAGTGGGCAGCAGTGGTGTTTGTTGGTGGTGTTCAGGCCTCCCCCCCTGGACCATACCTGTCACGCCTCCCAGGTTACACCCGTCATGGCTGACTAATCTGTCTTTTCAAATTTTATGCAGTTCAGGAGAGATTCAATAAAAACAAAGTAACACCTTGATTAATGTCCCTGACGCTTTATCTTGTTTGCTTTTTCACAACTTGGTTTGCCTTTATTTATTGAGAAGTATAGTGTCTCAAATTGGAAAAAGTGTCCATAAGTGGGAAAAAAAAATACCACCATATAATTGAAATCAATCATTTAAAACATCCAGTTAAATCCAAGGGAAGGATCACATGTGTATGATCGTTAGGCACGGCTGTTATCTGTGTGTGTGTAAAGCTTTGGCACAAGTCAAAGTTACTGCTTCTGTAGCCTTTGCCACGCCGTAGTTTGCCAAACCTCACAGGAAGGATTTGGTGTAATCTTTTGTAATGAGTCCTGTCAGGAGTGAAGCTTTATTCGTACTCTCGTGAGTCACCTCATGGACCTCATGGTGCAGCAGACACAACGGGCGGCATGAGCAGAAGTAAACGTGAGAATGACAATCAGGCAATGCCGACTCGTCCCCCGCTAGAAAACCAACTTCTCAGGTTCTGAACCGCTTTATTTTTGATGGGATTGCGCCATTCGGTTAAAGACTTGGTTTTAAGGAACTGGAATGGTGCCAAAGCTGCGGTGGTGTGACAGGGCTATCTGTCGACTTGTGGATCTGGTCAGTCCTCTCCTAGATGCACCCAATGCATGTGTGGTGAGCATTTGGTTACAAAAATGTAGAGATGTGTCAACACTGTGGAAATTTATGCGAGTCCTTGAACGACACACAAGCAGTGAATACATCATTTCTGGCATAAACACCATCATGTTGGACGTGCTATGACGAATGTAAACCAGGGTTAAGGGGCTTCAGTAGGTGGACTGCCGACGATCCCTAATCAACCTCGCTTTCACTCTAACCCTCTATTTCCCTACGAGAACAGCCTGCTTGTTGCCAGCTTGTGGGCTGTCTGGTGTGTACATCTGGGGAATTCACTTCCACCTGTTCTGCTCTGTGTGTGGTTGGTTGACCCTGCCAAAATAAAATATACGCGGGTACTTGGCGCTATTGTTGCTCACATGCAATACATATCTCGATGCAGCTGATTTGTCTGCTCCTTCTCTCCACACGCACGTGCAGCCTATTTCAAACGGTAACACGGAGAACGATTGTTCGTGGTGTTTTTTTGGCTCAGTATCAACGTGATCTCCCTCCCTGTTTATTATCTAACTAGTGAAGCACTGGCTCGTATGGCCGCTTGAAAAGTGCACACCATGTCCTGTGTGTGTGTGTGTGTGTGTGTATATTTACGCGTAGGTGCGCACTGCACAGGTGGGGTGGGGGGTGTCTTTGTGGTGAATGACGATATACTCACTACAGTATACCACAATATAGTATTGTAGTTTCATAATTTCAATAGTTAGTTAGTAATAATTTAATAGTGTCTGCTATTAATTTTGTTTGCTCCTCTACACATAAAATAATATATAGTCACCCTGTTAAAAAAAGTCACATGTGTCAAACTCAAGGCCCGGGGGCCCAGATGTGGCCCGCTGTGTCATTTTATGTGGCCCGCGAGTGATTAATCTGTTTTAAAAAAAAATCTGTGTTAAAATAGGTCTATGCTGCTTTAAGGCGTGCGTTGACCATAAACTACATTTCCCACAATGCATGGCGATTGCGTTACCTGCAAAATGACGGCACCGCCACTCGATCGCAGTGCATCATTGTATATGCATCATGCGACGAGTGAAATTGAATAAGTAATATATACAGATTTACATTATATTTGGTTACATTTAGTTACATTATTTCTGTATGACAGTTACATCTGGCCCTTTGAGGGTAACCATTATGCTGATGTGGCCCTCAGTGAAAATAAGTTTGACACCACTGGCCTAAGTCATTTTTGTCTTTTTTTTCATGATGCCGGCCACCTTGAACAAAATGAGTTAGTTGATCATTTTAACTGGGTGACGATATGTAAAACAAGCCTTTGTCCACAGCAAATAGTCGCATTGAACATTGTAGCACACCAACAGACTATATAAGTGCAATATTAATAGTGATGTGCAATATAAATGAGTGAAATTGAACTGTTTACTGGCCTGACATAATTGGTATTGTACGTGTTGTATGTGTGGGAATGTATGTGTGTGTGTGTGATGCTTGAACCCTGCGGGATTAGGGTTTGGCTGTGAGTGTACAGTGTTTTTATTTATTCTATTTTTTTTTTTTTTAATTCCTTTTATTTATCTATCTTTTAACTGATGTGACCGTACTCTGACTGTGCACCTTCATTTTGTTGTACACATGTGTATAATGACAATAAAGTATCTAGAATCTTGAATCTTGAATCTTTAGTCTTTAGTCTTCTACTTTTAGTCATCGTAGTCATTCATGTACATGGGTAAAGCACAGCTCAACTATAACAGATCAATAATAAGTTGACTTTACGTGACAGTGGTTGAAGGAGCACTCAGTGTTGATTGATGGCCTGACAGATCTGGACCTGTATTAATACAGCGCCTTCAGATCATGTGCCTCGGGGATTAAAAAAAAAAACAATCTGGCTTCACCAGAAACCCTTGAGCAAGATAAAGACAACAAATCTCTCACTTTGGCAACTTTGAATCTCATTGCTTAAAGGCATCTTTTCCCACATCTTTGTGTGCTTGGTCACACACAGAGGGAAAAAAAAAAGATACAGCTCCTGAGAGATTTCCAAAGAACCTGTTGTCAGGTCTTTTTTTATTTATCATTTCATGTGAAGGCCTTATTGTTGTTCACGCCATCTCTTTGAGGCTGTCACATTTGCGCAACATCAGCTTTTTGCAAAGACACTGTTTCTGGGACTTTGGAAGAGGGTCTCTCTTCCTCCTGATGTCTTTGCCAGTTCATTTTCGAGAAAATCCAAGGGAATTTTTTGGGCCTGCTAAAGGCTCCTAGATCACTAATGAAGAGGAAAACCTCAATGCTAAATTCAAAGCTACGGCTTCCCTTGAATAATAAATGAATCAGCACGAGTGACCTAATTGTGATTCTATATACGTGTGCATGCTGTATCTCCATGTTTGGAGAAAAGCTTTGAAACGCTGTGTGGTTTTCAGTCTTCTGTCATTACTGACTGGACATTTTTTAGGAATCATATTTAAGCCAAATTATAATGTCGTCTTTGACTTTGAAGGGAAAAGCACATCTTCACTTTGACTTGATTTATTGGTATATCGATGTTCACAAGTCTTGATCAAAGAGTTTGCGTGTGCCTGTTTTCATTCCACTGGGATGCATTTATTTTTAGACACAAAACATCACTCTAATTTGATCAAAGCAGCAACGGTGATGACCTTTTACTCGCACAAATTCTCAGACTGATAAAAGTGCATTTCAAGGCTCAGGTCCATTGCCGTGTTGGTTTTTCATTCCACGGTCGGAAAATGGATGAAAAAGAAAGTTTCTAAGTGTCCAAAAAAAAAAAAAGTCCAGTCAAGTCAAAAGCATATTGATACAGAATCAGTGAAAGCTCTCACTGATTATTCACTAATGAAAGAGCAATGCATTGGCAATACTTGGCTCACTCAAGTAATTTCTGTCTTCTTTTCATTTATTTTTTATCCGGGCAAATGAAATCAGGTCACCCTGATCTTTTTTTTCTGTATTTGTCATGCACAAAATTATAAAATAATACAATTCTTCGAGATAAATGTCTGTATGGGAGGAACTTTAAATTCCCTTTGAAAAATATAGCATTTGTGTGTAGGAATTTTAAAGGTGCATTATGTAATAAATCTAAAGCAACTGGCCATAAAATCCTCCTAATATGTCACAGAGACTCAGGAATAATGTTCATATAACAAACTTAACTCACCAACAACAACAGTACAGACAAAATATTTGCATTAAAAAAAATATTTTCCAGACTGCAAATCATGTTTACGTTTTGAAATCATGTTTTAGCATGTGGCGCCACCTACCGCCGTTTACCAATCATTGCAGTGAGTAGAGTCTCAGCTGCCGAGCAACCACGGGTTGCCAGTTAGGTCAGAAAACGAAACCTATAAGACCTCGGTAGTTTGAATTTGAATGTAGTAACCGTTTTTGGCAACAATCTTACATATGGCATCTTTAAGGCTGGAGGAGATGGCAGTAAGGATTAAGTAATTGTATGGGTGACCAAGTAATGATGACAAAAATATAATTATTATTCAATGCCTGACTTTAAATGCTTAAACAAATTGGGAGTGCGTAACGTTTTTTAAGTCTTTGTTATATAAAGTGTGTGATGTAGAGAATCATGCTATGTCATTAATCTTATCTTCAACATGTCTGCTTGGTTCTGTCTGGTTGTCACAGACTTATTTAAGGTTGCTTATCCCCCCCCCCACTCCCAATTTCCTTTGCCCTTTCTGTTTCTGCTACAATCTGTATTTCATCCTACCCCTTTTTTTTCTACAGTTTTTTCTCTTTCCCAGGGTTTCACCCTGTATTGTACTTCATTCGTTCTTGTCTCTTCTTCACTGCCCATGCTCCTTTTCCACCCCTCCTCCTCCTTTTTTTTTTTACCTTCCGATGTCCATCTCTCCGCTGAAAAGGAGGCGATAACACCTTTCCGTTGCTTGACGCTGCTCTTTCAGTCGGGGGGTTATCTTGTACTTGTCTCCTTATCACTGTAACGTGACA
Organism: Microchirus variegatus; assembly: GCF_963457635.1. NCBI lineage: Eukaryota > Metazoa > Chordata > Actinopteri > Pleuronectiformes > Soleidae > Microchirus > Microchirus variegatus. Next base: position 9,374,358 of record NC_139823.1, read on the forward strand.
CCACCTCTTATTCCTACTACACAACAATCTGTGTCATGCATGCCACGAGACTAGAATACTTGTTTACGACCCAGTGCCCGGTGAAATTTGCTTTCAGAGGGTAAAAACCATTAGTGAGGCACTGCTTGTGACGATGATGTTTCTCTCAACCAGCAGAGTGCATTGGATGAATTAATTTACGCGTTTTTTTATTTTTTATTATTGATTTATTTGATATGTATGTGTAATTTTTTCATGTGGTTTAGCAATCTGACAAAGATTGAGAGATGCAAACACTCTAACATTACTAACTCTTACATTAATTTCAACTTTTGGAATTACATTGGCTATTTGCCTCCAAACTGTTACTCAACACACCTCTCAATGTGATGCATTCAAAGAAATCACAATACTGAGATTGGAAAGAAATTACTTAAGTACATTAAGGTCATAGCAAACCCCTAGAATGACCACCACACGTGGATTTTCGCATATGAATAAATAACTATTGCATCACCATATTTTTGTCTGTATCAAATCACTCAGTGCACCCCCTGTGCTGGATGACGGCATGAGCTCTCATCACGGAGAAGGGCCCTTGCAAAACGTAAGGTTAAAGGTGATCGCTCTGAATAACTTTGTATAGATTTTTGTTGAACCCTCCCTCTAAGTGGCCAAGAGGAAGGAATACTATGTCAGGAAAATGCTCCCAGAATGACGAGCCGACATACTGCTGGTTCTCCATTCAGATCTGTATCAGGTAAACAGATCTAAATCTCAGTTGTTGAATCGCATTAAACACCAGCTCATTTTAACTGATCAGCTGGCTCCTGTGATGTTATTCTTACTCCCGTTTTCATATCGTTGGTATATTGTCGACATCTAAACATAAGCCTCACAAGGAGAGAGAGTAATGCTGTCGACTTATATGGAGGAATATCTCCTCCAGCCTTAAAGGTGCCATATGTAAGAATGTGGCCAAAAACGGTTACTACATTCAAATTCAAACTACCGAGGTCTTATAGGTTTCGTTTTCTGACCTAACTGGCAACCCGTGGTTGCTCGGCAGCTGAGACTGTACTGACTGCAATGATTGATAGACGGCGGTAGGTGGCGCCACATGCCAAAACATGATTTCAAAACGTAAACATGATTTTTTATATGATGAGGAATATCAGTGTGACACATTAGTATCCTGCAGACTGTCTAAAACCAGCCCGTGTCACGTAAGTTTACATCTTTTATCAACGCTAATATACTAAACTGTGATTGTGGACCTCGTGTGTGCATCTCTGACTTTGTGTGATTGCGCAGTTATGTGTGAGTCGGAGTATGTATAGGATATATCACATTCTCATTCTACACCGGATGATTTATCTGCCTATTTGAGGTCCCTCAGCAGGGCAAGCGCCGTCACAAGGCATTTGGGTTATGGCCTCCTAAATCTCTGGGGGAGCGTATTGACTTCCTATAGTGAGCTAATTATTGATGCTAACTGCCTGTAATGCTGCCAATTCTTAAGGAATTATTGGTACCACAAAGATAAACCTTTCAACCTCAACCTCTGCTACTTTGTAACTGCTTCTGTCTTGTAACTGTAATGCAACGAAGCACACATACATGTGCACACATACGGAGAAGTGAAAAAAATAATAATGGCTCTTCACAGTGGCTCGCATTGTTGCCTCACAGCAGGAAGGTCACCGGTTCGGATCGTGGTCCGGCCTAAGGCCCACAGTCATGTTTCGCCCTTTTGTCCTCAGCTGGGATTGGCTCCAGCCCTCAGTGACCCTAATTTGGAGGAACAAGCTTTAGAAAATTGATGAATGAAAAACGGAGAGACCACGGATTATACAAAAATGTGTGCTGCATCAAATTGGCTACGTGCACAAACGTGCACAAATAAACAGGATATACAGAGAGATACAGAGACCAGTTTTTGTTTTTTTAGTCCCATTCTTGCACACATGTACACGATACCCCGGGTGTTGTTAACATAGGTCACACTGAGATGGGTCCCCAGTGGGCTTTTGCACACTTCTGTATCTATCAGTTCCCCTTTGCTATTATGACAATCCCCCACCACTAACACACACACAACCCTTGTTCATGTTTTTGTGTTTACCTGGATGTTTTATTTTCTTTTACTGGGTTAATTCGTTAGTTTTTCACAAGCAAATTTCAGTAACGATGATAACCCCATGCCCTGTGGTTCACTGTATAATGTGTCCTGTCCACCTCCTTGTCTCTCCCTCTCGCACGCCACTCTCTCACCGATCAGTGATATACCAGACTGATGCGTTGGCCCAGCAATACTTTGGACCACCCCCGCCGTTTGACACCGCTGACAAATAGATAGCCAGCCAGTGTGTCAGGTCTGTGACCCTGTCATTCCTTAGCTAGACTGATTGGATTCCGTTTGTCCCCCCGCAAGAGGAAAAGGCAATGATTACAAACAGATAAACAGAGTGGGACTGCATGGCGGTCGGTCAGCACCGACTGCCTCAGTCCCCCCCTGTGACAGGGGGAGAGATTGAGAGTGTGTGGAAAATGGTCGGCTTAAAAACGGGGAGTTTCAAGGCCGCGTTGTTTACTGCGGCAGTGCAGTAAGAATGATGGAGGCAGCACACTGTATTATGTGACTGAGGGATTTCTTTGGAAATCCTGGTGTCTGTTACACACCTCACACGTAGAACTTCCTATACTCCGAAAAGCGATTAAAAGAAATACTGTACTCCATAAAAAACTAAGAGGTGGCACTTGACCAACAGATTGTGTACACATTACCTCCTCAACTAAAAGTTTTAATGGGCATTTTTTAATTTTTTTTTTTTTTACATTATGAAGAGTAATTATAGGAGAAAAAAATGTCCCCACATTTCTATGCGAATCACCTAATTAAAGATTACAAGATACCCTTGTCCTCTGCTTTAGTGCGTTTTTATAAAAGAGAAAATGTATTAGCCTTGTAGATGGACTGCACAGTTCCTGCCTTCAACTAATCACATTGTCATGAGAAGTGCTTGAAAAGTTTTTTGTGTAATTATATTACAGAAGTAGATTTTTTTTTTAAGCGTTAAAGCACTTTAAATCAGATTGATATTTTAATCCAGTTCAATTAAAAATACTGTATTTGGCCCCCAAGTGGCACATTTTGTCTTCTTCCTCAGATAATTACACCTTTATCTTATGATCATGCATGTCAGTTGTTAAGACACTTTGGATTAATGCATGTTAAATCACGTCATCGCTGCCTGCATGACCTGCATGACATTTTTTTTTTCCCATTTACATGAGCAGGCAATATCAAACAGGCTCTACAGGTTAGTTTGTTGTGTTTTTGTGTGAACTGTAATTCGCTCTTGAATTCGCTTGTATACCTTTGACGTGTACTCGCACGTCTCTCTGAGGTAGGTTAATGATGAAGGGGAATATTTCTTGTGCTGGTGGGCTACGACAGGCCCTGTTAACTCAGCTCTCTGGCGAGTCCCAATGACAAGAGGCTTCACGGGCCATAAACCCAGAGGGATGAGGGAGAGTCGAAAATGGCGGACCGTCTCAATTTTCTGCCAGACTGCCTCTTGCCTTCTCTCTTCTTCTTTTTTTTTTTGCCTGTGTGTGTGTGTGCGTACATGTGTGCATGCCTGCCTGCTTGCATATTTGTGTATGTCTTTTACCTTATCTCACTCAGATGAAATCATCCTCTCCTCTAATCCAGATTCTATGTTGCAGTGCGTTTTGTGTTACTGTCTGTCTGTCTTTCTCTCTCGGCTTGACAGTGATCCTGACAGGGGCATATTGAAACTCCAGCCTGAAGGTTTGTGAAGTGTTTTTTTTTTAGAGAATGGATTCAGTTTCAGAGTTTGGGCTTAAGCGGTGCATGACACTCTATACCCACACATGCACATGCGCTATCTCGTGGTTGCTCGTGGAGCACTACTGAGCCAGTCGAGCAGAATGGCAGCTTCATTATGATTGCTGGTGGCATATCGGGTGGCAATTATTAACGCCGGCTTATTCACTCTTTAATTGCCTCATTTAATTTGTTCACATTTAGCGCTGAACAATGTCAACCTGCTGCAGCTGAAAGCATTTGATCCAAGGACATGTAACATACACGATTGCAAGCACGTTGCATATGCGTGTGTGTGTGTGTGTACACATGTATTATAGCATGTGCAGGACACAACTAGACGCCACCACGTATGTATGTTGCTTCAGTAAACGGAATACTCTTCCTATAGGTTTCGACTGTCAATCATTTTGTTGTAAATTACTTATGCCAAAAATGTTTGACATATAACAGTGGTCTCTTGTAAAAGAAAACGTTTCCCTTGGATTGAAAACTGGTCGGATGACATGAGACTTCTCCAGCAGAAGTCGATGCGCGGTAGAAAACAGTCACTTGTGTGAAATAGCTGCAGGACAAAGTAATAAATCCTGCTACGTCAACCGTAATGAGATCATATTTTTCAATGTATTCATCTCCAAGCAAAAATATCTACAGTGTTTAATTAGTTGCGATTGTTGGAATTAATAAGGGACGGTCAGATTGTGTGTGTGGTTATGTTTACAATTTGTTTCTTCATTTTTATTTACATTTGAGTTTAAGTGTTGGCTTAATAGTTTCTGTACAGATTGCAGTTAAATGGGGCTGCATTGTGTGTGTGTGTCGATGTGAAGAGGTGGCTGCGTTGTTGACAGTTCAAGAATTTCAATACCGTGTCCTCAAAAGGTCTCCCTTGTTTGCAAAATCAAGTGAAACTGAGTATGAATACGGGCACGGCTTAAACTCTTGTCTTTGACAGCTTATAGTAAAGTGTGCAATGTAAAGATTAAGTATAAGAAAAACATCTTGAGGACGAATAGACCTTGACTCTAGGCCAGTGGTCACATTGATCTCATTAATCTTCATTGATGATGTAACACATGATGGAAGCAGCGAAATGAACTCAGAAACATTTTGTATGCCAATTTAAAGAAAAATGCAACCAAACTGATCATCAGGGGCAAGAAGTGGAAGGTTTTAGACTGGCTAAGTCGATCTCCACACTTAAACCCTACAGAGAGCACACATTTAACCCCCAAAACAAACAACAACTGAAAGAGGCTGTGGTGAAAGCCTGCAAGAGAAGAATGCAAAAGTTTGGCAACGTCACAGGCTTGATGCAGTTACTGAAATCAAAGGATATACATCTAAATATGAAGTCGTATTCACTTTTATTCTAATTCCAATACTTTTGTTCACATGAAAAATGGGTGGGTTCAAACAAAAGGTGCTATCTTCTGTGTTGTGTAGCAGATCCGGATGTAAATACCTGGAAGTAAAAGCAGAAATGTTCATCTTTTGTCTCAAATGTTTTCAGTCTATGGCAAAAATGAAGGAATTGGCCTCACTGTTCCAATACTATAGGGGGCACTGTAATATATGGATAGAGGTAGAGAAAGAGAGAGATGTACGCTGCTGCAACACTGGAGCCTAATTTTCCCAGAGGGAACTTCCCAAAGGGATTATTAAAGTATCCATCTGTCTACAAATCTGTCTGTCTGTCTGTCCATTGCATATGACTGTGACACTCGGGGTGCATGCACACGCCCTCAGTGTGCATGTATGAAGTGAGCCTCATTGTTGAGTCCAGTGGTGTTGCAGTGCTCATTAAGATTGATGAGGAGTTGCCTAATGTCATGCCTGGGTTAGCAACCCATTGGCAAGCCAAGAGGAAAAGCTGCCCTGCTACTGAGCTCTCAGCTCTGCAACCCACCACGTAATTATATGGTTAAACATCAAAAGAACAGGGTCATTTATTCACCATGGTTATTTATGAGCGAAGGGGCGGGTAGAAAATGTTCTCACCTGCTCTTTTCTGAAGGTTTTTTTTGGTTCACCTAGTTAATAAGAACAGCCAGGAATCTGTAGGAACAAATGGATTTTATTTCGGATTTTAGTAGAGTCATCTCCCCAAACACATGAGCTGACAGCTGTCAATCATTCACCTCATTGTTATGGTTCATATAGCAACTCTTTGGAGGTGCCAAAAGTGATCTCTTTTTTATTGTGCTGGAAAAAAAAAAGAGGTCCTGGTGATATTTTACAGAGATTTTTTATACTTCGGTTCAAATCTGGTGAGTACCAAAGGCAAAAAAGTGAATGAACTTGAAGAAATCTGATATTGTTTTCATTTTCCGTGAAATTAAACTGAATTTGATTGTGCCTTTTGTGTCCAATAAAGTTCAAATTAAGCACACCCAGATTCAGTTTTCTCATTCCACTGATAACATACAGTATGTACACTTGGATTAAGTCGTGCGATAAAAGACTGAACAGCTGTATATTTTCGTTCTTTTTTTACGCACTGAATTTATTTTAATTTTCTCATTTTCACAGAGGAAATGGCTTTTAGATATTTGACCTTTACAAAAATGTGAAACTTGATGAATCATTATTTAAAATTAATTTTTCAACCTTAATAGTATTTTTGTGCAAATGTTAGATTAATCAGACCTTAAATTATAAATCCTCACAGGAATGAATTTTTTTATATATTTTTTTTTTCCCAGGACATGTGTCTGACTTAAGTTAGGGGTAAGGAAAAGACAAAACCAAGTAGAGGGCTTTAGACAATCGCTTCTCTCTTACTTGAATCCTTTTGTAATACCTCAGCTTGGCTAATAAGCTTCCCACTGTGCACAGAGGATTGACTGAAAACAGAAACTCACAGCTCCAATGATTCAAGGAGACTTTCTTTTTACAAAGTGGGCCAGAAATGTGCAGTGCATTCCTTATAAGCGGGGGGGCGGGGGGGTGGGGGGTCTTCCTGTGGGGAGAGGAAGTGAGAGTGGAATACAGATAGCGGCACCCAGAACCTCCTCATTAGGAAACACCATATGGTATCGCCACACAGATGCCTGTAAGCCAGTGGGCTGGAGCCTGCAGCTGGGTGCAGATTTGACTAACTTTGGAACCACAGTATTGGTTCAGGAAATAAATTTGTTTTTTTTCTTGCTTTGCTGGTCATTTTAACTAGAGCCATGCAGTGCTAGATAGATTGGGTTAGATCCTGACCGAATGAGCGACCATGATATTTGACACCTTTGCTCAAGAACTAGTCTTGACCTCTGGGAAAGACACGTTTTTTAAATACATTATGTTGCCGTGGTCCAACAGCCTTTGACCAATTTCAGTCAGGATTCACACTTCTTCAGATCAGGATCATTTTACAAATTGGACTGGGTTGGGTTTTATATTATAATCTAGTAATCTAGTCTAATAATCCGCTGACGTGCTGCGGCTGTAACGCGTCCAGTGGAAATCCAGGGAATGTAACCCTCAGCCAAATGGGAGGTTACTGATGGTGTGTCCATCACTCTTCAGTTCTTATGGGTGATATGGGTGATGTGGCTCAACGAGAGAAAGAGTCGTCTTTCAACTTGAAGGTTGTGGGTTCGATTCCTGGCTAGTCTACAAGCCGATGTGTCCTTGGGCAAGACACTTAACCCCACGTTGCTCCTTACGAATGTGCCGCCAGCGTGTGAATGGGTATGAAAGTGATGAGTGATAGAAAAACGTATGAAAGTGTGAGTGAATGGGTGAATGGGAACTGCTATATAAATACAACACCATTTACCATGTCATGACCGTGAGCAATGGCAAGCAATGACGTCCGAGAGAGAAAGACTGTGGAAGTGGAATAACATTGAAAGTGTGGCCATTTATCCCTTTTCTGTGTTTTAAGATAATTTGAGGCGACAAATTGGCCATTTAGAATCTAAACATGTGCTGTGTGTATTAGGATATGACGCATTATAGTTTGGCAGCTCACTGTGGTGGCGGCTAATATGCTGCTGCATGTTGCTCATGTTGCTGCTATTATGTTAGCAGTCTCTTGCAATATTTACATGCTGTTTTGGTTTTGTCTGTCCATTTCTCACCGGTTGTATTTGTGTGTATATAGGGAATCCAAAATGTCACCACACAGTTGAATTTAAACAGCTCGGTGCATCCTCTATCTCAAAGTTGTTGCCTACCGTCCCCATGTCTTCCCTCGTTCTGTGTCCCGTACCTACGTAGTGATGTAAGTCACCAGCCGGTGACTTGTTTTTAAGATAGCGTACCCTATTTCTAAAAAAAAATGAAGGAAGAAAAAGAACATATCCTACTTCTCTCGCATTCGCGATTCATTTTTCAGTGCGAATCGTCAAGCATTTGTACCGATTTTTAATCGTGTCACGATGCATCGTTACATCCCTACTCAAGACACTTTACACGGTAAGACCTTACAAAATATCAGAGAAACCCAACAGGAACACAATGAGCAAGCACTTGGCAACAGTGGGGAGATAAAAAGCTCAATTTTAACAGGAATAAATAAATAATAAAATAAACCAGAGAGTGAATCTGCCTCGACCGGTTGGGGTACAAGAGGGGAAGGAAAGGGGGTTAGTGAAGGAGAGGTGGTTGAAAAGAAGAATGGAAAGATGAGAGGACGATGGAGACTGTTTAACTGCTGTATTTCAACATTCAATAACATTAATAGCAATTATCATCACTGTCCTCTTCATTATTTCCTCCAGGGTGTTATCTGTAAGATATCTGACCCTCAAGACGTGGCAAAGCGTGGGGTCACCATAAACTGTCTCTGACATCTCTTAAAACACCAAATTGACTCGTCTTTAGTGCATACTGTAAATGTTTTTGCTGAATTCTTGCCTGTTCATCTGGGTTACTGACTGTAGTTGTATTATTGTCAGTAAGCCTGTGATTCTGCTTGGTTCTGAGGGATCGTGGCCTGTACGGCTGAAAGGTTGAAAGGGATTTCTTAATGCAATTCATGCCCTTCAGCTGTTTTTTTCTTGTCAAAAAGGGATGGGGGGGAAAAAAATAATAATATGGTTGGCATTATGTCTACATGTGTCTTCTTTTTATGGTTCAACCCTGTGTCTGTCAACGTGCATCGTACTCATCCCTCTTCTGATAGATAATGAGACTGGAATAAGAATGTGTGAAGGGAAAAGTAAGCCCTGCTTTTTTACCGGCATGATCGCAAAGCACGTTGGAGCCATCCTCGCTGACCAGTGTTGCAGTGTGCTGCATCACTCAGACAATAATGTCTTTCGGTGAAGTCTTTGTGTTTCGTTTTGTAAGTGTGAAAAGTAACACTCACAGTCGCATAGATCAAAAGTATATCAAATAGCTCTGGAGAGAACTGGCAGCCCCAATTGCTCTTTTCTGCACAGCGTCAAGAAAATGATCCTTCATTTTCTCTTTGAGACTCTATTCAAATGTAAAATTGTGATATGGCATAAAATACAATATGCCGGTAGAAAAAAGGGGGGCACACAATTCAAAAAAATCTATTCCCGGATTTTTATGGAACGGTACTAAGGGTTTAAAGAATGGTAACCAGAGTTAATCATAGGTGGTTCAAATCTACGCTGTAAATTTTGTCAAATGTCCCTATAAATTATATACACATATCGTTCATTGCTCAACAAAGGTTCTTGATTGCCTGGGTCCTGGTTCTCTGGTTCATCATTGCCGCCAGCAGAGGTTTTCTGGTGCCAGACAATCCAGCAGACTTGGGAAAGCAGAAAACGGGGAAAGCAATCTCTTACTGAATTCCTCTCCATGCGTCTGTGTAATCTAGTGACACCGCTGTGTTGGCGTGGGAAAGCAGCTCAACTGGTCCTGTCTAGTTTCTCAACCGTCAATTTTGTTTACTGCATGCAACAATGGCATCCTTTTCTAAAACAATTCTGTGACATTTGCATTGCGAGTCTGATCGTCAAGTGTGGTGTAAGTACCACAAATGACATTATTTAAGTTATCTTAGAGCAGTTTGGTGTATGTATAGATGGCAGATTTACTGTCAAAGTTTCATAGCATTCTGACCTCAAAAAGTACCTGACAAGACGAACAGGTCAACCCAAGCTGTATAATCGTATGGGCAAAGCTTGGTCATTGCAGCTGGCTGTTAACAGGATGTCCGTGCCCCCACATTATGCAACTGCACACCAAATGACGAGTGGAGGGATGTTTCCATGATTTAACTTGGGCAATGCAAATACAGACTGAGCAGGTTATACCCAGGACAAGTCCAAACACGAAGCCATTACCTCCTCTTGCACGATGTGCGGACGGCTGTGTGCCTCGCACTTTCTTTCTCAGTCATGCCGGTATTTCTTATGACACTCATCGATTCCTCAACATCCCTCACCCCCCTGACACTGGCTAAAGGAGCTGAACTGAGAATTGATTTTCATCATTATTAGTCCCAACCCCCCCCACACACACACACACACACTGCACCCAGTCACGAACCTTCAGAAAGGTCAGAGAAATTACCTCCCCTGTCTCTCTGTCAGACACATTTGCCTGCTTCTGCCACTATTGATTGCTGAATTTGATGAAATTTTCAATACTGGAATGTGGTGTTTTGCTCTTTTTTTTTTTGGATGAGGTTTAATTCGGTGAGGGCAACCCACTGTGCAGTTGGTGCTTTAAATGGCTCTCAGATGTGATTATTCCAGTGAAGTGGCTCATTTGGGAAACTTGGTTAATTAGTGTGTCTGTATTTGAGTGGGACTCTGCTCTGGTTTTGCTCATTCCAGTCTACACACATATCTCTGAATGTGTAAATGCACAATTGTGAATAATTCTCAGTATGTGTGTGTGTGTGTGTGTGTGTGCATAATTGTGTTGCGAGCTTTCTGAATAAATTTTTGACAGAATGTTTTTTTTTTCTGCATCAAGTATCAAAGCGTAATGATTCATATATCAGCACTGAGGCCTCTGATTCTTTGCTGTATCTCTGCACTCTGTCAATAATGTACAGTTATACACTGTGTTTACCCAGTTATTATTTGTCTATTTTCCTCTTTTATGATAAATTGATAAAATAACATCAAACATTTTTTTTTATTTTTTTTTATCCACCCCTGCCAACTCTTACAGTACAGCACCAAAAGATACACTTTAAAGTGGTAATGTTTAAGATCCCTTTAATCTTGCTGCTCACATTCACGACCCAGTTCATTTTGGGTTCTTTCCACTAAGTGCTTTTTGCAAATACCCAAAGTAAAATATATCTGTCATTTTTCACAAAGCTGTAGAGGTGAGAAAGTTACTCTTCCACATTCCAGCTTGAAGCAAAAAGTGTTTTAAAGCATAGGAATCGGTACTGTACTGTTGTACTGTGTTATTTCTCAAATCTGAAACTCACGTTTCCCATTATGTCCTAAGCACCTTCCTGTCATAAACTAGTTAGGTATAAAACCATGAACCTATGCAATATTTCAACATTTCCTGCAAAGTTTTGGTGAATTAAAGGCTTTCGTGCACAGATGTAGGTTATACTCGCACCCATTGTCTCAGATCAATAGGTGGCGTTAGGGGCAGGCATCGATCAGCTCGGAGCACGGAGGCTAATTTATGCCACTGCTCCTGCGGTCCCTCCATACTGAGGCACCAGGGCGTGAAATTCAAATTATTATTATAGCCAGGCAATTCCATTATCTGGGGAAGGATATGTCGCTCTGGTGAGTATTGGCTGTCTTCCCTTTACGGTGGGGAAGGGAAAGGGGGGAGGGGTTATTGCCCTACACTTCATCATGGAGGCCTCCGTCTCTCCTCTTACAGTAGCCCCCCCAAACCTGTCCCCCCGTCATACACAATCAACAGAAATTGTAATTATTTTAGCATGAGTTTGCAGTTTGACTTTGTCATGTATGGAGGCTAAATATGGATGGATTTTCAAGGATGTCTAATGGTTGTGTTTATTTTATTATTTTGTCATTTTAGAATCCGTGATTAACCATTAAAAGCACTTAGAGAGTGCAAACCACTGCCAAAGCTGCTCAGAGCCTTGGCAGTGGTTTATCTCCCAAGTTTAACGAGTGATTAAAGAGAATCTAATTTTGGATCTACGTCCAAATCACCACCAAAATGTAATGAATTCTTTTTTGGACGGTAACTTACATTCTCCAGAGATGTCACCAAATTATCTACTTTACTTTTTGAGTTATGGTGCAGACAGACAGACAGTCAAACATGGCCAAAACCATGTTCTGTATGTTAGATTGCAATACGTCGAACTTCATCCCTGGGTCTTAAGAAGGCAGCCAGGCACCTGTATAATTATTGTAGTAAGACAATGGGAAAAGTTCCACCCAGTCTATTAATGTTTTTTGATAAGCAGCCAAACTGTGCATTTGGTTATAGGTAACAGGAGTGCACTGGTACTCCACATCTCGTTTCTGACAAATGAGACCACTTTGGTCATCAATGTTTCTGCCATCCAATGAAAACACAAATGAAACATACAATATTGTTTTTATTTAGGAAAAGGCAGACTTATTACTAACTTTTTAGCTGTAACCAAAAATGTAATCCACACACTTGTGAATAATGTGGCTCTGCTAATCGGAGCATTACATCGAAAATGCTTGTTTTGGGTCATTTTGGAAAGCAGTGGTATCCATTGTCAGGAGGAGCAGTTGGTTAAAAAAAAAAACCCAGAAGATATCAAGGGTGGAGGTGTAAGAACTGTAAAGAGCCTCATGTACGAGTACTAAATTTGCATTTCTGACATCTTACTATTAATGCATGGATATATTGCATGTATTGACTCGGTGAGAGTGACCAATGGTTTTTGAGTCTATGGGGGGAAATGGTGCAACGATTCAAAATTCAGTCAGATATAGTCTGGGTGAAAAATATCTATCTGCTGCCTATACAGGTTGTCATTTGCAGTATAGGAGAGCCTGAAAACGGTGATCAGGGATGTAAAAAAACTGTGAATAAAATACAAATTAGGTAAAATGTAATTAAATGGGTCAGTGGTTAAGTAAAGGAAACATTACCTTGCAGAAAATTCACAAGCACAGTCATCGACAGCTTTTAAAACATCTTGTATAACATTGAACAGAACTCAACAATAATTGTTTTTTATGTTTCACCTTGTACATGTACATGAATGCGTTCTGTGTGGTTTGCATGACGGTTTCTACACTTCCCAACATCAAAGAACTAGCATTTTAAGGGGGTCAAACCACTTAAGCACATTGTTTTTTGTGTGACATTTTTCCCATGGTAGCCTAAATGGGTTTGACCTCTTTTTCATTCCCCCGGGTTTCCTTTCCATGTTATCCAGCTACAGCAATAGGTGTTTAAGTGACAGATAGCAGGACAAGCCTTTTTTTTTTTTTACCCTCAAACTGGTGATTGATTTCCCCATTTCACTGCCTTGAATGGGTTAAGCATCACCAGGACCTCGGATACACAGAGATTGCGTTTAGCCGTTGCTGCCAAACCAAATAGGCAACCAGTCCGTCTGGTATAGGAGAAGAATGAGCGAATGAGGAAAAGAGGAATAAAGAACATGTAAGGGGGGGGGGGAAATGGGTCCAGTCCTAATAATTTGTTCTCCTTCCTTTCAATTTTCTTGCCCATAATGAAATGAAATCCTGGCTAATGTTCCAATTCTGTTCTGATGCATTTTTGTTGGTTTTGTTCAAAGTTCAAAGTATTACATGTATCTAGAACTGGAAAAAAAAAACCGAACCTGACTTGTGTTATATCAACTGTTTGTGCAATAAAACTGCAGAAAAGCACAGAAAAGAACAATAATATGTGCAGTGCAAGCTGTCGTCTAACAACGCTTTCTCTCGTTTTCTCTTGCAGGTAATATTTCATGTCTTAATTCATCCCCATTGGTGCTGCCTCAGTGATGACCACAGATGTGATGAGTAACACAGTTTTCCTTTACGGGTCACAATTTTAAATGCATAGAATGATCACACACACGCGCACACATTAGCACCAACCCAGTTGCCAGGATGTTGCCATGTATGTTTATATCCATATTAATGTGTTGATATTATAACCACTTGTAGTGATTTTGGCCGAAATAAGGAAATAAGGGCGTGTGTGAAGGTTCTCAGTCATCCAGGCTTTTGTAGTCCTTTAAAAACGAAGGAAACTTGACTTTTGTTAGGTTCGTGAAAGAACAAGAACTTCAAGAAACTACAGTTATAGTCCTCGTCAAGTCCAGTTGCCTTCGTTTTTTAGCATTTAATGAAATGAGGGTGATTTCCTGGTTACGAATATGATTAGGTTCAGGAACCAAAGGCATCTGGGTCGAGTCAGGTAAAGTAAAATAGCAATGTTTTTCTAGACCAGACTGAGCAAACACGCTAAACACTCACTATAGAGACACATACACGTCCACAGGTTTATGCAAAGACAAAGACAAATGAATATCTAAACTGTTTAGTGACACACAGTTTACAGTCTACCATATATATATCATAATACAGTAGCCTCACCTGTGTGCACATGGTAAATTTAATTATCCTAACATAACAAAAAACACTCCAGTACGGAGCCCCCGAAGTGACATGAGAAAAAAAAAAAAAAAAGACGAAAAAAAAATTGAAATCTCGAGTTTCCCAAAAAATTTGAATTTATTTTTATTTTTATTTCAATTTTTTCATATTTTTCTTGGAAGCTCAAGATCTCGACTTTGAAACTCAAGATTTTAATTATTTATTTAATTTTTTTTCCTCATGTCACTTCGGGGTCTCCGTACTCCAGAACCATGCAGGGAACAACATTTTTAATGTTGTTGTTTTTTTTCTTGATTTTATTTAAATGAAAGGGTTGATCATTGATACAACTGCATGCACACACACACACACACACACACACACACACACACACACACACACACACACACACACACACACACACACACACACACACACACGCACAGTGCACTCACACATTATCTCAGCAGCATGCACATATCTTTATTTACATTGGTACAGACAGTGTTGCTAGTGTGATCTAATGAAAGCACACGCGGGCAAAATCTTTGTGCAAAACCCCTTGCATTCATGGAACAGTTAGGTTAATATTTACATTGGTCGACTGACTTCACTTAAGAAAACATAGTATTCTCTCTCACACACACGCATATGTTTGCTCAGTATTCGTAGTGAGTACACTCAAAGACATATTGCATTTCCTCGCTCTAGTCTTAACCCTGAGAACCAACCAAAAACGTCATACTTTCCCCAAAATCGTGACCCCCTATGGTTCAAAGATTTTTTTTTTTTGTTCTCACAAAGATACCACAAGTGAGCTCACTCCCTTGAACCAGATTTACGTTATTTCTATGCATATTTGTAATCACACCAAAGAATGTGTCTTTGTATTTTCTTGTGCAGCTTTTTGCAGTTGTACAGTAAATAACGGAGTCAACCACACCTACACAAAAGCATATGCGTAAGTTTCAGAGACGTCAGACAAAATCTGTGTCTGATGTGGGAGTGGCATGCCAGACACAGATTTTGAGAGTTAACTGCCAAAGTTTGTGCAGTTTTGTTTACTCTGTACTGTAATCCAGTGCAACTGGTTGAACACGAGGACTTTTAAGTCATGTGTGTTCTTGCTCTTATTTTCTCCTCGTTGTAATTGCCCATCTGTTAATCCGGGATCAGATCCGTGCCAACGTGAAATAAATAGGACATTTGATATGACACATGAGAGGTTTCTAACTCTGTTCTATCTATATCATTGCGTGTAGGTGCCGTTGAGCATAAAAGTAGGTGTATGTGCCTGAGACTGACTGTAGGTAGACGCAGACAGGCAGGGTAATTAGGTTGAGATGATCTGAGGCACAGCAGTGTTGAAGGTTTCCACAGTGTGTAATGAGGATTAGATGAAAGACAAGAACAGGACACAGGAAAAAAAAGAGGAAAGCAAGAAATAGGGGAAAAAACTTGCAAGTAGAGTTGAAACAATGTGATATTCAAATTTGGCACTTATATCATAGTAAGCTTAACTTTCTGAACTTCTGGGAATACTGGATATCAAGAAGAGAGAGGAAATTAATAACTGAAATACTATTTAAAATAGCTTTTTCTGCCAAAGGTAACACAGGATGACCTTTACTTTCAATGAAATGAATGCGTCTCAGAGCCTGCTGATACAAGGTTTATACTATATAATGCTTTCTTTAAACAAAGCAGTACAATCAGTATTCTGGATTTAAATGTTGATCGAAATGCATGACTAAAACTGTTTGTTCATGATTTATGTTTTTTTGAGCTACAGCTTTCAGCTTGGAATTTATAATAACACAGTATAACACAGAACATTTTCTGTATCCCGAATCTTTCTGTGTTCCTGCTCACCTTGGCCTCCTTCAATCGAAGAGCTAATTTCTAAGTGTGATTGATAACACGACACTGCTGTTTGCCTCTAGTAGCCTTAGCTTTAGCCTCAAAGGTGCCATATGTAAGAATGTGGCCAAAAAACGGTTACAACATCGAGGTCTTTTAGATTTCGTTTTTTTATGTAACTGGCAACCCGTGGTTGCTCGGCAGCTGAGACTCTACTGACTGCAATGATTGGTAGACAGCACTAGGTGGTGCCACATGCCAAAACATGATTTGAAAAACATTAACATGATTTGCAGTCTGCAAAAAAATGCAAATTTTAAATCAAATATTTTGGCTGCACTGTTGTTGTTGGTGAGTTCAGTTTGTTATATGAACATTATTCCTGAGTCTCTGTGACATATTAGGAGGATTTTATGGCCAGTTGCTTTAGATTTATTACATAATGCACCTTTAAGAGGAATGGGTGTGTTTTTACTTTACTTACTTACATGTCTACAGGCATGCCTATCAAAATTTTATTTTTATTTTAACCAGGTGTAGTGATTTTGACTGAAATGAGGAATGAAATTAGGATTTTCTGGTTATGAAGGTGCTAGATTTAGGCAGTGGTGGAGGAAGTACTGAATCTCAGTACTTAAGTAAAAGTACAAATAACCAGAGAAATATTTACTTTAGTAAAAGTAGAAGTACCAAAATGACAACCCTACTTAAGTAAAAGTACCTGATTTTAAATGTACTTTGAGTATTAAAAGTAAAAGTACTTGCATAATGATTCATTCTCTTAATGTCTATATTCGGGACATTAAAGGTGCATTATGTAATAAATCTAAAGCAACTGGCCATCAAATAATATGTCACAGAGACTCAGGAATAATGTTCATATAACAAACTGAACTCACCAACAACAACAGTACAGACAAAATATTTGCATTAAAAAAATATTTTGCAGACTGCAAATCTTGTTTATGTTTTGAAATCATGTTTTGGCATGTGGCACCACCTACAGCCGTCTATCAATCATTGCAGTCAGTAGAGTCTCAGCTGCCGAGCAACCACGGGCTGCCAGTTACATCAGAAAACGAAACCTAAAAGACCTCGGTATTTTGAATGTGAATTTAGTAACCGTTTTTGGCCACATTCTTACATATGGCACCTTTAAATGTGAATAATTCTCGTTAATATGGCCACGGGTGGCTTACTGATTGAGGCTCTGACTCCATGTCTGCTAAGGCACCGTACACGACTGCAAGAATGCGACCTTTGTAAAAGCTGAAGGGCTCTAGAATCTTTGGTTAGCAGGATCATACCTGATTGGGTCAAAGACTAGCGTTCTATATCTATGGCAACCAAACTTCACTGGTGAGTCATATGTGTGCCACTGGCCGGGAAGACGTTTTGGCAGGGGGGTAAAACCTATCAGATAATGTAGTGAAACATATTGTAGCGTGTAGTAGAAATTGCTGCAAAATGTAACAAAGTAAAAGTTAAAAGTGTGCAGTATTTCTTCTACTTAAGTAAAGTACAGATAGGTGAAAATGTACTTAAGTACTTCGTTACATTCCACCACTAGATTTAGGCATGACGAGTAACGTTTTGTTTAGAACTAAGAACAAAAAGCACCATGGTTAGGGCTGGAATAATTTGGATAACTCAAGGAACTTCTTCAAGACGGGAGATCGAGGCAGGGAAATCCTCATTTGCCCTTTGATTGACAATCTTTCTACTTGCGACGTAGTCTTAAACAGGACAATTCCTGAATCCAAATCGTATCGCTCTCCTGCACCGCTCCTTGCATCAGTGAGCTAATAGCATAGTGTGATTGATAATGTGAAACAGCATTTGGCCTTTAGTAGCCTTATTCTCAGGCTTAATGGACAAGGGAGGATTATCTTCCGTTTCATTTCACACAGGGATTATAATTTGATGGGTAGAATTGTCTGATGTACAACGTGACACACATTTTTCATGAAATAAATAAACACCTGCTCCCAGGTAATTCCCTCTGTGTACATTATTTGCGTAAACAAGATTCTGTATTTAGTACTTCCATTGTCATGATAATGAGATGTTGTTTGTAAAAGGGCCGAGTTCAGTTTGTCATTGTTCGTACAACAGAAACGGCTTCATACGTCCGTGTCACCGCTTTAGCTCTTAGTGACTCAAACGCAGTGATCTTAATTCTGCCGCGTCCATGTGTTTGAATGTGTCGCAGTGGTAATTCCGGGTCACAGCAGCTCATAAAGATGTCAGCACACATACACCCTCTCATTACGTTGTTGACTTGTTGGCATGGATACCTGGAACTTGTGCACGAGCATGTGTGGCCTTGCTGAAAAGTAAACAAGTGAGTGTGCGAAGCCCCCACAGGTCCAGCCAAGGCAGCGAAGCAGAACGAGATCAGAATGGTGTTTTACATCCTGTGAGGGAAAAAAAAAAGAATATTTAAAGAAAGAAAGATAGCAAGAGTCAGTGAGAGACGGGGGGGAAAGCGAGAACGGGGTCGGGTGGGGTAGGAGTCATAAAGCAAATTCAATCATAGAAAGTAAATTTGCTTTGATTTAATCTTCACTCTCATTTTGAATTTTAAAAACGTACTGTAGTCTGAGATGATGTTTGAAATCACTCCATGGTTATGACTGCATTATTGCACTCAAACAACAACGTTGACAGCCTTGTGCATGTGGTTGTGTGCTGAGCAAATTAATTCCTTAATATGCTGAGCCCAGGAGAAGTTAAATAGTGAGGAACCTAGTGTTGGTATGAAAAGAGGAACTGGCAGCAATATAGTTAACCCTTTACAGGACACTTAACACTCGGTAATTAAAAACACTAGGAGTTTTTCAACACTAGGGTGTTATTTGACGAGACTTTTGTCAGGGTTGACAGGGTAGTGCATGCGTGTACTTGTATTTGTTACCTCTTTAGGACGTTTTTCTGGCATATACACTGACCAGTAGTCCTAATAGAGAAAAAAAAACTGAATCTTATTTCTGAGAAACTGACAATGGTCACGGTTAAGATTTGATTTTTTAGTTGGTTTAAGGTTAGGGAAACAGCTGTCAATGCAGTGTCCTAGGAAGAATAGCTGCGCAAACCTGTGTGTGTATGTGAGTGTCCATCCTCTGTCGCCTGTGTCCCCCCCCCCCCCCCCACACACACACACATAACCACCATTTATCAAATATATCACACTCAATTATTCAAAACACATGGTAGGGAGACAGAACTGTCAGAAATATTACAAATACATCGCCACTGCTCTCTTTCTCTCTCTTCTGACAGATATTTAACACATTTCCTTTCTTTTTTAATCAACCTCACCAAGGCCATTCTTTAGGCAGGGAGAGCAATGTTTGCAGATTGGTATGTACGCATGTGTGTGTGTGTGTGAGAGAGAGAGAGAGTTAGCAGAAGGTCAGTAGGACGTCGGGGTTGACATAGCAGTGGCGTCCCATTTGACCGACCTGCCACTCATTAGCGCTGACCCGTGGATGGCGGGTGAGGAGGTCAGGAAAAAGATCGTGACCTGAGTGACAGCCTATGTCTTCCTTTAACTAAATAACCATATAACAGTGCAGAGGCATGTGATAGAGCCACAGGTCACACAACTTCAAGTTTATCCTGACAGAACACACATGCAAATAAATGAGCACGCTGATATGCATTGTTCAAGATAGTTGCACAGCACACCCAACACACATAGACAAGCACATAATGCATTCCTTAGCCACTTATCATAATTTTAACCATCACAACTAAGTCCCTAAACCTAACTTAAACCCAATTCTAACCCTAAAACCAGATCATAACTCTTAAAAAAAAGCCCTTTAGAGTTGTGGGGCCTCCACAAAGTCAAAATGTCCTCACAAAGACATGTTTATGTTCATTTTTTTGGGACCTCACAGATATGTAAATACAAGTAGCCTACACACACAGTAGCATAGTCCTTGTCTCGGTAATGACATAAAATACAGATGCATACTTATGGTATAGTATAAGGGCTTTAGTGTTTTCAGCTTGTTTGCAAACCTTGTGGTCAAGCACGCTCCCAGTCACACTTTTGTGGCCTGTGGTGTTGTGTGCTCTGAGTCTGTAGCTTGTAAACACATGCGCTGACAGCAGTTGGGGATGGAAGCCATGTTTGTTTGTGCATGCACGTACAGAGACAAGTACGAGCCACCTTTGAAGACATGATTTATTCATTTATTGTTCAAATTTTATATTTTATTATTCTGAATAATAATAATAATTCTGATTGAAAGTGTGCACAGATGCCCAAGAAAAATGTGTCCTAATTTAATTTTATATAATGTACGTTTTTTGCGGAAAGTGTCTATCAGTGTGGGGCTATTGTGAGATTGTTGTCAGTAAGAATGATTTAGCAAGATGAAGCAAATGAAATGAAGATACAATGGATCAGGAAGGGGTCGTGAGTCACCGAATACAAAATGCCAGTAGGTGTTTGAAAATCCGGCAGCACTAAGTCCTCATACATACAATTTTCAGGTCTTAAAACCAATGCAGCCTAACACTCCTGCCAGTATACTCCGATATTATCCACAACATTTGCCAGTCTCATCTGTGTTGTTGTGGTCATCTGTTGAGCATAGTTTAATCGTTAAATAATCTATACTGATATCAGTGGTCCAAGAGGGAGGGAGACATTTGATTTTTTTTCTTTGCTTGGATGTACAATCGTACAGAGCCCCCGAAGTGACATGAGGAAAAAAAATCTCGAGTTTCCAAAATAAAAATTAAAAAAATGTTAAAATTTTTTTTTTTTTTTAATGGAAATTTTTTTTGAATTTTTTTTGTTTTTGTCTTTCATAATTTTTTTTGGAAACTCGAGATCTCGACTTTGAAACTCGAGATTTCTATTTTTTTTTATTTGCGTCTTATTTTTTTCTCATGTCACTTCGGGGGCTCCGTACAATCGAACTTAAGTCAGTTGTTAACATTGGTATTTTGACAATAAAACAACTTTTCTCTATATAATATAATTATATATATATATATATATATATATATATATATATATATATTATACTCTACCCACAGAATCTTAAAGATTGTGTTTACATGTAATTATTGCCATTATTATAATTTCCACAGTTGGCTCTTCTTAAACTAGAAAAGCCGGACTCAGTCTGTCGCTGTTGTTCTTCATTGTGTCTTTCAATGAAATCCATAACAGCCTTCCTCTTTCTGGATTAAGGACCATGTCATTTTCTTTTGTTAAAGCATGCTGTGTTTTTAAAACAGCCTCAAGCATTGAATATTAATGAAAGGTGAAGTAAATGTAAATGAACTGTAATGAGTAACAACATTTTTTAAATTCTCCTATTTAACTATTATTTGTTTTTGGCAATATGAGAAGCTAAAGGTATTTAAGAATAAACCGGAGCTACTCTAGACTACACATGGAATATAGGAAGCGTTATAATAGAATAGCTAGAATGCAGAAAATCAATTTTCATGTGTGGGCTTTAGCATGAGGGGAAATTAGCATAAGTGTAAACAGAACACCTCACTTGTGCATAATATTCTAAGCCTCCCCGTGGACTAACCGCTTCACATTCTGCTTTAAATTTTTTACCTTGTTGTGCGTCAATGATTTACTAGGACTACAGATGTGTGCCGACATGAATTCTCCACATTAACGCGCATATACCGAAGCCTGTCTGCGATTTGTTGGCACACTTCTACACTCGTACCCCGAGAAATTCAACATAGAACGGTTTCAGTTTGATGTAAGAACGGAAATTGACACATTTACACTTGGGTCTCTGCTTTAAAGTCTCTCGCATACACACTTGCCAGCAATACATCCCACAACAAAAAACATGAGACACACACACACAGACACACACAGTCAATATAAATGCCTGGGCAGTCTCCTTTGTTTCAGCTCCACTTGCCTTCACAAGGACAGAACCATTTAGATGCATTACATCTGATGACAGTCCAGCCCATCAAGGCCTTGCTCATATGTCCCCATTAATGAACAAAACAATGTGCTGTCTTGACTGATGGAAGACAGTGAAGGACCAGTGGGAGGATCCAAACGTTTTATAGAAATGGAAGAAGGCTTTCTGGTTTGCAGGTGATGCTAATCGGGTAGTAAGAATATATTGAATAACCACCAAGAGGCAAAAAAAAAAGTATTAAATTTGAATTGAAATCTGTGGGAAAATGAACCTGCTTCCCACTTGATTTGTAATGTGGTTTGAGAATGTTTCTTAGGAGTTGATCAGTGCATGAAGTGGGGGAAAAAATAAGTGCCAGTACTCCCCTTATCCATATGAGGCGTGTGCAGTATCAGGGTATTTACTAAATCATTAAACACCAAATTATGACCTTTTCACTAAATAAAAGATTCCAAGAAGATGTTAGCGATGCTCACAACGTCTATTTGTTTAAACATTTAGTCCATATTAAAAAATGAATAAAACTGGACTTGAGCTACACATTTTTCCAACTATGATTTAAACTTCAAGCACGGTCCATTTTATTTGGTACCCTGCTATTATGATGCCCTCCAAGTCAGTGAATATTACAACTAAACTTTGATTATCAAAATAAAAACTCTAGACGATTGGGTCAACAACATTGGACATTTGAGACTAAGAGCTGCTTGAACGGTAGAGAATACCATATTAACATGTTTGCATTTAATGCCATTTACCATTTAAATTATGCACATTATGCATTTACTTGCATACACATTAATGTCAGTGCATGGCTTTGTCTGAATCACCAACAACATCAATGATATTTTACCGAGTGATCATATGAAAATAGGCACAGGCACCATTTTTGTTTCAATATCAGCAGTATGTTCCACTTTTTTCAAATGCAGACAATAATGCATTCGTCTTTGTGAACTGTACAAATTTGTCCTTTTCGAAATTTCCATTTGACATATGAAAATCAGTAAAAATGGCATTTGAAAATCAGACACTATCACAGCAGCATGGACATCACACACACACACGCTCCAAAGCTAACTATGGGATTTCTTTCTCTCTCTTACTGATGTCTCATTTACATAATGTGACACGTGTATGGTAGTATTCTTCTTTAGTGTTCTCTGCCTTTGTAGAGTTGGCAATCCTCACAACCTTTGGTGTTGCCTTTTGTGTCTCTTGAAACCTTCACCAGCTCAATTCATCTATATTCTCGTCTGGTCTTAATAAAGGTACATTACAAATGTAATCATTTATATCAGTCACTTTATAGCCCCTCAGTGATTAATGTTTCCATCTAGCCAATTCACCATAAGCGAAAAAGCACTGCATAGCTCTCGCAGCATGGTTCTCCAGTCACCGTTAGCTTGTCTGGGGGCAACGTAAACAGAACACACTGTGAAATCAATAGAAGCTATATCGCATGTAATTTGTATGGAGTGGATCCAAACTTATCTGCAAAGGTGCACATGTGGACAAATGCGAGGGAGGCATACTCCTTGGGGGGGATCTTATAATAATGGGAATTCATCATGAAAAGCTGCATACTTTGTCAGAGCGTTTTGCTTTGACTGTGATGATTGATGACCTCCGCTGAGCTATTATCCACAGACGGGGTGACTGAGAGTGACAAGTAGCCGGGGGGACGTAGACCCAAAGGACGTCTACGGGGGGAAAAAATGTGCATAAAGTGCAGGACGATGTTTGACAATCACCTAATCACACTGTTGCATCCTTGTGATGCAGGACTGAGCCGATGTGTAGATTTTCAACAGGAGATTTGATGGATTGTCAACGGGGTTATTGATAATTATTATCATCATTTGCTTTGACTGCATTGATACAGTGACGGTTTATTTCTATTGCGCTCCCAACTCTATGGAGCCCCCCAAAGTGACATGAGAAAAAAAAAAAGACTCTGTTTTTTTTTTGTTTTTTTTATCTCAAGTTTCAAAGTGGAGATCTCGCGTTTCAAAGTTGAGATCTCGAGTTTACCCAAAAAATATAATATTTTTTTGTTATTTTTTTAATCTCGACTTTGAAACTTTGAACAAGTTTCCAAAAAATGTTGGGAAAAAAAATACATTTCAAATTTTTATATATATACATATATATATATATGTATATATATATATTGGGGAAACTCGAGATCTCGACTTTGAAACTCGATTTTCGTCTTTTTATTTTTTTTCTCATGTCACTTCGGGGGCTCCGTACAACTCTGACACCTAGGTAGTATTAAATCACAATGGATACAGTGTTAGCTAAACCTTTATAAACCATAAAAACACGTTCACGATCATATACGTGCTTGTATTTTTTAGCATATTGCCCATGCACTCACACAGTTAATGTGTCACTTTGACATTGTATATCAATACATTTAGACACAGTATTATCAATCACCTAAAAGACTGAGGGCAGGGTGTGTGTGTGTGTGTCATTGGTTTGCGTGTCTCCAGTGGCAAACGTCCTTAAATATTGGTTTCGATTACTAATTGCAAATCGCAGTCGTTGGACGTAGTCGGTTACGTTTGAAAAATGCAGTGCTCGTGGCAATACACACTGCATTAGTAAAACTATATTAAAGGACATTCAAAGGGTAAAATAAAAACAACAAACAGCATAATAACAGAATTATGTGTCAGATCACATAACCGCTGCTCATAACCCTCCTCGCCTGAGGGTAAAAAATGGTCTTTTCGGCAGCATGATGTGTGTTTCAGAGCTGTGGTTTTATTGCTGCATTTATTATTTTTTTGCCGTTTTGGGTTTACAGGCTGAATATTGATAATATGCAGAACAAATATTGCTGCCTGCATTGATTTCCAAGTGCCGAGGCCAAACATTATCCATTTGAGTAAATTAATTGAATTTCTTGATTTATTCAAATAAAAAAAACACAATTTTGGCACTTTTTGCCACAGTTAGTTCAGCGCTGACCCCCATCGCCATCGTTTTTTGACGTCCTAATTGTAATAACTCATCCTCTAAAATGCTTCCATCATCTTGAAGCTGTGACAGGAGCCTGACTGACACTTGTCACGGGCTTTTTAAGATACAACAAAGGCTGCGTGCGCACAAGCTTACACGCATGCACGAGAAATGACTGCCTGATTGTTTCATTTGGCAGGAGTCTTCACAATTAGTTGTAGACCTCTTTCTTTTTTTGTCTTAAACTGGTTGGTTCTTTTTTACCAGCATTTGTGAGAATGTACAAAGGTTCCGTGATTAATAGCGCAGCTGCTGTGGTTGTAAAGCCGCTGGTTTTGAGTTGACAGAAAAAGTCGCCTGGAGCCATCAAGACATGATGCATGTTTGTATGATGAGAACGGGAGATAACCCCCAACAGGGATGCGGACAAGAGCGGTGACACTAATTTATCCATTTGACTGACTTCCGTGTTTTACAAACGCTCGGGGGTCGTCGCGGTATTGTCTCCCACAAATTACCATACACGTTTTTTTTTTTTTTACTCTGTGGGGAAACGGGTTTGTTGAGAGAGTGATATTTGAAAAGTGACAGTGTTGTTTTTTTTTGTTGTAGGGAAGCGACAAAAAGATGCACCTCACAGCAGACAAAAAGGTAAACAATGTTGTGCATATTATGACTACAAAATATTACACTGAAGGGATGTAAACAAGGTGGAGGGTATATTTTATGCATTGGGAGAAAAAAAGCATAAACAAATATAAAACCACACACACACACACACACAACACAAAGATGTATATGTACTGTATACCAGAATAATGCCTGCTGATTTAATGCCAGAATCAGGTTTTGTTTGTTGTTTCGTTGAAGAAATCATGCTGCAGGTTGTTGTTTGTTTTTTTCTTTTTTTCTTTCTTTCCAGACGCTACAGACAGCTAAGTGCTGGAAGTGAGCTGCTTTTTGATGTGTGAGATTAAAGGGATTTAGCACTTGAATACCTTCTAGTCTGGACACTCCTGAGGGTTGTCTGAAAAGGAGGAGAAGCTTTTTAGCGTCTCTCTTTTTTACTTATTCTTGCTGCCCCTCAGTCTCGTGAATTTGAGGGCGTCAATTAAAATATTTTGTCTGAATGATCAGCCTTGAATTTAGGTGGGCCTCCTGTCTGATTCAATGTTGTTGTGGGTTGAAAGCATGTGCCTTGATGTAGTGAAAACATTGTCACAGCATTATCCTTCCACTAGTAGTCCTACGAAGTGTATATACAATGGTAGACCATCGTGATGTTGCCAAAACACATGCATTAAGGAGACATCACTTTGTTCCTGGGATTCTTCCATGCCTCAGTTAGACTGAAGGTTAAAAGGCCGCGGAAGGCAGTGCCATGCTTAATCTGTGAACAAAGGAATTAAGAAGAACACATTGGTATTCCTGTGAACCTCTTTATGAATGCATTAAAAAAAAAAAACTAGTTCATAATCTCTCTGTCATCATTATCTCCCATTGGATCAAAAAAAAAAAAAGCAAACAAAGCTCAGCAAACTTGAGAACGATTCATAATTCATGGTCCCGGGCAGCTTTCCTCTTTTATTCCGCAGCAACAGACTTGTTCAGAAATTCCACTAAGATGACCACAAAATCCATTTGGCCATACTGGTTTGTCGAATGCGGCATTAAAGTTTCATCGTCGTTTAGGTCAAACGAGCGCTCTGAATACAGCAGTGCATTAAAGCTCTGAGGACTTGAGGAAAAGGGATTGATTGTCTGTGTGTTCCGTGGCCTTGTTTGTAATCTTGAATTGATTTATCATTGATTGATGAAAGCTCTCTCTGTCTCTGTCTATGAGGATGGATCATATTGAGTGGTATGGGCAGTTCTCTTATTGATATGAATGGGTACCAAAGGCGTCTTTGAGTTTATGAATTCATTTATGCATACCCCCCCCCCGTGTGCTCACTTAACGTTTGATGTGTTTCCATGTGTGTGGATGCGTGCTTGGCTATAACTGTGAGTGCAGGGTTCATGTATTTTTTTTCCAGTTTGCCAAGTAGAGACAGTGGTTGTGTTAGAGTGATGCTCAGCTTATTTTCAATGGATGTATAAGATGTGTAAACTGTGGGTGGAAGAGAGAGTGGATATAGATTCTGTCATGATCTTGGATTACTCACCTTGGGCTTTTCTTATCCCATTATTTTTGGATTTCTAGAGTTGTGTATTTTCTCGTGTTGTATTCTCTTGGACTGTATTTTTTTCATTTGTTCCATACCTTGTGTGGATTATGTCAAAACTTTCTGCTTTTACTTTGCTTCATTTCATTTTGTGACCTCTTGTTTTTCTGCGTTTCCTGCCTGACACCTGTTCCTAATCTGTTTCACCTGTGTCTCTTTATCTCCCTTCCTTTAAAGGTGCATTATGTAATAAAGCAACTGACCATAAAATCCTCCTAATATGTCACAGAGACTCAGGAATAATGTTCATATAACAATCTGAACTCGCCAACAACAACAGTACAGCCAAAATATTTGCATTCAAAAAAAACATTTTGCAGACTGCAAATCTTGTTTATGTTTTGAAATCATGTTTTGGCATGTGGCGCCACCTACCGCCGTCTACCAATCATTGCAACAGTAGAGTCTCAGCTGCCGAGCAACCACGGGTTGCCAGTTACGTGAGAAAACGAAACCTAAAAGACTTCGGTATTTTGAATTTGAATGTAGTAACCGTTTTTGGCCACATTCTTACATATGGCACCTTTAAGTGTCTTTTCGTCTGCCTTCTGTACATAAGAAATCATTATCCCCCCGTGAGTGTGGAAAGATGGATGACATATTCACACATGTTCAAGGACAAAGAGAAATCACACTCTTAACTCGAGTAGCATGTGAAAATGAAAAATATATATTTTTTTATAAGAATCAGAATCTTTACCCACTAATTGAATCTATTGCTGTTGCCCTTTTGGCAGCATCAGTACTTATGGATTTTCGCCGCTCCGCTAACCCTCATTCAGTGAGGTTTAAATGCTGGCATTTATTTTCCTTTTCCATTGTCGCTGCCTAAAGCCTCTATCATTTTCTCAGCAGCTCATTATTTGAGACTTCTCTCTTGTGACAATAAGAACCCATAGGTCATCTGCACAAGCAGCTCACTATATGACACACAGCGATTTCCTCCTAAACCCCACCAACAGAAAAATAATATGCTTCTATAAGCGTATAACTTTTTCTTTTTTTTTTCAAAAAATAATGACAACAAAGTAGCATTAATCCACTCCTCTGGTGGTTCTCTGTGTGTGTGTGCGTGGGTGCAGCTCACCTGCACAAGCCTTTCAAACATTTGTACTTATATAACCGTTGTAATGATAAAACTGTTTGCTACATATTTAAAGGTGCATTATGTAATAAATCTAAAGCAACTGTCCATAAAATTCTCCTAATATGTCACAGAGACTCAGGAATAATGTTCATATTACAAACTGAACTCACCAACAACAACAGTACAGCCAAAATGCATTAAAAAAATATTTTGCAGACTGCAAATCATGTTTATGTTTTGAAATCATGTTGTGGCATGTGGCGCCACCTACCGCCGTACACCAATCATTGCAGTCAGTAGATTCTTAGCTGCCGAGCAACCACGGGTTGCCAGTTACATCAGAAAATGAAACCGAAAATACCTTGGTATTTTAAATTTGAATGTAGTAACAGTTTTTGGCCACATGGCACCTTTAAGTATTTAAATTCCAGATTTACTCGTTTTCTTATCCAGATTTTACTCATTTGTCCAAAACACAAAAACAATAAAAATACCCAGTTGAGACCCAGATTACCGTTTGTGCTTTCGTCTGACAGAATATTTTATTAGCATCAGTTATTCATTCGTTTGTCACAAAACAAAACTTGAAAAATATTCCTTGGTGGACAAATGACTACTGGCTTTTACTGACAATTATTTCGCAGGCGAGAATGTAAAGTTATGTTCATTTCAGCCGATTTAAAAACATAATCATTGTTTGAGTTTGACACATATAGCTGAAAAGTCGTGTTATGCTCCTTGCCTTCCTCCCACCCTGTCTTTCTTGTCCAAAAAAAGGGTGAAATGTAAATCTTTCGCTTGACTTCCACTTGCATGTCTCGAGTCCCCCCCCCCCCCCCCCCCCCGCATGAGCAGCCTTTGTTATTCCGTTAGTAGTGATGCCATGGGTAAACGTAAAACTCAGCACAAATTCCTACTGATGTGTAATTTCTACAGGTACACTGCCTAAGATTAAGGATGACCTCTGAATTGTGATCTCTGACCCCGTGCCACTTTTTGCTTGAGGCTCTGGCTTCTAAAAGCTCAAATTATTCACCCTTTCTTGAGGGGAAAAATGGAACCTGCAAGCTAAGCAGCACAATGGCAGAAAGACCAAAGAGCTCTACCTTGTTTTGCTGTGAATATAATACAGTTTTCTATATGGACCGGGGCATATGTTTTATAAACATATTTCCACCCACTCATTTTTAATAAAAACGTTGCTGTTTTAGTGGATCAGAATGATGTACGACTGATTTTGCCGTAAAGGTTACAAGATTGTCTTTTGTAATGTGCACCTGCTGTAAATGGGAGTGAGAGCCTGCTGTTTCTTCAGGTGATTGAAGCCACACGTGTGTGAACCATGTTTAGAACCAAAATTGTAAATCTCTGCTTAACCGTGGTGGAAAAAAAAAGCTCAGGTGCTAATTTCCTGAAGTGTGTTACAAGGCTCATTATATTGCATTCATGTCACTTTTTAAAAGTCCTTTGTGCTTTCTGTGATTAACCCTCTTGTTAAAGCCGAAAGCAGCAATTCCCCATGTTGGTTTGAATAGTGACACTTAAGAAACCGTGAGTGAGTATTGTTGGCTTTTATTTTTCCACTGATGTGAGGTTTCACGCGGGTTTCATTGTTGCTGTGGGAGTCTTCTTGCAATTTAAGGATTTTAGATTTCACAGGTGGCCACACAGTTGGTGAAGTGGTTAGAACTGTTGCCTTTGCAGCAAGAAGACCTGGGTTTTTGTTGGAACAAGGGCCTTTTTGCATGGACTTTGCATGTTCTCCCCATGTGTGCATGGGTTCTCCAGTTCCCTCCCACAGTACAAAATACATTCAGATTTGGGTATTAGGCAAATTGGGCACTCTAAGTTGACCATAGGTGTGAGAGTGGGTGGTCGTTTGACTCTTTGTGGCCCTGTGATGGACTGGTCAAGGGTGTCCCTCGCATTTTGCCCTATTGGTGTAGGATAAAGTGGTAGAAGATGGATGTAGCTCAATGAATACCACCATTTTTTAACATTCTAGACAAATGTAACTTCATATTTGGCCCCAATCAAAATATCCTTTGTTAACACAGTGAGAAATGTGTTTCTTTTCGATTTATGGCCTCACACAAACATAGACAAAAAAAAAGATCATTTCAGACACACTTTATTTCACCTTGTCTACCTTTTCTTAAACCTTGTGGGCTCTTTCAAAGATTGATGTTTTTAATTTTGCTCATACTTAGACACTATTCACAATTAAAGGGACCAAAATGGTACAGCACCTAGGTCATATTCTGTGGGGACTGAAGAAGTGTGTGTTTGGTGTTGTGTGAGTGTCGAGCGCAAATTGTGATGAAGAGTCAATTAATTCGTTAATGAATGTGCTTGACAGGCTTTTTCACCTCAGTGAAAGAGAGAGCCTCCATTTTAGAGTCGGTTAGATTGACATGGAGAGGAGCAGTGGACTGACAAAGGAATAGATATTAGAGTTAAAGGTGCCGCAGTCGTTCTGCTGTTGATTATTCAGTAATCAATATGTTGTATATCAATAAAGGATGCATTTGAGCTCTAACAGTTATTTTAATGTGTTCATATTAAAGCTCACATAGAGTGGTCCTGTTGCACATAAATGTTAGTTATGGAGGTCTACTTACATACATTAACTTGTTTTTATGGGCAAAAACCTCCTAGTTGCTGTGAACGAGCCGATAGAAATCCTCTTTTCTGACGCTGTTCCCCAGCCACGATATTTCAGACTCAACTCTCACCCCGGCTTCCCAACTGTCTTGTGATTGGCCAGTACCCGGAAGTGACATATTCAGCACACCCGCTCTCAGAAGCGCAGCTCCCCCCTCTGGAACGGTGGATGCACTGCTACTCATTATCAAAACATTGTTTTAACGATGTTTAAAAATAGCTTCTTCACAACTCCCCGCCGCAGTCTCTTTTATGACTTTGACCCGGAGTCAGAAGACACTGTCGCTCGTGAAACACCTCCACAACGGACATTCTTCTTCTTCTTCTGCTGTTCAATGTACGCAACCGGATGTGCCCGGACTTGTGCCCGGAGCAGGACGATCTGCTGTTCCGGAGATCCGGTGTTTACGTAAGGTTTTTTCAGAGATCTCGCTGAGCCCGAGATTACAATAAAAAACAGCGTTCTCAGCAGTGGCTGAACTGTTTGTTTAGAACCTTCTGGGCTTCTTAAACAAGGTAATGACGCAGATACACACTAAAAAAAACAGCGTTAATTGGAACTTCCGGTCTAGGTCCGCTTTAATGAATGTGAATTAATGTATGGCTTTTCAGTTTGCATGCTGAAATTGAGGGAGGGAGGGGCATAGACTGTTTTCTTAGAATATGCAAGTATATATTTGGCCTGCTCCTGGTCATCAAGGATTTACAGTACCTAAGTGGTCATGTAAACTGTAGGAAACAAGCGGTGGCGTGTAAGTATTTTCTCTTTCTGCACAAAGGAAGACAGAAAGAGAACAGACACACGGTTTGGGTTGACAGCTCACTCTGTTAGTAGGCCTTAATGTTTATTGCTGGATTAATGCGTAGCACTCCAGTTTGTGGGCTCCTTGCTCAACGCATTGTTAATTGAAAGGAGAAAGCAGGCAGTTTTTTGTTTTAGTGCGCCACTTGCAGGTGGCATTGACTATATTTATAGACCAATTCGGTCGCAAATGTATGGCGAATGACTTGGTGATGTAAAGCATGTTGTTGTTCTCCTACAGCAGAATTTAATTGGGTGATTAAATTAGGAGCATATGTGAATTTATTTAATGTGAGGTTTTGTGTTTCCTCATAATCTGTGGTGGATTATTACCGTTGATACTTCATCCCTTCTTTCGAATGGGCTTCTCACAAATGTATAGTTCATTGTATGGGAACAGACATATAATCACGCTGAGACCTGAAATTGACTGTCTGCATACGATAAAACACTTATGTTTCTATTGGAGATGATATTGATGATCGTTATGTCACTAAATAAGATGAGTACTAGGTGCGGATGCAGTACGTGCACATGGACCACTCGCAGAACAGCAAGTCCTGTGATATTTAGGATAAATGATGTACTAATTCACAACAGTTTACACATCTGGATAGCCATCAATAAATAAAATTAAGTGTAGTTGAAGTCTGGAAAAGCTTGCAGCAGGCTACACTGCAACTGCTACAACTGCTAAATCCTACTTGCTACAGTATTGTGAGGACTACAGAGGCTGGTTATTTTATTTCTTTCTTTTTCCCCCAGACACATATGTGGCTATCAGGACATAATTATGATTAGTAGTACCAATTCATCCATCCATCCATCCATTTTCTTCAGCCTCAGCTGACAAAGGGCAATAGGCGGGATACACCCTGCACAGATCGCCAGTCCATCACAGGGCCACATATAGAGACAAACTTCCATCCACTCTCACACTCATGGTCAATTTAGCGTCTCCAATTTACCCAATCGTGGAAGAAGCCTAAGAACCCAGAGAAAAGCCACTCACACACACGGGGAGAGAACAAGCAAACTCCACGCAGAATAGGTCGCAAAACCACTACATCAACCGCGTGGCCCGGTGCCAAGTCATGATCAGCATATTCTTTAAAGACTTCATCAGTCCGAGCACATCATGTACACAGAGAGGCTGCAGTGTGGCACTTTGAGTATTTTTTTTTTTGCACGAGAATGTAAAGAAAATTGTTTTCATATTTCATCTCTTCATTATTAAGCCGGGACTAGTCGAGAAGATGGGGAACCTATGTACTCTTTAAATATGAATGCACACATAGCATTTAATAGTAAAAAACTCATAGTAATCATCAGAAGCCGGAACTGTGTCCCGGTTGTTGAAAAAAATACCCTTAAATAAGAAAAGGGCTGTAATAACCCTTAAAAAGAATAAAAGAAAAAACCTAAACATTGCACATGGCAACAACTTTTCTGAATGGCATTAGGGCCACTGTCAGCCAAGGGATGGGATATAATTGACACCGTTTTTATGGGGGTGTGATTGATTGCCTGATTAGGGACCCTGGCAGTAGCACACCACACAGATGGCAAATTAAACAGTAGACAGATGCCCCCCCTCAGCAAACCCCCCCCCCCCCCCAACTCACTGCACAAGCCCCGTCCGCCCCCTGAGCTCCCTCTGTCCTCGGCTGTGTTGCCCTCTTCTCTTCTTCCTCTACCTTCTACCCTTTTTTGTCTTGTCCATCTCCACTGAGCTCTACCCAACATGAATTTCAAAGACGTGGCGTGTATGTGTGCACGCCGCGACGCGCACTCGTGCGATCCCGCGGCGCGTGCGTGTCCGTTCAGCGGAGAGGACGGCTTGTAACCGCGGCCGGTGCATCATTAATATTGTGTCCTGCAGATGTACCATCAGTCTTGTCAAATCACCAGGGCCTGCCATAAGGAACATTAGAGTCCTTTCTACACATCGGAGGTACACGTGTACCATGAAGGAGAACACAAGTTTTCTCTCTTCACAATAGTAGGGGGGGGGGTGTCTCTGGAGTCCAAGTAAGGGCTAAGTACTTGAGAAAGTAGACCTGCTTCTTAATGCGTAGTTGATAAAGCTTTGATGCATTCCCTCGCCTTGTATCTCTCCACGTTTTCTTACTTCTTCCCATTTCCAGTCCAGCAGTGCCCTGCCTGCTCGTCCACTTACCCTCAAGTACATCTTTGTTTTGTCTTGCTTAGACTAGAGTGTGTTTTTAATTTTTAATTTTTTTTTTTGCAGTAATGGCCGGGGCACCCTAGCCATCAAATGTTTCACGCCATCAGTCGGAGAGAATGTGGGCGACGGAGGAACCGTAATAATGCACTAATATCGCACTAATGGATTTTACCTGTGTGTAACTTCCGCTGCCTCGTCACTAAAGTGGCCTCTGTCGCTCCGGTGGTTCGGAAAGCGTCCGTTACATTCAGTCCACGGAGCAATCGCGGCATGCAGATGGAGCTGGAGTTTGTCATGTCTAAGGCTTCCTGCATATATGCCCTTTGCAAAATGCCACAGACAGTGATGGGTATAGGAGAGAACTGCAGATCCCTTTCCATCTCCATCTGCATGCCTGACCAACCCAAGCGCTAGTGTGTCAAGCGTTGAACTTGCGGTGAAATGAGCTTTGTAATCCGATGATATCTTGTCAGCTCAATCAAGCTGTGAAGTGCAATTTTTTTTTTTCTTCTTTATCTTCTGCTGGAATTTAGGAAAATGTGGGTGGAAGATATTAGAAGTTGCTACGATTCACAGAGCATGTTGATGAAGGAATATAAATGTGGCGCGCAGTGGGATGTACACATACAAGATGCACTGAGTGTCAAGTGTCACAATTTTAGTTGTGTTTCTTTGGTGTGGTTTTGAACGCAGTCTCTCTATTCTTTTGTTTTTTACATATCCCCAACTTTTTACTATCTTGCATTTGTGTGTGTATTTCTGTGTCATCTCTGTCTCTATTCCACCTTCTTTACACAAGGATGCACTTTTTCCTAATTCCTTCCTCTCTCACTCTATATTTGTGGTGCCAAAATCAATCATTAGGTTAATCCTAATGCTGGTTGAGAGCTTTTGGCACTCTCTGGTCTAGATGCACAAACACACACGCACACACACACCTAAAGACAAACACACAGGAGCAGTGATGCAGATTGTGTAGATAGTGCAGAGAGTGCCAAAAGCCAGCCTGTAAGTGGGCCGTTTGGGATCCCTGTCAGATTCAAGTGTGGCGTGTGTGTGTGTGTGTGCATGTGTGCGCACGTGCATATATGTGTGTTTCATATTTTTTTGGGATTTGTTCCTGTCATTATTTTAGTATCTCTAAACTCTTTCTCAGTCACAAACTCTCTTGCGCTCTCTCTCTCACTCTCTTGGCTCGATGCCACGTGTCCATGCCAACAGTCAACAATGTAATAGCAGGGTGTGTATATGTGTTGACATGAATTAACTGCTTTGACTGGAATTACCACTGCGGCTCTCGCTCTCTCTCTCACACACACACACATAGTGTGGAGACACAGAATCAGTTCACTCTACAAAAAGAATAACCAAACCAATTTGAAATTGTTTATTTCTTTCTTTAAAGGTGCATTATGTAATAAATCTAAAGCAACTGGCCATAAAATCCTCTTAATATGTCACAAAGACTGAAGAATAATGTTCATATAACAAACTGAATTCACCAACAACAACAGTACAGCCAAAATATTTGCATTTAAAAAATCTTTTGCAGACTGCAAATCATGTTTATGTTTTGAAATCATGTTTTGGCACGTGGCGCCACCTATTGCCGCCTACCAATCATTGCAGGCAGTAGAGTCTCAGCTGCTGAGCAACCACGGGTTGCCAGTTACGTCAGAAAACCTAAAAGACCTCGGTATTTTGAATTTGAATTTAGTTACCTTTTTTTTGGGCCACATTCTTACATATGGCACCTTTAAGTCCACCTTATCACGTATGGTTGTTTGGCACAGGAACACGAATTGATATGGAGTGTTTGAGACACCTCGACAACCTGTTTTTTCTTTCTTCTTGAGAAGATAGAATCATGTGTTTGCTCTGAGAACTTTCTTTGTTTACATGTCCTGCCACCGCCTACTTTTGCCATATAGTTTATGGCTGTATTATGCATGTAAAGAAACAAGTGAAAGGCCAGCCTGTAACCACTGGTTATTTTTACTTTTTTCCGCTCGGTGAAATCTTCATGCAGGCCCCTCTGTCCTCCTCTGCTGCTTTTCTTTCTCACTTTCATCTGGTGGCTCCATGGAATTGATTTCTACTCTCCTGTCTGCTACCTTTGAGAGCAAGGCACCATCTGGGGAGAGGGAAAAGGAGAGCGATAGAAGGTCTTATTTTTCCCTTCAAGAAGGGTGTTACACTTCGCCTGTGAAGAGGCTCTTTTTGTGCTCACCCCTCTCTCCGTTTTTAGGACGAGAACAGAGAGAATATGTGGGCACAATTGCAGATCGGGTTCGGTCTGGCTGGGTTAGCTGGAGGAAGCTCAGGAGACGGGTAGCCTTCAACCCACAAAATCAATTCACCGGCAGAAAAACTTCTCCACTGCACTAAATGATAATACACCTTGAGAGGCTTGGCCCCTGACACATGAGAAAAATAGCTGTGTGAAAGAGCTGTCATGGGAGAGAGATATATATATATATTTTTGTCAGCTCGCCCAAAGTTGGCTCAATCATATAGGCACTCTTTGCCTGTGGGGCCAATGGTGTTTTTCCCTCTATGACTTGTAATGTTTGGCCTTTTCTAACGTAGTGTTTTGTTGTTCCAAGCCCGGGTTTGGTTGGCGTTATCCTTACTGTCTATAATGTGCCTAAAGCGACCATTCAGCTTTTCATATCCCACCAACTAACAAAACCTGTTCGCTTTAGCTGATCAAGTTAAAACTTATCTCACCTGACTGTCCCAATTATTCTGGAAAAAAGAAATATGTACATATGTAAATCTTGAGGCTTAGATTAAAGGAGAACTGTCTTTTTTATACGATGTAGCACTAGATTATAATTTCTCTGCCGGACTCTTCTCCATAATAATGCTGTGCTATTGTGTGTTCTTGAAGGTTTGGTGTGTTCACGCATTTAGTTCTCTAGTTAGTGTTATTAATCTTTTACATTCATTAGGCGACCAAGTGTAATCATGTGTAGGTAACCCGTAGAGAGTTTTCATCTGTTTGGCGACATAGGGGGGTAACGACTGATTTGTCTTGAAAAAAGTCATGTTCGTGTCCATGCATAAAAAAATGCTGTTTAATTATCTAACCTTTAACCCTTCCAAACACGTTTGGGATGAGTTTTCTACCGCACATTAGTTGACTGATGATCTCGTGGCTGGACTCGTGGTGCAAACTGCTGCAACCAATGTTCAAAATACTATGACAGAACAATCGTGTGTTATAGCAGTATTGATAGTAAAAAAACATACCCACACCCTGGTAGCAGGAGCCACTGAAAGATGCAAATGTCTACTTTTAGCATGGATCCATCCTATCATCTGATTATACCCTTCACCAGTGTACAGGCAAATGACTGAGAAGAACATCTGTCTGAAAACAGATAATCCACAGCTCTCTGTGGTCCTCGCTATCGCCCCTCAATGGTCTGCCCGTGCATGTGAATGCATTTGCACAGCCTGTAATGTTGCCAAGAAATGCATGGCCTGGTCTCTGTGTTTTTTTTTTTTTTTAATCTCTCAGTTATTACAAAGGCATCAATTCATTTAAATTAAGAAAATTCAGAATGCTGGTCGAATTGTGTGCACATTCAGATAAGAGGAGAGATTGTCCTGTCTGGGGGATTTTGAGAGGAAGAGGAAACACACACAAAAAAAAGCTACAATTACAAGCAGGACTTACTTTGCATGCAGAGTTCTCAACTGAATTGAACTTGGACAATGACAAATATTTGTCTAGAATATGGTGACACACTGCTGTAAAACAGGGTTTAAAGAAATGCCACAAATTTAAAGAAACCTGTACTGGTTTAAAAATAATGCTTATACAAAATGACAATTATAGCCCTTTTACATATTATTAATAGTATTTAATTGTGATGTAATGATGGTGTGATTGCAATACCACTTTACACTGGTGCAAGTGCATGAGAAGGTTTTTTGTGTTGGCACTATTACAGTTATAGTTACTGGTCTGTGCTCCAGAAAATCACATATTTGTATGAACTACTTAGTACTTCATGATTAATCAATATATGTATTTATTTTCATTAGTAACACATCATTATGTATGTACCATGTACTAGAGAACCACTTAATAATAACGTATAATGTGTCAGGTCATTTCTAAATCAGTCCTCATTCTTTCCCTATTAACTAAGCACTAAACTTTCGTCAAAGGTGTGTGTCTGTGTCTGTGTGTGTGTGTGTGCGCGCATTTTCCTTCATGCATGACTTTAAATACTCATGGGATGGAAACCTTCTATAAATGTCAACCAGAAAGAAAGCTGATGTTGCAGTCACACCTAAAAGGGTTTCACCAAGTGAGACATTTTAAAAGATTACTGACGCATATGTCCCTGTCTTCTTTCATCTTTCTTTTTTTTGGCACATACACAAATGCACCACGTTTTTTGAATCCATCACCGCTGATACACTCTGCCTTTTTTTTGCTTCTTTTTTAAGTGGAATGCGATTTCTTTTTTTCATGTCATTTCTGCCGTTCTGTGTATTATGGTGAGTAACAGGGGGGAGGGAATGGAAAGGAGTTGATGCGGAAGGCAAGAGGAATAATAACCATCACATGGGGCCATCATAAGCCCTCTTTTTTTACCTCCTACACTTGCATTTACCTCAGTCATTTTGCATGTTGAGCTCAGGGAAAAAAAACCGATGATTTCTCTACTTCTTCAGTCGGTGACAATGAGGTATCAGAATGGAAATCGGTGTGCTTTCACTGTAACAAAAAGTACTGCATTTTGTTGAGTTTAGGTTCAAATTATTGTTGACTGTAAAAAAGTTGGATAAGATATCACAGAGTCATCATGGAGTGGTGCTTATATATCGTAAACACGAGTCATAGCTACAAACTCAAGCAGTATGGTTTTTCAGCAGTTCTTGATGTGCCATCAGATTTCAGAATTAGCTTCACTTAATCGGTGATATTGGTTTGACTTTGGCGTTGAACTTCCTAGTCCCTACAGCACTTGACGAGAGAGCCTTCGACTCCTTTTCAAAGTCATTGTGGTGAGTTTCAGAGTCGGTGGAGGGTTCAGAGGAAGCAGAGCAGGCCAGTGATAGAGATAACAGTTTTTTTGCCTAGATCTGTCACCTTCTGCGATTGGTTCGCTGCCAGCTTTGAGGTTTGACTTCTAATCGACTTCGGCTCCAGATGTTCCCCGGCTATAAGCCCCGGTGTGTTTGTGTGCAAGTGTGTTACTGCATTTTGGCTATGAATGTTACCATATGCACGTTTGCAGAGGAATGCCGCACGTGTGAATACGGTTTTCATCGAGCTGTCATCTCATTATCGCCCCGCGTTAATGTCTTCTGAGTGGCGCGCACGAGGGAGATCGCCTGAATAGAACGAAGCCAGTTTATAATGCGAAATGTTTTAAATCATCAATGACAAATGGGAGACCAAGTCCCTTGTAATTAAAAAAAAAAAAAAAAAAAAGGGAAAGGGTCATTGTTCTGCATTGGTATTCAAAGACTATGAGGGAAGAAATTAATCACTGCAGAAACTGATGTCATCAATGAACCATAATGTATCTCTGCCAAAAACAGCTTGCTCTTTATCCACACTCGGATCAAAATCTTACATTTTACTATCACCATTGCATTTCCAACCTATGTGTATGCTTTGTCTTAATACCATTAGGTCATAACTCTTCTCTGGGGATTAGGCGGGAAAACCTTTTTTTTCCTCATGCATGTGCATTAAGCTTATCTTTTAAGGCGAAACCAGCTCCAATAGACCTTCAACAAGAACATACATTTTCTTCTGCAATAAAACACGCTCCTCTCTTTTCATGTGGTGGGCACGGCCCTTTGCTTTGATCAGTGTAATAGTACACATCCAGTTTCCTGTCCGTGTACATTTTGTGTCCATAAAAATGACAGCTTCAATGACAGTTTGACTTCGTCTGTCACTGATTAAGGCTAAATGGCATCAAGTAATGCCAGCTGAACGCTAACTATGCCTTTTATTGGTAAAATACTGCAGAAAGATGACTAGTAATTATGGACTAATTCCCCCCCAAAAAAGACTTAATTACCTTTGGCTGTCTAAAAAGGAGCTTTCTGTCGTTCCTTCTGTCCGTCTGGCTTCCTTTCTGTCTTTTGCTGCAGCAAATGTGACACATTGTCTTAGATTGTACACAAATCACCAAACACACGCTGAATTGGGACAACTAAAGCTTAGCTTTCGAGATCACACACTCACAGAAACACCAGTTATTCACTGTTAAACTCTGTTAAACTCTTACTGAAAAGCCTTACAAAAGCTCTGCCTCTATCTCAGTATCCACCATTAAGGCATCAAGTCTTTCCCTATGGGGGATATTAATGCATTAATGTCATTGCTCCCCCTGCTGTGCTAATCTTGCACGTTGAGAGCAACATGGTCAGAGCTTAGATGGCACAACGACATCAATACTCATTTCCTATGTTCACATAATCACCCATGTAGCTTGTTCAAAACAATGAACCCCAAACTGATCCCTAAGTGAACAGGACAGCACTGTGAATGGGAGAAGTGTGTCTTACAAACACATTTTTTGTACTGTGGATACATGATTGTTATTATCAATTTGCCTGCTGTAGGCAAACCCAGACTAATACACTCAATCATTTTACTGTATGGTCATGATCAATGTGCGAAATACCCATTAATAATCGGGGGGGGTGTACCCATCTCCCATTTGTTGCACAATACTGTTTCACCACCCCAGGTGCCACCCTGCAGTATTGGCTATTTTCCCTGTCAGATGTGGGCTTGTGTGGGCCTTTTCCACAGCACTATTTGGAAAGCAAT
Source organism: Microchirus variegatus (assembly GCF_963457635.1). NCBI lineage: Eukaryota > Metazoa > Chordata > Actinopteri > Pleuronectiformes > Soleidae > Microchirus > Microchirus variegatus. The sequence continues at coordinate 9,415,202 of NC_139823.1, forward strand.
TCATGAAAATATTAAAAATACAAATTGAGAATTACATTTTGTCTGGTTATAAAGGATAATAAAGTGTGCAAAGTGTATTATGTATGTAGATCATATATGTAAAAGTGAAATTACAAAGATCTTTAGGAAAAGAACATGTTTTCCAATTTCCAATACTACGGCTGGACGATTATGGCAATAATATTAATGACAATTTTTTTTTGACTGATATTGAAATCATGATTAATAGACACGATTATTCATTGATTTCAAAACTTGAGTATTTATTGAACCACCAAAACTCAACTTTAAATATAATTAAAAAACATTAGTAACGAGCAAAATATAATAATAATTATAGTAAATTAAGATAATAATAGCAATAAAAACAAAAAAATAACCAATCTACTTGCACAGGTGTTTTTCTAGCATAGGAATTTACATACACGCCGCGGCGTGCGGCCGCATTAAGCGTTTATCTTCGATTATAATGTTTTTATGATCGTGAGAAGCCAAAATCAAAATCATGATTAAAATTCAATTCATTGTCCAGCCCTAGTTAAGACCCCCCTCAAATTTTGCCTTAGAGGCTTTCAGGGGGTCTTGAGTCTTTCGCACAGTGGTCATGATCGTATCGCTAAAACAATACATCAAACTTTGCACAGTGCTGTCTTTACAGGCTTACTTACTCCAATACAACAACCCTCTTTGTTTGTGTGTTTGTGGGTGAGAGTGAGACCATTCCATTATTTACCATTGTGCATGGATATGGCAATTTATATGGCATTGTTTTACCGCTATTTATTAATACTCTATTTGTTAGTGTGTGTTTGATAGAAACTCCAAATCAGGACAGAGGTGATGTGAAATATTTGAGGCTAGAGCCAATGTCATAACATTGAGCTTTGGAATCCCTGACAAGATTAGTTATGTAAAAAAAAAAAATGTAATGTATTCAAGTAAAAAAATAAAAAAAGCAATATTGGATATATGAATATTGTGTATGAGTGTGCAAGAGGCAGATAAATAGACAGGGAGATGGAGATGATGAGAGAGACAGAACCCAGAGGGAACAGTTGGATTTAAATGGGCTTGTGTAATTGTCTTAAACAATCTTCCCCTTTACAGGTTTACTCAAGCCATGCTTCCAGTAATGCGTTTCTGACTCCTATTGACTCCCAATTGCCTTTCATTGAGTACATTGCAATCCACTTTTCTCTCCATTTCTCCCTCTCTTTTTTTTATTGCATCTCATCAGCAATGGGGGAAACAGCCCAGCTGCTGCTGTGATGCCACTCACGGCCAATGTGCCCTGACAGATTCCAGTGAAGTCGGAGAGAATGTAATGTATGAATATTAGAAAGTACTTTGACACAAACATCATCCCACTTCTTTTGTCGCATTATGTAGCTCTTAGCCGTGGGTCTCTGCTGGTCCACCGTTTCCGTGAAGTTTATTTCTCCACTTCTCTCCACGCTTTTGTCGCTCTGTCTCTTTGGGGCTCCTCCGTCCTCTCCCCCGGAGGCTGTTTGTTAACCTTATGTAAATATGTACCCACCATGCATGCATGTGTCAAGTATATCATTTCGACCCATAATGTGGTTTTATCACTGAGTGCATCTCTACTGGACTTCCCGTGCTTATTCCATTTTACGTTTGTGGGAAGAGTAAAGATTATTATTATTATTATATCTTATGTGCAGTGACTTCTATCATTAGCTAGAAATTGTCATGATTTCAGACAATACATTCTTAAAGGTGCCATATGTTAGAATGTGGCCAAAAACGGTTACTACATTCAAATTCAAAACACTGTACAGAGGTCTTTTAGGTTTCGTTTTCTGACGTAACTGGCAACCCGTGGTTTGCTCGGCAGCTGAGACTCTACTGACTGCAATGATTGGTAGACGGCGGTAGGTGGCGCCACATGCCAAAACACGATTTCAAAACATAAACATGATTTGCAGTCTGCAAAATATTTTTTTTAATGCAAATATTTTGGCTGTACTGTTGTTGTTGGTGAGTTCAGTTTGTTATATGAACATTATTCCTGAGTCTCTGTGACATATTGGGAGGATTTTATGGCCAGTTGCTTTAGATTTATTACATAATGCACCTTTTAAGACTTGAACTGGCAACCCAAATTCTGCCATCAGTGTGTGTGTGTGTGTGTTCTTACATGTACATGCATCCTGAACCAGATTTGATAAACTGTCTTTTTTTGTTGTTGTCCATCTGCATCATGTAAGTACATTTGTCTCTTTGACTCTTGTTTACTACGTCTTAAATAAACAACCAACTGGCAATCGTTAACTTGGGGATCTTGAACTCATCGTGGGTGTGAAGGTGTGTGTTGATGGAGCTGCCACTAGCTGATATGAAGCTATGCTGACAAAGTATTTCAAATGATGTAGCCTAACATTTACTCCAAGTATTCACGTCTGAATTAGATGTTGCTGTCATTTGCCTCCACTTCTGAAGATAGATATGTGAGACTCCCAAGACTTATATCTCACTACCACAATATTTTGTGCAGTGAATGGACTGTTTTCTAAGGCGACGTCAATCACGCAGATATCTGACATTTTTGCTGCATACTTTACTGATAATCATCAAAGTCTGAGCACCTTGCAGTTGTAGTGGAACATATACTATCTGCTAACTCTAGATAATCATATTGCAGTTGGTGTTTGGTTTCACACAAAGCATTTTCTTGGGCCACTTATAATGAACGGGAAGGCTGAGCATGTGAAAATTGAACTTCGACTTTGCCAAAAACCCATTATTGGAAAGTGTTTTTCATTGCTTATTCATAGGTTCTTATTTGATATACTGCATCTACGAGAGTCCAGTTGTATGTACTTTAGCTTAAAGATGTTGAGAGTAACATCAATTAATGACAGATAGACAGAGTTCAGTGAATTTTCCTTTTTTTTCCTCTCAAATAGATATGTTTATTTTTTGATGCCACTCAAATATATCCAACTGAAATCCATCTACTGGACTCAACTCTTTCCCTGATCACCGTCCCTGGCCCCTTTTTCGCATTGTGATGGCAGCTGGAATACAACAACCCCGATCGGGTCACTGCCAGGGTCAAGGCTGACCGCCTTGGCCGTTAGTTTGACATCCAGCCACAGCACCTGAAACTAGAACCCTTTTGTTTAGTACGGCATGCGTGTGTCTCTACACGCACAGTTGTGATGGCTGCTGGTCTGACTCAACCAAATAAAGATGTGAGGTAGAAGATGTCTTGCAGAGGGCACAACGAGAAATAGCAGTTTATCGCCTTCAAAGGCATTCCTTCAAAGATATGGAGGAGAGAAGAGTCGAGGGTGGAGAAATCTATGTTGGTAACATATCCTCCCTTACTGGCTCAAAGAACAGCAGACAGTGTGAAAAGAGAGAGCATGTATGTGTTTTATTTATCAGAAATAATCTAAGAAATAGAGAAAAAATGTTTTTGTGGTAACCTAAATGATCCGCGCCAAAATTAAACCACCACCATTCTCCAGTTCTTGTAGAGATGCCTGTTTTATGGCTTTAGACCTTCAGCTCTCCTTAAATTTCCTCGCCTGTGTTTTCCCTGCTGACATCCAGCAATATAAAGACACATTCAGCCACACATTTTTCCCAAAGGGAATGCTGAGTAAAGACCACTGAATACCAGAACAATAGGGACAGTTTTGTCACCTCGAGGCCCCAGAAGTCGACTTGGGAAATGTTGCTTTTTGGAGTCAAGGCCAGGCAGGGAAAGTGGGGGGTTGGTGGGAGATGAATGTGACTGTTATACAGAACATGGTTTGTGCCTCTATCTCAATTACCATGGGCAGTTCATTGTGTTTGGGTGGCATCCTGCTGGTTTCAGCATTTTTGATTCCTTAGAAGCGTTCAACAGACGGATCACGTTTTGTTGTGGACGTATTTGTCTCCGTTATTCTGTTTTCCGCAACTTCTCCTGCTCTGTGCTTCTCACTCAGGCTCGAGTTTTTCCACTCTTTAGCGCTCCTTTGTTTTCTGCTACCTACTGGTAAGTATTTTTCTCGTCTTGTATCGCCGTTTTCAATGCTGCGTTTGCTCTCTTGCTCCCTCTCTAAGGAGCAGGGCCAGCAGAGTTCATCTCCAGAATAAGAAAACTTGTATCTCAACGCACAGCAGTTGCTGCTATTTTGACCAGGAGTGCTCCGATATCTACTCTGCTCTCGAATGTTAGTTGTCGACCAAAGATGGACCTCCACAGGCCAATTCATCTTTGGAATGCACACACACACACACACACACACACACACAACCATGTACAGTAAACACACCGACACCAGTGTGTGTCCTCAAATACACACTGAAATACGCGCTCTCGTGCTGCTTCTCCAGCATCCCTTGCTGAAGCCAGTTGACCTTCACTCTGGGGAAAACAGGTTACGTGATGGGATCAGTGACCACTGGGGGGGCCCTTTCACCCACAATCTCATCATCTCTACTTACAGTAAGTGGATGAGAGATGCATTGAGGAGAAGAGCTATGGTGGATGGGGAAGCACTTATTTGAGGGGTCCTAGTAGGCTGCTGATGTGCTTCAGGTGGTCTGTGTATGAATTTTGTTTTCGTCACTGAGAGGCACATGGATCGAGGGGAACTTTTTCTGTGGAAATTATTCAACAATGTATTCATTGAATATGAAAAATAAAACATCCCTGATTTCATTCCCCAATATTTGTGGCACTAACTAAACTAGAATGTCAATATAAATTGACTGCCCTGATGCACTTAAGTGTGGTTAAGGGTCTTGAAAATGAAGATAAATAAATAAATAATAAAGATGCCCCCAAAACAAACAAACAAAATAATTATAACAATACAACTGACTCATCGTAAAACTGCTTACGCTAAGTAAGAGGGTGGCCTCAGCCTATTTGTTCAAATAAAATTCAAGAGTCAGCGCTAGTGTCAAATAAAAACTTAAAAGCTAAAACACAAATCGGTTTCCTTATCAGCAATTAAAACTCTGTCCATAAAAGACAGGAGACTCCAGGCGGGAATCCATTGGAAACTGTCTTGTTTGTTTATGCTTCAATTTAAAACGGCAAGAAAAGCGACACACACTCCAGTCCAGTCAATCATGTCCTCACCATAACTGTATAATGAGTCTTTCCTTTTAAATGAGCAAATGAGGAAGGGGAAACGGGAAGACGACTAAGATATTTAGGTAGGAGTAGGAGAAGAACGCGGTGTGTCTGTAAAACCTTGGGGGCTATGTGCTCATCCATCTCAAGAAATACAGTAACTTTCTCTCTCTCGCTCTCTCTGAACAGAAAAGCAGACCCCATGCTCATTTTCATGTTGGGTTTAGACTTTGCTTAAAAATACATCAGTCAGAGAGATGAAGGAGAAAAGCCTTCAGAGGCGCTGGAAAAAGAAGAACCAAACGGGGATTCATTGACAGATTTGCCCTTTACTCCTGGCTGTTACACAAGTCCTCTAAAGAGACGAGTCATAATGGAAACATAGTGTGTGTGTGTTTCTTTACTTAAATATTTTTCAACACCAACGCTATGCAAGGCTCTCTGCAGTCCTCAAAACGGTCTGCTTCCTACCCCCGTGTTAGTTTCCACTGTATTAGAGCAAAAAACAACTCCCTGTGGTTGGTTGAAATCCCATTTGCAAAGTGAGCTGTGGTACACGGGATCAAGTGCTGCTGCGAGACAAAGAAAAACTGAAAGCGGGGCAGGAACAGTAAGGTTACAGACGAATCTAATTAGACGGAGAGATGGGCAGTAATAGAAGCGAGAGGAGGGGGAGTGAAAGAAGTGGAGAGCGAGGACACTGGAGGGGGGAGCTGACTCATTCATCACCACATTCTCTACTTTTTGTTTTCTCTTCCAACTCCATGGGACATGCTTTGATTTCTGAAAACACATTTCCAAGCTTGTTGAGTGAGTGAATATAATCAAAAATAATTTGGGGAAAGTATTTTTTTATTTTATTTTTTTGTCGGGGACGGACAGAAGGTTGCTTGACAGGCGGTGGTGTGCTCCCTCATCTTCCAAGCCCCCTCCTACATGCTGGGCTGCTTCCTCTGGCTCCAGAAGGTTACTTTTTGTGGTAAAAAAAAAAAAAAAAAGAACCCAAAAGCAAGCTTTCAAGTGATTATGAAATAAAATCTCCCAATGATGACGGGAGAAGCTTTGATTCTTAGACCAAAGTATACAAGGACATGTTTTCATCTATTTCTGTTCTATCAACTTTTTGATTAAACTGAACTTGATGAGGTTGTCTGGTGTGCTGCTGTGGCACTCTGACCCAGGTCAGTTTGCCCACTGAAGTTCAGGTTGTTTGACAAAAAGAACCATCTTCCGAAACCAGTAACAGAGAAAACAACAAAAGTGCCTATATAGAATTCCCATCTTTCAAGAAGAACATTTTTTTAATCCGTTTATTACTCCAATATTCATGGAACGTCACCTGCAAATGTCATGAAGGTATAACACCTGCTCCAGTGCTTTCAGTACATTTAAAGTAACATTAGAAATGAAAGTTTCTGATATATAGACTGACATTGTTTACATTGTCATTTAGTAGTTGTTTTAGAAGTTAGCCCTGAGGGATTCAAAATTGCCTTAAAGGTGCCATATGTAAAAATGTGGCCAAAAACGGTTACTACATTCAAATTCAAAACACAGAGGTCTTTTAGGTTTCGTTTTCTGACGTAACTGGCAACCCGTGGTTGCTCGGCAGCTGAGACTCCTCTGACTGCAATGATTGGTAGACGGCGGTGGCATGATTTCAAAACATAAACATGATTTGCAGTCTGCAAAATGTTTTTTTTTAATGCAAATATTTTGGCTGTACTGTTGTTGTTGGTGAGTTCAGTTTGTTATATGAACATTATCACAGAGTCTCTGTGACATATTAGGAGTTGCTTTAGATTTATAACATAATGCACCTTTAAATAAAAAAAAAAAGGTATTTAAATAATCATGAGGGGACAAAAGTGGAACATTGCTACTACATCCCTCTGAGCATAGCTTTCACTAAATAAAACACCACAAAACACACTCTTGGTAACTTCTGCAAACACTGACTGTAGAACACCTCTGCGTCATAGGCTGACAGCTTACTTATATTAGTTGTGCTGAAAACCAGGAAGACACTGTACATAGAGTCCATTGGGGTTTTCTCAAGCTGCAAAAGTACTGTAACTTTTATTCTCTTGCAACAGACTGAGGAGGCAGAGAAAATCATGGTGCCAAACCATGGGACAGATGTGATTAATTCCGTCAGGCAGTCACCCTGCAGTGGCTGGAGCATGTTCACTTTTGTTGGTCTCACTTGTGTCCACCAATGCCCTTTGCTGATAAGTCAGATGAACAGTGATGGTAGTTCGCCTAAGGTAACCCAGTCACTTTTTGTTCCCAAAAAAATTCTATGGACAAGGAAATGTCACATTGAAACAGCAAATAATATTGTCAGGATTAAAAGAAGTGAGTTTTGCACACACACAAAGCACCATGTGCTCTGAAAGTTGGTCGGAGCTGAGTCTCTCGCACCGATTTTGGCTGTCAGCTCATGAATATTTCTCCTGAGAATATAGGCCTACAAACAGTATAGAGCTTACATTGACTGCGTTTGCAGAGTAAGCGATTTGTGTGCCGAAGCCTAAAAAACCGGTACGCGAACATCTGTGAGCTAAGAACAGATGTATGTTATGCATCGGTGGTGTCGTGTTGCCAAGTTTTGAAATTACATTTTTGTTTCCAAAACAGAAGGAGGAGGAGGAGGAAACATGAGAGGGAAATTGAAATGCATTATTTTTTCCGTCCTCCATTATCGTCAAAATGGAACCGCTCGTTTGATCTCTCCGAGTGTTATTTTCATCCATACGTTACTCGGATACTTGTGAGAGCTGTGTCGACTCTGGCCCGTGCACGTAGCTGAAGCGATGCCGCAAATGGGTGTTAATGGGAAGGTGCATTGCTCGCGGAGCTCGTGCTGTAGAGCCGTGCTTCTGCAGCGCTGGTTTTTTCCACTTACTATCATCAAGTGGCATATGGTTGTCAGAGGCAGCTGCCAACTCACAGGCTTTAATGTGAGCTTAACATCTAGGTTGAGAAGGCAAGGAAAGTGTTATGTTATGTTAAAAACAGAAGGAAATGCCAGGCGTCGATATATTGTAAATAAGGACGAGCTTTGTGAATGTGAGCTTGCACTACGTCTCAGCGGAGTGTGTGGCAATCTGTAAATAAGGAGACAAAAGGGGAGAAATATCTCATCGTCCTTGAAAAGGGATGTGCCACAGTTTTTTGTTTTTTTTATTATATCTTCTGCCCTGATGCCCAGAGGTATTGCAGCAGGATGGGAGGAGCGGGGGAGGTGTGCATGGTTGGAGGTGCGGTCGGTGCCCGGTGATGGGGCATTACTCTCGCGCCATTGACTTCATTATAGTCCCTCTCTCCATATCCATCCCTCACTCTCTTTAAATGCCCTTGCTCGCCTCTAATTCACTTAATTCCTTGATTATCAATTCTGACAGCACTCGGGGCAGAAAGGTCAATACTTTTTTGCGGCGTGTGCCTGAACTTTATAACACTGACTCCAAAAAATGAAGGAACTGGAACTTTGTCGAGGGAAGATGGAAACACCGTGTATTGCGATCGTTCACTCGCACTTGGTTTCATAAAATTTTCACACGTCACACAATCACAGGCATAATTGCAAGAGAACATACACAATGGTATGCATGAGCTCACGCAAGGACAGCGGGGCGGGTGTGGGGGGAAAGTGCGTGAACACGCCACAGACTATTTCTACACTTGCTACACACAACCCTTTGCTCTTCCTCTTTTCTCTTTGCCCATCCCCTTTGACGAGATTAAGGTTGCCATGGCGTGAGCGTACGCGACAGACGCAACGAACGAGTGTTTCCCCCCTGAGGAGAGGGCTAGTTAAATGGGAACGCAACATGACAACTTTGCTCAAAACAGCCACATAATAACACCGCGGCCCCAGTGTTGCACACCGCCACTTTGCACTCTCTGATTCATGCATGCAAAAATATAAAGGACAGTCGTACTTCATCCCTGCATCTTTTCTACTCTGTAATAGTATTTAGTTGCACTTCATCAAAAATAATTCTATCTACAGACACGTGTGAAGTTTTATGCACAAATTGACAAGTGATTTTGTGTATTTTATATGCGCTTTAACTTGTTTTTTTGTTTTTTTTTAAATATCTTTTTATTCCTCAAAAGAAAATTATTCGGATAACATACGAAGATACTAATCATCGGTCTTAAAGTTTACAATTTTCTTTTGGGTATTATTCCCACGCCCCACCCTTAGAGGTATAAACCTAATAATAATAAAAATAATAATAATAATATTAAAAAAAAAAAAAAAATTGGAAATAAATAGTAAAATTTACTATTTATTTCAATTTTTTATTTTTTTTTAATGCTTATCAAAAAACGAGCTATTCTATTTAATAGAATAGCTCGTTTTTTGATAAGCATTCTGGACCTTAGAACTGAGTATAATTGGTCCACAGCAGAATTATTGAAGCATATTTTCCACAGTACCTCAGTGGACAGATAAGATGTGGATGTGCTGCAACAGGGCATCCTGGGTCAGTTTGACATGCAACTCCACTTTAACTCCCAAAGTTAAAAGCGACTTCTTGGCTGTGTCATCCGCGCCGCTACTGTCTGGAAGGCAAGGACGGCACTCAGTTGATGCTCAGAAGAGCCGTCTCCTTGGGTGAATGCATACGGTACTTAAGCGTCTTGTTTAGATGTGTGTACATAGCACCTGGGGTTCTAAACGTTTAGTATTTCACATCTGTATGAGAGAGTCAGGTGTAGATGTATACATTAACTTAGGTATGCAAGGAGTAACAATCTTGATAATCCCATGCCACCACACACACACACACACACACACACACACACACACACACTGAATCCTGTAAGAAAATATTAAAAGGGGATCCATTTTACGATACACACAGTACTACCAAGCCCCTGACAGCTTGCCTGGGATGATTTGGCTGATTTGTCTCAGTAGTTTGGCTTCACTTCTTCTCTCAACAGTTTCTTCATCAATCTCATTTAATTAGTTGCTTCAGCCTGGGGAGAAATCGGCTCACCTGGTCCCCCCCCTTTTTTTTTCCATGATGGTAATAATGTAGTCCAAACAATAAGTTGGAAATGAGCTGCATTTTTACAAGTCTGTGTTCATATCAAGAATTATAACTCAGGAGTATATTGCCCTGTTGTGTGCTTGTCACTCCCAGGTAAATGGATCATGTGTCATATCCCCCCCCACGCATTGGCTCTGTGAAAAAGTGCTCACACGCGGCGATATTTTTTCGATAATTGCTATCTAAAATAAATGATACTACCTCAAGTCCAGGGATTATCAAAAGCGGACCTTGACTGTTGTATTGCGTCGTCATCGTCTTAAATATGGAATGATTTTACAACAAAAATGACGACTGTCTCTTTCCCTGACAGATACAATCACAAACGCAGAGACCTAATGATTCGGGGGGGAAATTACACTTCGGAGTAGTTCAGACTGAAATGATGTTTTGTGTCATGTGTAATTATCTTAACATAAAGCGTGCATTACTTCATAGGAGACAACTGACATGTTGTTCTGCTGCACAATTTAGAGTAAATGCACACATCCTCCTCTCCCGTCCCAGGTGCTACGTGCCAGGCACTTCATTAGCCCGGCTCTGCAGATGGACGCTGATGGAAACAGGGTCTTTGAGCTTCATTCTTTGTGACTTGTTCATTAAAATCAAATTACGTGTCAGGATGCATAACATTGTACGTGCATTTATAGCTCAACAAGCTTTTTGTCTCTCAGCGGGCCGTGTCTCTGTTTGTCTTACACGGTCTGCCCACATCAGTTTTGGGGCCAATTCCAATTTCTATCTTAACCCTCAATCTTAACCCTCAAGCTCAAGGAATTAGAATTCACCCTTGCTCTTTGTGCTTATTCTACTCACACTCGACAGCTACATTTGTGACAAACTTCTCAAGAAACATTTAGTTCTACCTTCTTCAGAGCAACTGCTTCTTTGAACCAGGTTTCAACCCTCTCTGCTTCTCTTCATGTCTTATCAGTTAATGGGTAAAAATATAGCTGATCCAGTACTTTTAACATTAATGTGTGGGGATTGAAAAAAAAAAAAAAAAATCTCCAGTTGCAGAGATTTGCCGTTAAGATTTGTTAAGTATGATTAGTTCTATTTATCACTCAGATAATCTAGACTAGAATTTCGTGCCTAACCTTGAAGCACTTTTGCTATTTTGGGCGACCACAGCGTTGTCATGTAAGCTTCACAAATATCACCAAAATGTAGAATGATGCCTAACCATGTAAGACTTTTGAGATAACAGAGGTCCTAGAGATATGACTGGCCTACATAGGATATAAGGATGGGACTAGACATTAATGAGGCAGTACTTTCAGATTTTGTTCACCTGGGACTGGTTTTATGGTCAGAGCAGCCCAGGGCCAATTAGGAAGGGAAATTGTTTCGTAACCAGAGGGTTGCCGGTTCGTGTCCTCGCCAGGTCAAAGGGCCGGGGTAACCCCTGAGCAGGGTACCTAACCCCCTCATTGCTCCTCAGGCTCTGCCGATGGTTGAGTGTCTGTCCACTGCTACTATTCCTAGCAGAGGATGGGTTAAATGCAGAGAAATTTCCCTACACGGATTATTAAATGTACAAAAAAAAGGGGCAATGGTAGCAGCCAGTTGATTTAAATTTGAGTTTATGTATCTTTTTGGGGGCGGGTTATGCTGTTTCCTGTGGAAAAAAAGGATTTATTGTGTTGTTGATAGCAGGGTATTCGTTTGATTTATTAGGACTTGCATAAGGACTTTATTAGGGTTGCATGTATGACTTACCACCCTAAATGTAGCTGTTAAAGTGGTATGTTCCACTGGGGGCGGGGAGACCAAGAGGCATGTCATTCATTCTGGGAGAAACCAGTGAGGTGAGCAGACGAACCAGTGTAGTGGTATTGGCATTGGAATAAATAAAAGAAGCTCCTATTTCTATCCTCTGTTGCATCTTTCTTTGCTATATATTTATATGTATATATATATATATATATATATATATATATATATATATATATATATATATATATATATATATATATGCACAAATTGTATTACAATGTGGTATTCGGTAGGGTTCAGGCTTTCTGTGCTGACAGCCAGGCTGTGGTTAACCATCCAATGCATTTACAGCATGCGGTCGTTGTTTATGAACCTTTGCAGGTTCCCTGAATGCATGTCTGCAATAATTCAATGAGAGGATGCAATGATCTGGCGTATATCCAACAGACAAAATGCAAAAAAAAAAAAAAAAGAAAAAAGAAAAGTGTCTCGCTGCCTTAACACCCAGCTCTGCAGTCCTTTTCACTCGCACAGATCAATCGATCACTTAGTTTAAGGCAGTTTAACATCAGCTGTCCCCAGCATGGCTGCCACAGCAGTAGAAAGCGGTACATAGATGTAATTGCATTTGATTCCAGCTACACCTCTGCCTTTATTGAATCAGCCAACACCACCTAGTTAGAATCAATACCAATGTTATCACAGGGCCCCAGGTGAGCAAGATATAAAGAGAAAATCAGTTGTGACAACACCTCTTCAATCATCAATAGAGTTGTCTCCTCTTCATTTCTTGCCATTGACTAACATATTGAATGCTGATGAGGGAGCGAATTGATCTTCTCCCTCACTCACACTCACTGTGGTGACTTTACCCAGGGAGTGTGAGCAAAAGGCAATCAGAGGAAACGGGCGATGGGTGAAAGAGAAGCAGGAGACAAAGAGGAGGAGAGGTGCAACAGAACTACACGGTCCAAAGTGGAGTAGAGTTGTATAATCGAGTTGCCTCTAATTTGTGTCATCTGGGGAATTTGAAATAATCAAGAAGAAAGACAACTGACTGCAGCTCGGATTAAACGTTTCCCCAAAACCAGTGCGGTGATTAGCGCAGCAACTGTGTGTGTAGAGGATACAGGTGTTGGAAAAGTGAAGTGGTTTAGCAACTTTTATTTGCTATAGATCTTGTGTCACGTCCGCAGGTTGCTGTCTGTATTTATGGCTGTTGTACTCTATTTATCCGCCTTGGCTTGCATTATAAATAATGTATAAATAACATAAAACCATTTGCACTGAGATTGTAGAAGTCTGCAGAGAAACTTAACTATGTCACTTAATGTAAATAAAATCCCTAATAAAAGCCGAGCGTGTGAAAGTGTACATCTGGCTGTAAGCTGTTTGTTGACAAGTTCGCCCATAAATAATGAATATTATTCCAGCTTGAGGGGCTATTGAAAAATTTAAATTGCACATTGAGCACTACAGATTTTTTTTTTTTTGAGGGTGAGGCTGTGTGTTTTTCTGTTAGTCTATTTCAATAATCTAAATCTACATTCCCTACATGTATTTCACAACTTGTATTACAATTAAAATGTTCGGATCTACAGTATAGATTATAATTTATGATTATCTTTATTTTCTCCTACCCTTCTGCGAAAGAAATAAGGGAGTTGATTAAAGCTCACATAGAGTGGTCCTGTTGCACATATATGTTAGTTATAGAGGTCTACTTATGGAGGTCTACTTGTTTTTATGGTCCAAAACCTCCTAGTTGCTGTAAACGAGCCGATAGAAATCCTCTTTTCTGACGCTGTTGCCCAGCCGCGATATTTCAGACTCGACTCTCACACCCAGAAGACAGAGTCTTGGGATTGGCCAGTACCCGGAAGTGACACATTCAGCACACCCGCTCTCAGAAGCGCAGCTACCCCCTCTGGAACGGTGGATGCACTGCTCCTCATTATCAAAACATTGTTTTAACAGTGTTTAAAAATAGCTTCGTCACGACTCCCCGCCGCAGTCCCTTTTATGACTTTGACCCGGAGTCAGACCCAGAGTCAGAAGACACTGTCGCTCGTGAAACACCTCCACAACGGACGTTATTCTTCTTCTGCGGTTCAATGTACGCAACCGGATGTGCCCGGACTAGTGCCCGGACCAGGATGATCTGCTGTTCCGGAGAACCGGTGTTTATGTAACCGGACCGGGTTTTTTTAGAGATCTCGCTGAGCCCGAGATTACAATAAAACACAGCGTTCTCAGCAGTGGCTGAACTGTTTGTTTAGAACCTTCAGGGCTTCGTAAACAAGGTAAGGACACAGATACACACCAAAAAAACAGCGTTAATTAGAACTTCCGGTCTAGGTCCGCTTTAAAGTTGCTTTGGTGCCATTTTCAAAAAATTTCATATAGTAATAATTATGTGTGTGGCTAAAGCTACTCAGGCACTTGCACACAATGGGCATATATACCTTGAGCATATCGACCAGTGTGAGGCAAAACAATCTGTGAAATTCATCGACGTGGATGATGAACGACGCAGAGCGTTTCAAAAATCAATCAGGATTCAAACATGTTTTAAGGCGTCGCCAGCTTTATGGAGAGTCCATTTCAAAGGAGATGACGTTTTTATTTTCTCTGCTTTCCTTGCACCTTGATATTCATATCATCGCCTTACAGAAAAAAAAAAAAAAAAAAGAAAACCCAAACAGGGAATCGTGGTTGTTGTCAGCCAGCAGGAAAAGTTAGACCATCAAAGATAATTGCATGCTAATGTTCAATAAGCCTTGTAAGTCACTGAAGATAATTGTGGCTGCCAAACAGCCTTGCCAGGGGAAAGCACACCTAATCCCTCGGCTGTGGCCGAGGAAAATGAACACTTAGCTCCTCTGGCCAGCCACTTCCACTGTGATGGAAGAAACAATTACACAACAGGCCACTGGAGCACAATTAATAAATAACCGAAGAGCTTCCCGCATGTATGCATTCTAACAAAGATGCATCTCCCCATTAGCTGTAAAAAAAAAAAACACACAAAACTGTACAAAATCAAAAGAAGTGAGCTGTTTGTTTCCGGCTCGCTGGATTGATGGTGTTTATGCAGGAGGAGCTTGTTGTTTCAGGGATCCAAAATATTCATCATGGTCACCAACACTGCTCTGCTGTAGGCTATGATTACATGGTGATCTGTATTATGTACAATAACCTGTATACATGGTTACAGAGCATTTAAACGTGTTCACATTATATGATTTCTATGTTTAATTTAATAACCATGAGTATTAAATTAAAATACTCTGATTGGAACAGTGTTCCACAAAAATGTATACAATTATATATATATATAATTAAATAATTATATATATATATTTTTTTTTTTTCTCCTATGTGCCATGTTTTATTTATTGTATTGTTAAAGCACATAGTCCCAGATATAGCTGCCTAAAGCGCTCTACAAATAAAGTTGAGAGTTGAGTTAATATTATTGTTAATAGGTGAACCAGACATTTTCAAGAAATTGACTATGTTCACTATGTTTAATACATTTTGATGAATTAAAAATGTCAAAATGTATGCATGTGTTTTTCAATAAATGTTGTGTTATAGTGTTGTTTTTAGAGACTAAACGGAATGTCTTTCTCTTCACCTCCATTTTTCCCTTATTGTATTGAGAATGACAAATTGCACATGAACACATGGACAGAAAGTATTGTATTATTGTATACGTCATCTCATATACATGTTACTCCAGATTATACACGTTACTCACTGGCTGTGTAATATTTACTTGACCTAAATAAAAATGTATACCTTAAAAAACGTTTTAATTAAATAGAAGTCTGTAATTCTTCTTCATGTGGGACCAGTGTGAGAGTTGCCAGTGAGCATTTAGTCATGAAAATGGACATCATGGTACAACACATCCTGCAATCCCATGGATTTGGACCCATTTCTTGGTGGGATGGTGAATTCAGATCTGTTAATTGGCAGGATAATATTTTGACACAGTTAATTCTCATTTGGACACTTAATACTAAGCTTGGAAATAGACATGGAGGCAGCATGTTTTTTTTTTTTATGTAATCTTTTTTGGAGGAGTAAGCAGTGGCACTTTTTTTTTCCCCTCTCCACACTATAATAAATAAAGTGATATCAACAGGATATTATGAAGCAAGAGGTATAATCACGGCAGGAAATTGAACAAGTACATGGAAAGGCGAGCAGGCTGAGACTGTTTTGTCGTCAAAAAATAAATGGAACCCAAAAAAAAGAAAAGAAACAAGCTCTGTTCAGCCTTTTGGTGAATATGTTGCTTAGGAAATGTTGCTGTTAAGTGGATAGTGTATCAGCACAGCACTGTCAATATCTAAACAAGGTTTGTCAGTACCAACATAAACATAAGAAAACATAATAATCCCTATTGAATTTGTAACAGTGTAAACATAATTGCAACTCACAAAATGTGTAAGTTAACTGTACGAGCCCCCAAAGTGACATGAGAAAATCTTGAGTTTCCAAAAAAATTATGAAAAAAAAAAAAAAAAAATCCATAATTTTTTGGAAACTCGAGATCTTGACTTTGACACTCGAGATTTCGATATTATTATTTTTTCCGTCATTTTTTTTTCTTTTTCTCATGTCACTTCGGGGGCTCCGTATAACTGCACCCACATTTAAATGAAAATGAAAAAAATGCACAAACATATGTGTCATATATATGACACATATGACCATTCACACATTGGGCATGCGCGTGAAACAGAAAGCTGATTTTCTATTTTCATTGTGTTGCTCAGTTGCGAAAAAATGCTATAAACAATAAACAGCAATAGTGAAGATTAAATCCAGGGGTTTCTTTGCTTCTACTGATGAAAAAGTGGAACTGTTACTTTTGCTAGTTGAGCTTTGAGCGGTGTGTGTGTGTGTGTGAGTGATGAATTAGGAATCGAGTGTGAGCGTCTCCTTCATTATTTTTCAAAAGTCGTTTCTTCCCATCCAGACCAAAATACAGCCCTGGAGTTTTTCAAGAAAAAGTGGGTCAGCAAGTGGGTTGACAGGAGGCATAACACAGCAGAAGTGCTTTAAATAAGAGGTTAAAGAATAATAGTAATATTAGTGTGAATGCAGCCACAGAACTCATGATGTGCACACCTCACAGCAGAAATACACTGTGAAAATGATTTTACTGCACAGTCCGTCTCATACCTCACACAGCGGCACATCCTGTTGCTGTTTCAAAGTAAGAGCACTCAAGCGTTTCAAATCTTTATTCCAGAGTACAGTACAGAGGAGTATATGGAATATGATGAACATACATAAAAGTATGTTTTATGATTTTCAAAGGCAAATCCTATGCAAAACAAAGCAGCACTGTGGCAGGTGAGCAGGAGACACTAACGCAATGTGAATGACAGACGTGTGAGACGCGGCACATCCGCGACGCTGTTGTCGGTTACTGCACACACATTCAGTGTGAACATGGCCTAAGGTTGATGCTGCTGCTGCTGCTGCTGCTGCAGCTTTGCTAATGGACTGCTCACACTATGCCTGCTTGTTGTTTTGACATGTTGCAATCACAATGTGGCTACGGTTTGTTTTGCAAGGGAATCTTGCATCTTTCGCTGGAACGAAAGCTTTGCTTACTCTAGTGGTGTGAACGTGTGACTATACAGTTTATACTTCTTTTTTTGAGTGAATGAGTGTGAAGGTTCAACATATCCTTTGGCTTTTTAACCTTCTTTTCACTTCCTCTCTTTTTGCGTCTATATTTTCTTCTCGCTAGTCTAAAAACGTGCAAACTCACTGTAAACAAGATTTACTATAAATACACACAGATCGCTCCATTTTTGCCTGACCACTGCAGCTCTGTGCTGCCTAATTTATGGCTGAGGCTTATTACAAGATGTATTTGCTCTCTCCTCTAATAAGGACATAGATTACAGGCAACCCCACATTCACTATCTGCTCGCAGCCGATTGCATTGGCCTCCCTGTGTGTTAGCTTATATCTTTTTAAGCGTCAGCACCTGGCTATTTACATTCATCCGCTAAGCTTTAAAATAAATTATAATCGATCTTGGGGCGTGACGAAAAGGGCGGTCCGGCTGCAAAATGAAATGGAATGCAAGGTGACAAGGACAACGTGATCACAAGCGGCTCCTCTCTGGGTGAGCGCATGCAATAAATAAATAATAAAGCTGGGTAACGTTGATGTCTAATACATATGTGATCTGACATGTACCCGGGCGTTTTCAATTTAAATCTGAGCTTCTGTCTCTCTGCCCAATAGGAACTTTTGGTTTTGGATACAAGAACTACAAAATTCAACTTTCACAGCATACGTACACAGACGTATCCCCACCAAATCCCCCCCCCTTGTTCGAACGACGAGGCGAACGAAGCAACACATTTACACAGGTGGAACTATTGATTGAGTGCATATCATGGCAGAGGCAGCACAAAAATCGAAGAGGGTTAAGGAGAGTGATAGAATAAGAGGCCGGACGAGGGAGAAGTATTGGTCCTCGCTGGCGTTTGGCGTCGAGGGGTACTCGACCGAGGGCGACCTGGGTTCTGTTAGTGTTGGACTAGTGAGTGTAGATTGTTTGCTCGTCATCTATATCTAGTGCGTTTGAGCTTGTGCTGTGTGTCAGGCCAGGTTGAAAACAAACACAAGGTAGGCGAACTAAAGCACGCTCATACTTATGCCGCTTTTTCAGGGCTTTAGATGTATTTTTTTATATCTTTGTATCTTGTTTGTACTTTTCAAAACCAGGCAAAACATACACAAAGGAACTGTATTAAGAAATATATATATAAAGACATTTAAAGCTTTTTTCAAAATATTAGGCTTCAATTGCTGGAATATATCTAACAGAGAACAAAACCTTAATTGAGTAATTTGTTGTAGCTTGTAGCTGAAAAAAAACCCTCAACAACCTTAAAATCCCATCGTAAACTCTAGATTTTGTAAACAAAGGCCAGCGTGGTTGCTAAACTGGCAACACTGAAAACAGCTGCAAAATGGTAATCCTGGTAATCTGAAAAAGACCTTGGTCGCCAGTGGGAAGGTTTTTCCCCCCGGTAATTTAGGTGGAAACGCATTGAGGTTTTTCAAAATCCCGGGTAAATTCGAAAAGTTCCTGCGGTAGAAAAGGAAATAGATTTTTTTTTTTGTGGTGGATGTAAGGCCAAGCTGCTCTCACTGCACTTTCACTGTAATGACTTTAGACACTGTGATGGGCTTCTGTATATGTATATTCTCTTCTGAAAGACACCTTCCTGAAATCAGTTTTTCCCTTTACCCTTATCTTGAATCTTGAGCTTTGTTGTATGTGTTAGAGAAATGCTGCGGCAGTATGTATAAGCACTATTTTAAGTTGCAGACAAGTGACATTGCAGTCTCTCCCGTTCTCTTCCCTGTCCAGTGACCATGTAGATGAGTGTGGCATTCCTGAAAAGGTTGTGTTTTCTGTCCCACTTGTGGGTCCAAAACAACTTTTTTTTACCTGAGTTGTGCATTCGTTGAGTTTGGTTTTGCCAATGTATCTTCTTCATTGCATTATGCAGAATACGAAAAAAATGCCAGATATTCTATGTGCTTTTCAGGGAAGGAAAACAGCTTCAGAAATAATAGGGTTTCCCAAAAACAACTTTACTACTGCATTCGTTAGAAATACTGGATCAATGGATACCCATTATGTCAATCAATATGGCTGTATTGTTATTATTTTTCTTTACTCTCTGTGCTGATGCTATAGAGACTGCTGTGCTCTCTCCTGCCTGCTGAGCTGTCTGCTCCCACATTGCAGGGATAATCTGTTAATAGCCACCCACTGCAGAATCAGCACACACAAATAAATGTATGTTATTGAAAGCACACACACACAGTAAACAAAGGGATACACATGCACGCACGTCTGTCTGTCTTCCACTTGTGGAAAGCGCCGCGTCCACGACCCTGCTGAGAAATCATTTCCCGAGCAAGTGAGCGAGGCAATTCCATCACAGTGTTGAAGGGAAAAAATGCTTTTTTTTTTTTTTTATTTAATGGGGAAAAATGGGAGGCAGGGGAAGAGTTAGCAGTAGCAGCCAGGATAATTGATGACAACTGTTTGGGTATGAGATTAAGATTCATGGATACGACCACACATGGGGGCTGAAAAGTGTTATGAGCTGGAGGCATGAAGGATATGAGGCAACACTTTTGAATGGCCTGCTGACTTAATTGATAGAGTGTCCTCGCAGATATGGCATAGAAAAGACAAACCATCAGAACAGATTTCACTCACTCCTATGGAGGTTAGAATAGTGTCCAGCGACAGCGAGGCAGAGAATGGGATGGAAATGGAGGGGGGGGGGGGGGGAACAAAGTGGTGGAAGCCCGGAGGCAAGAGAAGCAGGTGAGCGTGTGGAAGGTCAGAGATTCTAATCCCATACGGGCTTGAAAAAGGCTTGTATAGTTGGAGAGTAACAATGTCCCACTCCTCAACAACTGTCCTTGTGGAGCCTCTCTGCAGTTTGTGTGACACATAGTGTGTTCAGTGGCCAAAAGTAGAGGATGTTGTGTGGAGTGGATTTTACTAAACTTTTGATGCTCATTGACGATAAATAGCGCCGAAAGAGAGCAGCTAACACATGACATCACGAGTCCCCTTTTTAACAAGCAATTTTCAGGCTTCACCCTTGGTAAATCTCTGACCTACTGACGTGATTGTGCGTTATACTGTAGGGGGAACGAGGTTGTTTCAAGAAGGAAGTCATGCACAAAATTGTGAATGAAAAAAAATCAAATTGAGGGGGAGACTTCAAAATTGGGGTCAAAACTGGCAGGAGACAAAAAAAAGAGAGACGGGTAGAAGGAAATGTTAATGGTCTTAAGCCCATGTGAAATATTTTAGCATAAATGAGTCTGTGCTATTTATATTTCCATAGACTTTCTTAGAAGAAATTACACAATTTGTTCGAGCTCTGACCTCTGGGCTTTGCTCTTTAACATTTTCTTCTCACCTTTTCTTTTTTTCGTGCGACGTGATGTTGCTTTATAAAAATATAAATCACTGAATAAACCGTGGCTGGCAGTGCCTGAAAAACGATGTTGTGTAAACCTATAGGCAAATCCACTCTCCTCTCATCTGCAGAATAATGACATAAACAGTATTGGATAGTTCCATACTTCATTGGGAAATATTGGTATAATTTTAAAAACCGCGTCTGCTGCCCAGCCTTAGTTCACGGTAAACACAATCTAAACAGCATGTGATGTGTGTTTTCTGTGTACTCGACTGATCACACCCTGAGGTCCACTAAAGTTTGTCAACCTGTTAACAAAAAACGGAAAAAAGCTCAACGCCACTGCAGAGATGCACGTGCACACAAGTTTAGTTTTCTCTCCCTTTCACACACACACACCACTCACACTGTCACACACACATTTGCACCACTTTAAGACGTGAGCGGTTAATCTGACCCCATTGCTCAGCCTGTCTGCTGCCTCGCTTTAGCAGACTATGGGGATTTGAGTAACCTCAGGGGTTTACTGTTTCTGCCATTAGCACACAAATAGCCCTGTTAGCAACAAGTCTCTGAGTAAGCAAATCCACAGAGAAAAAAAACTCAATGAAACCTCTCTGATATAATATAGTAATCACATATACAGCGTCAAATGTGCAGATATACACACGCTTGACTTGGTCTTAGGTCGCTTGTTTTTTTTCACACACATACAATTGCACTCCACCCACTTACTTATTAATGGAGGCTCTGGGAAACAAGTGTGAAGGTGCTTTCAGTGCTATTTACTTTTGAAATGCACCATAAATTGCATGCATCTTATTGTCAGCATCTCTCTGAACCTGTTTCATTTTGCCCTCCAGTGGTTGATGCATAATTGGAATAATGGCGGGATATCAGCAGCTGGTGGTCATGCGCTCATGCTCAGAGACAATGTCCTGAGTTAATTGCTGTGTGTTGTATTTTATACAATATTTGTAAGGTACTTCATTTCTACCTCTGTACAACTGAGTCATTGATATTTTGTCACAACCACCTTGAAGGTAAAAGGTGAACTGATTTGACCAGGGTCCGATCACAGGACCCAGTTTATGCTCAATAAATAAATAAGCATCTATTAATTTCCCATCAAAGCAAACACAACCAGATCTTCCACAGCAAACCAGTTCATTTTTAAAAGCATCTTAATTCTCAGAGATGTGGATCATCCTCATCAGGACCAGACTATGATGCCTGCTGGTTGTAAATATTGCAGATAGTCAGTTACACTCCTTTAAGGAGCATATACGCTCAATTCTTATCTCTGGATTTTATAGCATGAAGAGACTCGGAGTATATCTACTCCCCCCCCTGATAAGATGCAAGTCCATGGCAGAGTATTGCCCCCTACATGCCCCCTGCTGCCTCCTTTCATGCCGAGTGCTAAGCAGAGAGGACGCAGATACCATTTTTCATGTCTTTGATATGAAGCAGCCAGTGTTTAAACCACCAACCTCCCACTCCAGAGGTGACCACTCTAACAAGGTCCTAACAATGTTTGTGTTTGTAGCAGAAACGTGTCTTAAAGAGGTGAGAAAAGCACACATAAATACACATACACACTTTTTCCTACTACTCTGTGCGAGGTCTAAAAGGCTTTTCACTCGATCTGTTGTCGGCTGCACATTTTTATTGACCGGAGACAAGTTTAGATACAGAAGTGGTGAGAGATATTAAATGGTCAGGTTGCAGCCTTCATACTTGTACTAGCTGTTGAACTTCGTGTATTCTCAGGCACCACCTGGGCATCTGGGTTTTAAAGGAAGAAAAATGTGGTCATTTGTACCTTTTAAAGGCAACAGCAACTGCGAGGAACACTGGCAACAAACACACACAGAGAAGAGTAAGAATATAACATGCATCACTGTTATTAGTGTCAGTACCACAGCCCGAAAACACCCAGTATATATCAGATTGTGACCTAGTCTTCACCGATCCTTACCAACTGAATCTCTAATTTTCATTTTATAATGAGGAAGGAAAAAAAAAATCTGATTCCACTTGCATCTTGTTTGCTAGCTGTTTATTGCTGGGCAGATAGCTCTTTTTTTTTTCCTGAGCTTGATTTGCAAAAAAAAATAATGGGCCCTTTGCACATCAGCCATTTTGACAGGTCATGGTAGGAAAAATCACAAGTGTAATCATCAAATGAATGATGGCTGAGGTCCATTTAGCTTCTGCGCATGCCGGTTCACTGTGAAACTGTTCTAATTTGCATGAACTGAACAGCGCCGTCGTTAATATGATGTGTAGCACCCATGCTTTTTTTTCTGCTAAAATGTGTCAAAAATGGCTGCTGAGCAAAAGTCTGCACGAGAAGGAGGCAAATGATAACTGTGAGACTCAGCGGTACGGTAAAGGCGCAGCTCGCAACCATGCAAGCGACTTTTAATATAAGCTGCATGCAATCAGCTTCTATAAATACAGTGGCGGCTGTAGGCCATTGTCAGTGGGAAAACTCTGTGTGGACCCGCAAGGGCGTGAATTCTAATTTATGACGGAACATATGGAGACAGCAACAGCATTGTTTGGTAGGTGACCAGCTCAGAGGATAGC
Organism: Microchirus variegatus; assembly: GCF_963457635.1. NCBI lineage: Eukaryota > Metazoa > Chordata > Actinopteri > Pleuronectiformes > Soleidae > Microchirus > Microchirus variegatus. The sequence goes on from NC_139823.1 coordinate 9,438,691, forward strand.
GAGGGGGGTTAGCATTACTGGACCGTGGCATCATCACGAACGCTCATCTGGTTATTGTTTCTGATGCATATTAAGCCGCTCAGCAGATGGACAATAATCTCTGCAATGATCACCATGATGAAGCAGTGGCTTGTAACTCACACTTAACCACCAAAGCTCATTTGAGGGACATTAGGGCGACAAAGGACATCTCTGGCTTCAGATTGTGACAGACAGATGTGTGCCGGACAGAAAATTATCTACGTGTACGAGTCGGTGTTTCAGTTTTAACTTCAACACGGTCCTCCTGTTTACTCAAGCCACGTTTTGCCAAGCTCGGCTATTGACAGTGTTTACTTACGGAAGTGACATTTGCAACTTTATTTGATTCAGTCAGTGACTGCATGGCTATTGGGATGACCTTTTGTTGGCTTCCCTCTGCAGGAACCTATAAACATCAGAGACTTGCCAGCTTTATAGGCATTCAATAATTGCACGAGGCACCGTTGATGAAGTACACAACGTACGAAATGAACGGGGGCAAAGGAACAGACACCACAGCAGTGCAGTGCCTATGTAATCCATCCATCCGTCCATCCATTTGATTGCCATGAATATTCATTGTCTATGCCCCAATAGTTTTGAAAGGATAGAACAAGGGTAATCACAAGTTCATTATGTAAAAGAAGTACAGAAAAAAAAAAATCATTGGTAGATTTCCCTTCAGACTGTAAATTTTCACCCGTTGGTTCATAATATTTTCATTAATTATGTGTATCGAAAAAATCCTCATTCATTAATCCATCGATTCTCCAAATGTATGTCAATTTACTCACACAGCCAAGTAGCCTACATCACGTAAAGACACTATAGCAAGGCTATTCAACTTAAGGCCCGGGGGCCAGAACCGGCTCTTCAAGCAATTTGGGCCGGCCCACGGCCCATTAACCCCATAAATAATGAATGTATTATTAAAAAGCCTATTTCTGGCACTTTGCAACACTTTGCGTCCCTTTTTGGCAAATACAAGTACAGCTGTAATTGTAGGGCAGCCTATGTATGTACCAGAATATTTTGCACTTAGAGCCAACTGTAGCAAATGTACCTGAATATTATTGGTACTGTTACTTATATTTCTTTTTGTGGCCATTGCACCTTAATGTTGTTTATATTGTTACCTCTAATTTTGTAAGAGCCTATTGGTGGTACTGTAACTGTAACCGTTTTGCACTATATTGCAAATTGCATTGTACCTGAATGTTGGTTGGTTACTTACCTTTTTTGCACAAAACTAATGGCGATTTCAATAAATAAGTGCTATAACACAAAATAGTAGTACAGCAGTTGACTGGACAGCCTTCCGAAAAGCTGGCCCTCTGGAAATTTTAGTTGAATAGCCCTGCACTATAGTCATGCATTTCTAGATTCACTATACATATGTGAATACAGTAGTGAATGTCATTGGTGTTTAAAGTGTAGAAAGGAGGGAAATCCATCAAACATGTAATATAAATTCACTTCAGCCACAAGTTTTACACAACATAAAGATTGAGCTTCTCTTGCAAGCTATTCCCGTATCACATGCACTGTGCTAAACAGTTGACAACACAGTGTCTTATAGCATGTTCTTCTGTGTAGGTAGGTCACACTGATATGAAGAGCAGACACTGCACTTTATAAAACCTTTATTGTGATATATAGGCTCAGATGAAACATATCGAGCGTAATGGATTCCATTGTGCAGCAAGAGGGAGAAAATACATCCCGAGGGGCTTTTATTTACACCTAGCCTACATTCATGCGCGCAAACACACAGACGTATCACTAGTAGGATAATAGTGCCAAACATTCAACACTTCACACTTCCTCTATATGCACTCCACACGGCACAGATGGTTTTGTTGTGGTTCACTTGGCACCATCGCAGTCTCATGCGGCGCTATAGGAATTCAGAGTTTTATTATAAATCACACACGGGGAAACAACATACAGACTTCACACTGCACCAGGCACTTTCCGAAAGTCTGTGGGCTCACTGAAGGCATGCTTGGGGAACCAAATAGGTATAAAAAAAATTTAACTACACATCACATGCCACGATGGCCTTTTGCTCTGATCTCAGCACCCTGCCTCAAGGGTGCAATAATAGTTTATTACACCTATCCTCACTTTATGAGCCCCTCTACCATCCATCCCGGTTCCCTCAAGCCCACGCTAACTGTTATTGAAAACACCCTGGTCTGTCATATATCATTCCTGAGCAGCACGTTATGCTATGTTCAGTCTAGCTAATCACCAACAGCCATACAAGTATTGCCTAGGTCGCATTGGAATAATTTCCACTTATCTCATATCTACTTAGATGTGGAAGTGTTTGGACACAATCCCATTTGTCTCTTCAGCCCGTATTGCCTTGAGGCGGAACTCTCCTTCTATGTATCTGTGGTGTAACGACAGAAGGTAATAGGAAAAGGAATTGAACGATTTTGCCACCAAGTACCTGTGCGAAAGAAAAAAGATGGGTAAATGAGTTTGGCCTAGTTTATAGGTTGCCGAAAGTGCAAACACTTAGAATGAACTGAGGAAATTATAAGGTTTAAAAAGGAAACGCAAGTATAGGGTAGGGTCTGCACAAAACACTGAATTAAAATGAAAAGTGTCATTAAAGGCCTTTCAGTGTGACGGTGTTCAGAGAGAGGTAACTGTTCATGGGAGACATTGTGACAAGTCCCTGTTACACTGTTGGCTCTCTGGTCATTATGAGGGTGCAGGTGGGAGAAGCCAAACTACAATGGCAATACAGATTAAACTAAATTACACTATAGTACTGCAAAGGTGCAAATGTTCATATTCCTATTTGTATTTGAATTATTCCAAAATTTGCATGGCCCGAAGTGTCACAAAAAGCAGAAGCGGACACAGAAAAGAAGAGAAGCTAAAAATATCTTTAATTCCAATTTAATTTGTGAATTTTAGTTACATGTTTCCACATTTCACTTTGAGACATTCTTGTATGCAGTATTAATTCGTGCTTCAACATATTTTCAATAATTTTTCTTTCATCACAGGTGATGTGCTAATTGTTTAAAGGTGCATTATGTAATAAATCTAAAGCAACCATAAAACCAAAAAATTGCCATAAAATCCTCCTAATATGTCACAGAGACGCAGGAATAATGTTCATATAACCAACCGAACTCACCAACAACAACAGTACAGCCAAAATATTTGCATTAAAGAAATTTTTTTTGCAGACTGCAAGTCATGTTTATGTTTTGAAATCATTTTTGGGCAAGTGGCGCCACCTACCGCCGTTTACCAATCATTGCAGTCAGTAGAGTCTCAGCTGCCAAGCAACCACGGGTTGCCAGTTACGTCTGCGCTACAGTGGCGGAGGAAACGAAACCTTAAAAGACCTCAATATTTTGAATTTGACTGTAGTAACCGTTTTTGGCCACATTCTTACATATGGCGCCTTTAAATATTTTGATAGCACTGTAAGAAGCAAAATACTAATTAGAGAATTTATAGATAAGCAAATTCATTTGGAAAGAAACAATACAAAGGGCAAAACAGACAAACATACAGTAAAAATAATTCAAAACAAATCATGACCATACATCTGGTGAGGCTGCAGCACAGGATCATTATCAAGTACTGTGTCACTTTTTGGACTATTTGTATGCACAGCCTGCAAAGTACTTGACTGGAATGTATTGGGTTCATTTGCTTTGGAACACACTGTATATGAAGAAAAAGTGATGAGCCCCAGGCAATCTTGAGTTGGCGCCTAATCTTTGTAATTGCCACAAAGGCCGATGCTTCATGTAACACCAGGCAGCTGCAGCTGATTGGGTGTGTGGTTCGTGTCATCATGGGGGGTAAGAGGTTTGTGATGGGTGGAAAATAACACACGATTTAATCACTTGTCAAGTGAACAGCCCACCAGGCTGCTAAAGAGCTTTCATCTGACCTGAGGTTCCTGAGGGTCACGTGACATTCGGGTCGGATGCAATGAGGTCCATTGGCTCTGTAGCCTTACATGACAATGGGCAGTTAAGCAGGTGTCTGTGGACCGTGCACAGTGCATTCTCTGAATTGTGTTGCTGCACAGTGTTTTTGACACACTGAAACACGAGCCAACATTTTTCTTTTCTCGGATCAAATTATTGAGAAATAGGATCACGGTGACCTACACTGTGGCATTCATGGTCAGCGCTCAAGCTGTTTTTAATGCAAAACTGTTGACCCTGTTAGTCTTTGAAACTGGCGGCGCTTAATCATGTGTGTGACTGTCTCACTCTCAGCCGCAGTATATGCAATACAGCTTTTATTCACGCCGTCTCTGTTTCTTACCCTTCCTAGTATGCGCTGGTACGGAGAACAAACTGAGCACACTGTCGGACCTGGAGCAGCAGTATCGAACCCTGAGGAAATACTACGAGAACTGTGAAGTCGTAATGGGCAACCTTGAGATCACGAGCATCGACCGCAGTCGGGACCTCACCTTTCTCAGGGTAAGAACTAAATGGGTGAAAAGTTTGGTGTGGATTAAGTTTGAGGAATATATTTTTCTTATGAGTTCTCTTGTTAATTACTGATTGCGCACTGAGATTCTTTGAGACGTGACGTTTGTCCAGTGCAGTTTGGACTTACTTAAAGGGACACTGTGTAGTATTTATGGGTTTATATAACCCAAAATCCACTTTTTTTATACATATTATGTGCTCCTGCATTGTCTAGTCGCTGTATAATAGTTTTTGTTTCATTTTCGTAGTGTTTCAAAAAGTCATGTAAAATAACATGGTCGCGGGCCGCGGTTGCATAGCCACTGTTAGCAGCGAGACGCCATGTTTCTACCGGAGCCTGTAAGGACAAACGCGAGAGAACAAATCAATCGTCGCTTTACTTGTAGCGGAAGTCCCGCCTCCACTCTCTCCGCTTCGTCTGCTACGGCCGCGGTAGCTCGCCCTCTCCCTCGCCTCACGAACCTCATCTGCTGACACGGAGAAAGACGACGAGGACGACATTTGACCAGCTGCGGATACCGTAGGGAAGGGAGGGGATGAGCAGAGGAGCAGTTCTTTGTTGTAAATTTCAGCCTCTCCTCTAGATGTCACTATAAACTACTTACTTTACCTTTAACCTTGTCGTGTGGACACAAGGATTTTGTACCTTACACAACCTTAGGTACAAAGCCTGTTACCAGTACTAGTTACTGTAATTTCTTCAATAGGTTTAGCGTTCATTATAAGATCAAGTTATAGTCCAGAATGGGGGTTCAGTTGTGGACTGTAATTGCTTCTCATTCAACCTTGTTACCTGGATAATGTGCACAGATATTCTCCATACTCACCAGCATCCGCACTAGATCACATCGCCAATGATAAGCTGAACAGATTTAGTTTAGTTACAGTATAAAGAGCGGTGATAAAAGGACAGTAATGTAGAGAAATTTGCCGGGTGAAGAATGTGTCTTGGTGAAATCAGAGACTGCTCTTGACCTTTGTTGGCCCCCCTCGCTTCTCAAGAGCTGCACCCTGGACTATGCTGGCTGCACTCTGCACAGTGAATGCCATCTGACTCCAATTGAATTTCATTGATTTCAGTCTATCTAGGGGGCTGAGGAGTTCCCCTGGTGTTACGCTACAATGCTGACTGTGTTAATAGGCAGGAATTGCTGTGAGAATGAAATGTGCCATAGAGAATTTTACAGAAAAGGCAGTCCCCACAACAAGGCAAGCTTAGTTTTTATATTTGTGTTTGTATGCGTTGCTCCTTGCAGTGATGATTTCACGTTAATATCGCCAGAAAAGATTGATTTCATCAGGTGAAACGAATAGGGTTGGACATCTTGTTGATTTAGTCTGCTCGGACAAAGAAAAAAAGAGAAAAGAAAATCAAGATCGATCAAGGCTGCAAAACAAAGCGCAGTCATTAAGTGTTCTACATTGTACACACAACAATACTGATGACACCACTCCCACAACCCACCCCACTCACCCCCCTGTCTCACAAATTAAAACCAAGATGATATTGAGTAAGAGGGAGCATTAGACTCCGGCTGAGGTAATATGCCCTGCAGACTTAGATTAAAATAGATGGTGTAGTAGAGGAGCGATGTATTTCTAAACTAAGTGCGATGGTTGTAACTACACAGAACCTGTTTGTATTTCGAGAACAACAACAACGATACTTGCACCGCGCTTCTGTTTATCGTTATTTGTATAAGCAATCTTGCACATAAGTGGTATTGGCAATTCGAGGTGAAAGGTTCTTTTCCGCCGCAATTTCCCTTTTAGCTGCACACCTCTACACACCAGTCATTTACAGAGTGGCTCCCTGTCGTGTGTCGGCTCGCTAGGTGCCTCCACCTCTCTGTGGCTGGCAATTAACATGGGTTAATTGAAGATGCTAATTAAGAACACAGGGTGCCAAACAGCAAGGGAGCAAGAGGGCAGGCCAATGTGTGTGTTTTTAGGGAATAATATTATTATTATGATAACGCACGTTAATAATATGTTTCCTTAGGGAAGAGAAGAAAAAAAATCACCTTGAAAAAGAGAAAAGGGAAAGGAGTGAAGAAAAGACTATTGTGTAGCAGCTTACCATACCAGCTGTCTCTACGCGGTGATTGAAAGTGATGCCTATGCATTGGCGCCGTCGTTTCGAGATAGCCAGGAGATTGATGGCTGCCTCCCCGAACCCCTCAAACAACCTCAGCAGTAAATAGAGTCCATCTTCCAAACTGCCTCGACGACCCATGAATCAATGCTTGCACAGTGATTAATAACAGCGTTTGTGCACTGAGGTTTATCCCTTCTCTCGCACGTTCGCATTCAAAACAAAACCCCCCACGCCAGTGAGCCTTACCATCAGTGTTTACATCGCCTGTGTTTTAAATCACTCTTAAATCCATATTCCCATTCCATCTGAATCTTATTATAAGCAGAACATGCATTTGCATCTTGAGTGCATGCAAATCAACAAAATGAAATGACAGGTTATCCTCGGCTCAACACAGTGTCTAGTGTGATGGCTTCTTTTAATCGAATGGGACACAGAGGATCGCAAAGATGCGCTTTAGCGTCTCTCTTTTCCCACCCTCATATCACTTTCTCGTCGACGCTCACAAACAGATCTGTGATTATGAAATATTAATTTTCCCCTCTCCTATCTTCCCAGTCTCAGAAGGAGCACACAGTCGCAGTCGGATCGTATATTGTTTGTCTTGTCATTCTAACCATTAGTAAACGTCAATCCTTCCAAATTGAAATATTAGATATTTTGAACAGACAGAACGAGAGATATTGGGGTAAGAATAATTGTTAGAATGTAACTTTATCAAGACTTTATGATCAGACTGTGTTACCAGCACACATTCAAATAAATAACCCGAACTTACTTTGTTATCGTTGTAACTTGCAACATTCATTCATTCATTCATTGTCTACTGCTTTATCCTCCACATAAGGGTCGTGGGGGCCAATCCCAGCTGACACGGGGCAAAATGCCAGTCCATTGCAGGGCCAACACACAGAGATGAAACAACCTATTTTACTCAAAATCACACCTACGATCAATTTAGAATACCCATGTGCTCCCATTGGGCATGCAAACTCCATATAGAAAGGCCCTCGGTCACAAAAAGGTCACAAAACTTTGCTTTACCAAACAGTGCTAGCCACTACTCCGCCAGTGTTGCCCCACTTGCACATGTGAATTTGTATTTGGTCATTTTTTTCCAACCACAAACTGCATGAAGTATTTAAGACAGATTACATTGAACTGCAGAGCCATTTGTATTTCATGATGCCCTGAAAGAAAGTAGGTGTTTTTAGTCGTTTGGCTCAGTTGCTGTGTAGTGGGGATGGTGGCCTGTCAACATGGCCCTAAATGACTCATAATGTTAAGTATTCACTTGACCCTGCACTTGTTTTCTGTACCATAGTTAGATATAACCACACTGACAATGGGGATGTGCAGAATCTCATTGAACGGTGAGCATTTTGGGCAAGCAAGGGAAAGCTAGAATGCAATATGTCTTATGTGAGCTGTTTCTCTCTACCGCATTGGTAACATTAACCTTAGGCAGAGATCAGATTTGTGTTATCCTACCGCATAGTCGCTACTACTACTATGGAGGGTTGAAAACACAATATGAGATCGTACTGCAAGGTCACCAACAACACAAAGTTTAAACGGAGGGAGATCCGTTTTTTTGGGGGTTTTTTTTTAAACCTGCAATAACCTGTTTTGAACCTTTGTGTGACAACAGAAACGACTTCTAAACACAGCAAGAGGGTTATCCATTTGAATCCCAGTTGATCTGAGGGTCTTTCTGCTTGGCGTTTGCCAATGTTCTCCTCGTGTGGAGACGCTAAACTGACTGTCGGTGTGAGTGTGAGAGAAAACCGACCATTCAGCCCTATATCAGGTGGGATTGACTCCAGCCCCCCACGACACTAATGTGGAGGATAAAGAAGTAGACAGTATTTTGCTGGAGAACATGTTGACAAACTGTTGCTGAGTTTTTCAGGACCTAGGGTACAAAAAAACTTGGTCGTGTTTATGATCAAGTAATGCGCCTATATGTCCATTGTTTTTTTCATCTCAGTTTTTTTAGTAACAGCCAAATCCTGAAGGTAATATGTTGCTCTTCAGCTGGTACAGTGATATGTGTTTACCAGCTGGCTGCTAACTTTGTCTGCCATTTGTTGTTAAGAAGTGGGCTTGTAGAGCTTCTTTTTTTTCCCTCCCTCCACTAAAAACAGCTGCCTGCCGCAACTGCAAATGACCCAATTACAGTCGTGAGTGCGAGTCAAAACACTAAGTTGTTAAACAACGAGCTGCAACTTATAATGGGGCTCAGAAATGGCCAAAGGGAACTGCAGATGTTGGTGGTGTTTGTAACGGTACTCTTTTGCATATTCACATTTTTTCCATGTTATTTGACACACGTGTAGTATTATCATAAAATGATTGATTCGTAGCCAATTTACAGACAAAATTAGGAACCCCAAAAAAGACACAACAGGAGCTTCATCACCCTTCAGACTTACCTCTTTTCCTCATTTTAGGAGGTACTTTAACTCTGTTGGTTAACCGCAAAAATGCAGGGAATATATCTGTTGGTTCGATGAACTGCTGCATATATTTAAGTTTATGTCTCATTTGGTAAAGCATAATTTCGCCTTGCCAGAGGGGGTGCATTGACCATCTGTGCCTGTGCAACAGAGTTATCAAATAGTTGCTGCCCAGAGTAACTAGCCGACTGCATATGTGTGTGTGTGTGTGTGTATGCGCTCATGTGACAAGGTCATAAATGTATGGCAAATCATTAGGGCCATGTTTCTTCTTTCGCCAGCTATTTTTTTTTTTTATTAGACATACTCTGCCTTTAAAACTTCCAGCCCAGCTTTACCCTGACAGACTGATTACTGCATCATAAAATGTTACACGAGTTGGCCTAACAAATTAACATTAAGATGCCACTGGATGTCTGTCAAATAGATGACAGGGAGATGAGATTTATCGTCATTATGAGATCAGTGAGATTCAGATGGTTTCATGCAGGTTTTTTTGAAGGCACGGTGTACCGTGCCGTGCCGTGCCGTGCCGCGCCGTGCCGTAACCAGACTGTCATCCGATCACACGACATTTGATTGTCATTATTCCAATTTTAAAACTTGAACATTAACGTTGTGGGATGATAGCATTTGGAAGCAGCGTATTTTGACACTTTTTGACTATCATTTTTGTCCCACAGGTGCCACCCGTGCCCCTCTCCATCTTCCTAATTTTTGATGCACCGTTAGATGAGTGCAGATAACGTTGCCCCCCTGCTCCTCGGCAAACTCCTTCAGTATTAATGAAGACTGATGAAGTGCTAGGGAGCCCCCTGTCTTTCAGCCCTGACCTAGATTGGATTGACAATTGCAATTAGCATCCCCTCAAGTCCATTTCCATCACTTTAATTTGACATGAAGAAGGACAGTGTGTGGTGGGAAATGAGACCGTTGAAAGACAGAAATCCTGAGGAGAAAGGTTAGGGAGGGAAATGGGGTGAAGAAGTTTAACCAGGAACTAGTTTGAATGGACCGCAGAGGAGAAGAAGAAGATAAAAGAAAATTAAACAGTCCCTAGAAACCTTTTACTCACTGATATCTGAAGTTATTTTCTGCAGCTTACTTTTTGAGTTTCTGCCCTCCTACTTTTAAATGAAAAGTGGCAACCAGGGGGAAGTTTTAAATCGACTCTGGCTGTGTAATATTTTTTTTGATTTGTCAATTTAGAAAAGGATTTTTGAAATTATTTTTTTTTTCTTACCTCCTCTAGAGACACATATTAACTCAAAATAAAATATTCCACAGAGTAACTTAAATGCACATGGAATTGAGTGACATCGTATGGTAGCTTGGGATCATGGTATAAATGATCCCCTCCTCTTTGATGAACACCTGATTTGATCTCCTTTGATTTATGGTTGTAAAGAAACGCCTTAATTCCATATCTCATATTTAAGAAACAGCTATATATGGCTTATAAATAGATGTTTCTTACAGATACATAAATATGCAAACATTATACTGCATTCCAATGCTGTTTTATGCCAGTACTCTCGCACGTATGTGTTGCATTAGCACCTGCTGTTGGGCCTGTTTGACACTTTCCTTTTTTGTGCAGAGTCATTCATGACCAATTTCATTGAAGGTGTTGATAACCGCACGCCTGCTGTGTTTGCCATTAATGTTTGCACTGTGACCGACAAACCAGCAGCAACGGGGGGAAAATTGCCTTGTCGTGTATAGCTCTGTTTGAAGCCTTAACGCATAAACTCGATTTGATTGGTCAGCGCCATTTTCTGGAATAATTTGATTGGTTTGGTGCTTTAGGTGCTGGTTGGATAGTTGAAAAGTTCTCCGCTTATGCTAAACTTAGTGAAGCTACGCAAAAGACCCATTACTTTAAAACAGGGGTCTCAAACTCAAATGACCTGGGCGCCAATGTGCATCTATTGTGGTCAAGAGGGGGCCGGCCTAGCCTAAAACAACTGTTTACAATATTGCATCATGATATCACACATAAACTTATAAATACAATTAGGATGCAAAATGAATGTATTAATATCAAAAACATATATTTATTTAAATTACATAAATAATAGTGTGGACAACTGTAATTAGATTTGTACCAGGAGCCATTTTGGCCACTGCCATTCATAATTATGACCAAATATCTTATTATTACTGTCATAAAAAATATTGCTAGCAAACATATATTATATTCTATCACCTCGCTGGCAGCTGTGCCTCAGCTACACACTGTGTTTAAAATACGGTGAGGTCGTGGGCCATTATAACATGATACTAAGTGGGGGGCTGCATGTAATGGATTGGGGGGCCACACCGCCAGTTTGAGACCCCTGCTTTAAAACATATCTCTACGTAGGTCACATGGAGTAGTTGTTAGTTCTGTTGCCTCAAAGCAATAAGATCCAGGGTTTGCGACACAGTCTGACCAATGGCATTTATGTGTAAAGTTTGCATGTTTTCCCTGTGTGAGTGTAGATTTTCCCTGGTCTCACTCATGCATAGATTAATTGAACACATGTGTGCATGAACTTGTACTTGTTTCCTCTATATACACTGACTTTGTCAGGACCTCTAGTCCTTCTGGGGACCAAATCTTGGTGAAACTGATGAAATTTAGGGCTCAATTTCAACCGTGCTTAGTTGAGGCATGAACTGGTTATGGTTTGGAGTAACACTTTTGATCCCATCTTTTGAAAATGATCTGAATTGATAGAGCACTGAAACAACAGTGATGAATAAGAGAGGTTAAAATTCTATTTAGCAGAGAGAAAATACAGGGGGAAAAAAAACAACTTTTCATGATGTGTTTGCTAAATCTTAAACTTTCTCTTTGCTCTGACCTCTGACCTTGTAGAAGGCAATAAGAGAAAATCAGCGAAAATTTGGCTCGTAGCTAACTGCCGGAAGCGTCTCTGCTTCCTTGTTTGGAGATGATTCTTGGAAGATCGCAACTGGTTCACAGAGGGCAGAAAACTGCTGCTGGTCTACCCACAGTATGTTGAAACTTTCAAAAAAGCACCCTGACTGTGTGTGTGTGTGTGTTATTACATAAAATTTACTGAAAAGGCAAAAAAAACCAAAAGCTTTTACAATTTCAGTAGCGTTATCCCCAACGATAGCCGTAACCAGTTAATGCCTAATGCAATTCTGAGCCCTAAACATAACCAGCTCCTCAGAAATGAGGTTCTGCCTCATTAGGACAAGGTTTTGGTCTCCATTAGGACTACTGGTCCTGACAAAGTCAGTGTTTATGTGAGAAAATGTCCCAAAGAGGTAACACACACAAGTACTCACATCAGAAGTGTAAGTGATGGGACTTCGTAAACAGAGCAGTGCCACGCTGAATGGAGAGGCAGTGGAGAGGAGAAGCGAAACCTCGCATCTGACAATAGCCCCAACCCTTTCAAATGCCACGTCTGCCTCTCTGTGACCTGTCAGAAAAGTGAATGATATAGACCAACTTCTCAGGGCAGAGGTTCAAAAGTCAATCTACACCCACAGGAATTGAGATGAGGGAGTCCTTTTGGTTTTGAAGCTCAAATGGGCACAGAGTACAATAGCTCAGGTGGATGCAGACTCCATCCTCCTCATTAACAACACTTTACCGATAACAGTATTGGAAATAGCCACCAGCTCTGCTAGTCCTCTCTTTCTTTATTTAGGTCTCCGCTCGTAATATATTTAATCTGGGGCAGTGAGCCTGTGCATAATAATACAAGACAGCCTAACTATGTTGTGCATCATCCTCAGTAGAAAAAAAAATAACTTTCATATTTCTACCTGGTTATTATCCTATTATTATTTAATTTTTTTTTCCCATCACATCAAGTGATTATTAATTAGAAAAAAAAAAACCTCACCACCCAGACTCGTGTCTTATAGCCCAACAGCAGGTAATGATATAAGAGTTTGTCATATTTTTAATTAGAATTATAATTAATTTTTATTTGCACACATGCCAATTTGTGATAGTGAATTTGACCTCTGCATTTAACCCCTCCTTTGTACACTCTAGGTGGGAAGTAGTGCACACACACACACAGTGGACAGCACTTATCTGCTCCCACGGAGCAATGAATGCTGGGTACCTTACCATAGACTGGAAAGTGAGTTGCGACTTTTATTTTGTAGCCTTTAAAGGTTCGTTGATATGCTGTACATCCCATGTGATTTGAAGGTTTACTAACATTTCAAATAATCATTTCAATGGACCACAGTGAATGATGTCTGATTGCCATTGAAACTATTCCCAATCACTCTGCTCGCCCTCTCTCATTCCTTTTCTTTCTTTTGCTCCTTTTCTCCCTGTCCCCATCTTTGTCTCCCTTCTTCCTTTTGTCAATATATATGGCTATATATGCCCCCCCCCCCCCCCCCCCACACACACACACACATGTGGGCACGCACACACACACACCTATCCTCCTCCTTTGGCTCTCCTTGTGCTAACTAGTCAGTGTTTGAATAAAAACTCATTAGGATTACATAGCCATTTAGCTAAGTGACACAGGGTATAATTGTACCATCCATCAATTGGTGTGTAATAACACACTCAGAGGAGCTAAATGTTGATTAGCCCTCAGCCAATTTCACCAGTGGGGTTTGGGAATAAATAGCCAGCAGATATTGGAGGGGGTTGAGAGGTTTTTTACGTGGCATGGGAGGGTGTCGCGGTCAGGGTTGCTGACCCGTGCGAGCCAAATTATCTTGGAAGGGATGAAAACAAAGTGCCAACGACAAGCAGAGTATCACTTTCTGTCCCTGGCTTCTGGCACTGTTTGCGTATATCAAGCACTGAACATACTGTAACAAGCAGGGTGGCCTGAGCAATACAGGGTGGTTTTACAAGCTTCTTATTTCTGAAAATGGCCATGCATCAAAGCATATACAAACAAATTACATTTAGTTTCACACTTTCATCAGCATTAACTGTTGCTTGAGTGGGGAAAATAGGAATTGAATAGAAAAGCCCGTCATTTTTTGGAAGAGCCTGATGGAAGAATATGTGTCTCTTTTCCATGCTTTAGTTATTTCAAAAAACTCTGAATTAAAAAAAAAAAGAAAAGTAATCAATCGATAAACCAGCCAACCAACCAGTTGATACATTATAGATACACCACTCTGCTAGTTTAATGTGTTATTTGGATTTTTGCACTTTTCTGTATGTGAATTTCTGTCAATCCAGTCATTACTTTTTTGGCTGGGTGCGGGCAGAAAGCTGAAAAAAAAAAAAACAGAAAAAAACGAAACACAGAGCTAACACTTTAATTGTTCCCACTATTTGTCAGCTGTGTCATTCAGGGAGGAACCACAAAAGAAACAGAAATGTCTATAAGAGCACAAGACACTAATGGGACAGAGGTGGCGAGGGAGGGAAGCCTTTTTTTTGTTCTATTCACAGTGGATCTGACTTTTTCCAAATAGATGAGAGAATAACTTAATTGCTCATTGAGATGATGACACTGTTTAATGCCGATAATATCCCATTGCCTGACAGTGTCATATTGCAGATAAAAGGACCGCAAAAGAGATGGGAAGAAGGGGGGAAACATAAAGAAACTGTGCAATAGACAGAGAATAAGAAAAGGGGGTCTCTTTTAGAATAATTGCCATGCTTTTAACCATGAAATGAACGCATTGTGTGCCAGCTCCACCCTTTTGCGAGCCATCATGTCTTTATCACTAATGGACCAGTGACTACCGCTGTAATTACATAGGCTTTTGTCTAGCTGTGTGCACAACTATCTGGGAAGTAAAAATTGGTCTGACATTTACGGCTCTTTCATTGACATCTGCGGTGCGTGAGCAAGATCGCCCCCCCCCCCAAAAAAAAAGAGAGATCAAAAAAGGGATGTGGCAATAAAAAGCCAGAGTGGGAAAGAAAAGTTGAACGGTAATGTAGTTGGGGAAACATCATTTCCCAGGTTGCTTGTAGAGTACGTCCAGATATTCCAGAAATAGCTGATCAGGGCTGATCCTAAACAAATATAATACCTTGTGATTGCACTTATTTATTTTTTATTTTGTTCAGGCATTAAATGCCTCTTAAAGTAGTTTTTTTTTTAACATTGTCTTGTTGCCAAATGTGGGTTTGTGTGTGGTGCTGACATGGGATGTAGCCATAATTGTGTTTACAAGACAAAAGGTTATAATACACCCCCTGAGCAGTGCTACACCGCTGTGGTCACAGTGAGTAAAACACACTGGTTTTCTTGGGATTAGAGATCTGACCTGTTTTTATTGCACACTGCTCGCATTTATATGAACAGAAGGAAAAATAACAAACATATTTTCACCACAGTTTCAACATTGCATATCTGTCACATACGTACGCCACAGATACAAAACTGTTTCGAAGTAAAAAGCCACTCTGTCATTTCATTTTCCCTGGATCCATTCAGGCAAGGGACGCAGCTTCATACTGAAGAGTCCTGGCATTTAGTTGAGAGGAATATTTAAACATTAAAAAAAAAAAAAAAAAAATGGAATCAGAGGCAACGCCGAAGTAAAACATATGTGCGAACAACAGAGTGAGTGAAACCCACACTCTAGGGAGCGATGAGGACTGAGTAAAAAAAAAAAAAAAAGAATGATTTTCAGAGAAAAGTAGCGTTAGCGTGGTGTGATCTGAGAAGAGAAATGTAGATAGCACCATTTTCAAACAAGATTAAAGGGTTTTTGAGTCAACTAAATGTTAAAAAGGTGAATTTAATTTAGTGTAATTCATATGTGTATCTAAAATGCTTTATTTTTGGTTTTGTTGCCCTGTCTTATTATTTATCTGGGCGAAAAAATAATTCAAGTTGTTGGCTACACACATGCTGATGCACATATTTAAATTGACTTAAAGGTGCATTATGTAATAAATCTAAAGCAACTGGCCATAAAATCCTCCTAATATGTCACTCAGGAATAATGTTCATATAACAAACTGAACTCACCAACAACAACAGTACAGACTAAATATTTGCATTAAAAAAAACATTTTGCAGACTGCAAATCATGTTTATGTTTTGAAATCATGTTTTGGCATGTGGCGCCACCTACCCCCGTCTACCAATCATTGCAGTCAGTAGAGTCTCAGCTCCCGAGCAACCACGGGTTGCCTGTTACGTCGGAAAAAAAACGAAATCTAAAACACCTCGGTATTTTGAATTTGAATGTAGTAACCGTTTTTGGCCACATTCTTACATATGGCGCCTTTAACCAACAAAACTTGTTAGACCTTATGATGCTCTCAGGATTTTAATTGACTACCTATGATATAGATTAATGTAAAAATGTCACAAACCACAGAGGATTCCACAGCTTCTATTTCCAGCTACTGACTAGTTATCTGCTACACCATTAAGTCCTGTAGTCTGTAGTTAGGGATACAGGAGATTTCCATTAAAACTGTTAAAATATTTATCTTTATTTCTTTAACACGGACAGCAGCTCCCAAGTCCAGCATTACTGGACTAAAATAACACTGCTTTTTCTTCTGTGGCCTGAAAGATCATGCGCTTTCTGCAAAAATAAGTAAAAAAAAACAACAACAAAACACCTACCTACATACCTGTGTATTAGCTTTGTATTAGTCATAGTAACGTTGCAGTGTTACAAGTCTGCCAACATTAATGGAAAAAAAAAGGGTTTATTTTTTGCGGTTCATTGCCGGTCCGTAAGCAACACTCGAAAAAGTCTCACATCCGTTCATAATGCCCTGCTCTAATTTCGCTGTGCCACTTGAACATCCCAATTAAACATGGCTGTTATCTGGGTTTGTTTAATTCTTAGAAATGCTGATAGGTCTGGATGCCAAATTGCACTCCATGGGCTGGATATGGCCACTACTGTGCACAAGCATGTGTGCGTGTGTGTGTGTGTATAAGTGAGAGAGTGAGTGAGTAAGATGGAGAGAGTGAGAGAGGACAGCCAAGTGGGTCAGAAAACTGATTCCTTGGGTCCCTGTAGAGAGACCAAGACCTTTATCTTCAATTTCAGATATTTCTTCTCTGGTCAGAATAGTATGCCACATCACTTATTTCTTCCCCCCACTCTTTTATTTCTTTTATTAGGTCATTGCTTTACTCAGACGAGATACACAGAGGGCATATTAAGCAATTTTTTTGGGGAAGTAATATGGTGTGGCCTGTCACATTATTATACCATGTTGATTTCATCCAAATTCCCAGTGCCGCACTGAGGATTTTTGCAGAAAGACATTGCTGATCATGGAACTTCATTAACAGTTACTTGTTGACTCAGTGCCAACAACATTACAAAGTCAGTTGTGACCTGGATTTGTTTTTGTCTTGACAGCAGATATCATTATTTAAAGGTGCTATATGTAAGAAGGTGACCAAAAGCGCTTACTACTTTCAAATTCAAACTATCGAGGTCTTATAGGTTTCGTTTTCTGACCAAACTGGCAACCCTGCTGAGACTCTACTCACTGCAATGATTGGCAGACGGCGGTAGGTGGCGCCACATGCCAAAACATGATTTCAAAACATAAACATGATTTGCAGTCTGCAAAATGTTTTTTTTTAATGCAAATATTTTGTCTGTACTGTTGTTGTTGGTGAGTTCAGTTTGTTATATGAACATTATTCCTGAGTCTCTGTGACATATAAGGAGGATTTTATGGCCAGTTGATTTAGATTGATTACATAATGCACCTTTAATCAGTATGTCTCATGGAGAGTACACTAATAAATGAGTGTTTAAGTATTTACAATAAGTGTTTTAGGCTGTAGGGCTAAAGGCATGGTACACAACATCTATTCACTCTTACATTCACGCCTATGGTCAGTTTAGAATGTCAAGCGAACCTAATTTGTATACTATTACTATTATTATTATTATTTGTGGAGAAAACTAGAGTGTCAGTCCAGAACCCACACACATTCAGGGAGAACATGTAAAACTCCACACAGAAAGGCCCCTGGTAGAAATGGGATCCCAACCAATGACCTTCAGTGCTAACCACTGGGCCACCATGTGGCCCCTACTCACTCTCTCACTTTATGTGGCATTCGTTTTTCCCATAAATCTATAAATATAACATAACACAAACACGCAGTCCCAAATAAAAAGATCATTACCATTAAATGATTCCCACGCAGGGTTGTCTGTCTTTGCGTTAAACAAAGACCCAGGACGCGTACATTTGCAGACTGAGACCTCACCTTTAACGCAACCACTGCTTCTTCATCTTCTGTCCTCCTAAATTTATGGCGCTGTGAGGCCCATCAACCTTTATTAGCTAATAATGCTGTTAGGGCCATTAAATGTGGCCCAAGACTTCCCCCACGGCAACGTTTAACAGTCTCGCTGGGGTACTAGTGTTGGGCTAAAGTAACAGGACCGCTGTGTGACAAACCCCCTGGACCAAGTGTCTGACTTGACTTCTAATGTCATTGTGCTAAAACCAGCATAACACTCCTAGAGGGTGTTTTGTACGTCACTAAAATAACTATTAACTATTAAAAAAAAAAAAAAGGACTCTTGGTCATTTGCTAGAATAATCATAACATCCTCATGGTAGGTTTATATATGTATTTATATGTGTATACATCGGTGAAAGTGAAGTCCACCTGTACTGTTTCTCCATTTAGGGATAATTTCTTGGCAGGTTTTCTGAGCAGGTTTGAATCTCAGTTGGTAAATATCTGTTTCCTGTTGCCTTGTCCAAATAGTTAAATGCGCCCCCACAGAGGGCTAGACTAGATTATTTAAAGCACCCCGAAGGCGCGATCTTTAGATTGCCGTACTAAAACAAACGGTGAAGGTTACTCCAGGGCCATGGGTGTTGTTTTTGTTATGTTGTGCTGGTCCAAAAACTCTTAAGAGTGGTTTCGAAGGATGGCCGCCACAGATCAAAGCAGAACTATAATCAAGTGTGAGGGGAAAGAGAGTCCACTGCTCTATCTTCTTCCCTCGCTCAAGGCTGAGAGGAGATTGTTGTTGAACAAAAAGTTGATAAGGAGAAGAAGGGACTGTACAGTGAATGCTCGCCGCATGTTTTGCAATTAACACACATGGACAGCACAGCATGAATTTGTTTTCATGGTGCACACTTATGGTACAGTATACAGTATGTCTCAGCAGTAAAGGAAAGTTACCCAGTTGGCCTGGTGCCTTCCCCTTTCATACCACATAATTGTGGAATGACGCTCGGTCATATGAATTGTTATGCTGTATATACTATTTCAAGAGCTGCCTGTTAATAACTGTACAGTGTATGCATTTTATGTGAGCATGAACAAAAACATACATCTTCTGAGCATAATTTCCTTTATGCTCATTCACAAAGAGAATATTAAAGGACTCATTACTAACTTAAAGGTGCATTATGGAATAAATCTAAAGCAACTGGCCATAACATCCTCCTAATATGTCACAGAGACTCAGGAATAATGTTCATATAACAAACTGAACTCACCAACAACAACAGTACAGCCAAAATATTTGCATTTAAAAAAAAATCTTTTGCAGACTGCAAATCATGTTTTTGTTTTGAAATCATGTTTCGGCATGTGGCGCCACCTACCACCGTCTACCAATCATTGCAGTCAGTAGAGTCTCAGCTGCCGAGCAACCACGGGTTGCCAGTTACGTCAGAAAACGAAACCTAAAAGACCTCGGCATTTTGAATTTGAATGTAGTAACTGTTTTTTTTTTTCACATTCATTCACATCGATTTTGTTAGAACTATTTTTTTTAGTCCATAAAACATTACAGTAGACAGTGATGCACACTGCCATCTGTGTCAGTAAACTGTATATACATCATGTTTATGATGCTTTTACCAAAGGATACCAAATGGTTCCAGAGAACGAGAGCCAGCGTTGGGGGATATATAATATGGTGACATACAGTGCAATTACACTTAAATCGTGGCGGAGGCATCCGCTTCTATTATTCTCTGTTGATTTATTTTTTTCCATAAAATTGCAAAACAAGTACCATGCCAGGATGATAAATATGGCATTATATCAATGCGGTGACACTAAAGGTCTGTAAAAAAAACAAAAAACACGGAATTAAACTAATTAGGCTTTTAATCAAGTCAAAGGCAATAGAAGTCAAGTGAAATCACATAAACGGTAACTAGAATCGAGAAATACAGGATATTACTAACACAATGTACAGTTGTAATTAAAGTGCAAAATGATCTTGGAAGATGATGAACAACTTACAAAGCACCAAAGCCACTTGGTTCCCAGGGCCTGATTATGAACATTCAATGCGAGGGACTACCTCCCACCCCAAAAGCCTCCGCCGACTTCTCGTCGCAGAGCGTGGGGGAAGTGATTATTCTTGGATTAAGTCTTTGCCTTGCTGCTGATAATATGTGTGGCATAATTGAATAATGGCTGCTTCACCCGAACAGTCCCAATGCAGACGGATGCCTCCCAGCCTCGTCAGATCGGCACAATATTAACCATGACACACGGCGTAACCAGTCCGGTAATTAATGCACTGAATCAATTACAAATTAGTCCATTTGGATAATTCCCCGCAGGAGTCCACTCATTACCAGTGTGCAAGATGAAGTCGCGGTTTCCTTCTCATGGGGAGGTGGGGGGGGGAGGTGTCACTCCACTGTTCTCCCTTTTTTCTATCTGTCTTTATCTCTCCTCTCAAGGTATGATGCTGGAGATAAATGGAGGATGAAATTGAGGCTGCCTGCGACGTGGCAGTACGCTGCAAATTAAAACGTCAGCTACACAACAGTGGATATTTGGTAGGGCTGATGTTCAACCACTGATAGTGTGGAAGTAACTGAAGCTTGTAGGGGAAAAAAACAATAGAAGGTGGCTAATGACTGCCGTAAGACATAATCAAGAGGTGGTTTGTCCATTCCAGTGCTGATCATCATTACTGACTTGTTATTTTGGCATTCTTCATACAAACGGTAAATCTCTTTGCATTCACATACTTTTTTTCAATGGTATTTATTAGAAAATAATTCCAGAATTTGGGTACAGAACTGGATATGGCATCAGGTGCTGTGCTGTGGTTTGTTACTAGATAGTTGCAGATGTGCCATGGATAAATTACAGGAAACAATAGGTAATAAAGTATACATTAAACTACTTATGATATATTAGTAGAGTTGAAATTAATCGATGAATCGATTATTAATCGATTACTAAATTAATCGGCAACTATTTTGATAATCGATAATCAGTTTGAAGCTTTTTTCATGATTAAAACAAGATTTCTGATTGTTTTAGCTTCTTAAATGTGAATATTTTCTTCGTTTCTTTGCTCCACATAACAAAGAAATCATTAAAACTGAATAATTTTGGTTTGTGGACAAAACGAGACATTCGAGAACATCGTCATTTCCAGGTTTGACAAACACTGATCAACGTTTCTTAACATTTTCGGACATTTTATGGACCAACCGATTAATCGATTCATTGAGAAAATAATCGACAGATTAATCGATTATGAAAATAATCATTAGTTGCAGCTCTATATATTAGTATGTCTCTCTCTCCATACTCAGTATGGTTGTCATAGCACCAGGTGACCACCTATTCTATTCATTTTCTGTCAAAGGTTAAGGTCGGTCTTAATGATGGAGGGCGTCTGAGCTCAATTGAAGAACTGTCAGGTGAAATGTGCTATGATGATACGCAGTGAGAGAAACTGTGTGTGTGTGTGTGTGTGTGTGTCATTTGCCTGTTCACATTGCCCTGGAAAGGCCATCAATTCAGGGTAAACTGAATATATTTAATATATATATAAAAAAAAGAAGGAAATACTTCTTCCCATAAAAAAGGGACAGTGCTGTGTGTTTGTTTAAAATAAAAGTTTTGTCTCGGTATATCATATTTCCGTGACTACTTTCGGAAACCATTTTTCAAATATATGAAATACATTTGAAAGGGACAGCAAAGCCATTCATTCATTCTGAAGTTTCAAGGGAGGGATCTGATTAAGGACAATAAACGCAGACTAGTGTCGTTTTGCCAACCTCATGCATCAGTGTCAGTGACTGATGGTTCTCAGATACGGGGAGAACAAAACGGAGGCTGTGTCTCAAACGAGAGCAGATCCAGTGAACATTTAGTACAGTTTAGTATATGTAACGGTAAACACCGCATTTTCAAACAAGACAACATTTTAGACAATATTGTGTTAGTTATATATTGTGACTGACCTCATTTGTACAATGAATCAGTCTGGCGTTAATCAAGTACTTTCACGGATCAATATCAATTACCCACACCCTGAACATTTAATGGTCCAGCCAACCATTGTTCAGTCCTAAATCACAACTAACCTTAAAAAAGATGTTTTTCCATCCTGTCCCAACTGATTTTATTATAAATAGTTAAGCTTTTAAGGAAAGCAATGGTTAGAACAAGGAATGGAAAATTAATGAGTTGGATAATCAATGGGATTTTTGTTATTTCGATTTTGGGGGCCATGGGTTCAACATTAAGACCACTTCTTTCTCAATCTATGTAAAACGTTATGCTGATGACACCGTAATCTATACATCAGAACCAGATCTGTTGTAAATTCAAACTTCTCTACAATTTGATTTCAACATATTGCAGGATTGGCTTTTACATAATACATTATTTGTCTTATATAAGTCTTATGCGCAACAGAAATTCAAAGCTAATACTGGTCCATGTTTAATAACTTGCAACGACGGCGCTCATCTCCGCAAAGTTGAACATAATCTTGGTACGGCTCCACTCAGACGCGTCATTTAAAACACACGTCGATCACTGTGACGTTGTTTTTCGAACCCGCTTCTCAAATCTGACCTGATTCCACTGAACACAGCGTACAACAGACTCTGTCGGTTTGCCCCTTTTTCTCACTCATCGCTGCACAAAGTACAAAACACTTTTTTTTACACATCTCTGACAGATGACACATTCATTGCTCTCAAAGTACATTCAAATGCATTCACTTTCAATCGCCCACTTTATTTAAAACAGTATTATTGTGCAATTCGTAGCTAAGTGTGAAATTAGGCTCTCTCTACTCATTGTTAACTCTCTGTCCCTCAGCATGTGCAACGATCTATTGGCAGCAGATCCTTTATGTTAAAAGCTCCAACAGATTGCAATCATTTACCAGATGATATCCAGTTTATTACATCGTTGGGATTGTTTAAACTTACTCCGTGTTGTTGTTCCTTGTGACAGACTGCTCTTGTTTTCAATTAAACTGTTATTGATTTTGTTTTGTTTCAATGTACCTACTTGTATTATACTTTACTATATTTGAAGATGCACTTACATTTGACTGTTTATCTGTTATTGGACACTATTTTTGGCCACGTATTCTTGTTTTAAATTGAACATTTGACAAGCTCTCAGGCATCATCTTTGTGTTTCAGACAGATATTTTGGTTTAGTTTTGGTTTGCTGCTGTCACAATAGCTGGGCCAGCCTGAATACAAAAGTGGTGCTATACTGTATATTCTTTTTAATTTGATGTATCTGTTGATATAGTCAGTCACCTTGCACAAGTCTGCAAAACAAGGACACCAAGCAGTAACCGCGTCGCTAAAATTGCGTGTCAGGGATAAGGGTGCAACGTTCATTAACTGCATCTGGCTTGAATTGGGTGCGGACACAAAAACAGAATGCCTTTCATAATTCAGCATGGGGATCTGGAAAAATGTGACCCAAGAAAAATGTGACACAAGCTGTGCTCTAATCTAAATGGGATGAAAATGCAGTTGTAAATGGTGACCTGTGCATGCTTTGAGTGTTTCAATGATTTGTGCACCTCTTGTCATCATGTTATGACAACTAAACTGTCACACTGTCACTGACACCATCATCAGAGAACATTGCCTCAACACACATGCCATTCTTGCCTCTTAGCCCATGTACATTTAAAGATTTTCATTTATTCAATTGTGTTTACATTTTTTAGTATTAAGGGACATTTCATTTCCTTTCATTTGCTCAAATTTGCCAGTATAATCCTTGGAGAAATAATGAAACAGAAGACTGCTCTTGGAAGTAGCTGGCAGTGACTGACTACAGAGGCGAGGCAAGGACATGGAACACCAACAGAGATGTTTAAAACCCCTTTTTATTTTTCGCTTGTTCTTTGTAGTGGTTGTAGTAACAATCCGCAAAAAAAGAAGGGGGAAAATAAGCTGCACACATGTGCACACAGCTGTGTTTCATGAAAGCATGAGAGGTGTTGTGTGGAGAATCAGAGAGGAGTGTTCCTCTTCATCTTCAAAGATGATTCATCATAGTAATCCTGTCCAAATACTACTGACACTTGAGTGATGCACATGCAGATACTCTTGCAATTGACTGCAGGTGCGTGAAGTGAGTCATGTTGGGTTGAGCTGTTTTCTGGGTACTTTTGTGACTTATAGGAACTTAACACAACCTGTTTGAGTCTTTTTAGTGTGAGAAGAACACTCAAAACCTCCATTAGGGACAGTGCCCCTGGTGGATGACACTCACACAGCACCAGTGCATATTAAATCATACTATCGCTGACTTGAGTGATATACATAAATTATTCTGAATAGGGATTTTTCATCTCATTTTGGAGGTGTTGTTTCAGAAACGAATGCCTTTCTAAACTGTGACTATTAACAGCAATACTTCCAGTAGCGTGTCCTCTATACCGAGTATGAACTCCTGGGAAAAACCAAGCAGAATTACTTAGTTACACTTGTAAGCACTCCATCCGGATTCTGTGTCTGCTTATGGATGTGGGTTTGAGCTCCGGCTAAGTGTTTAGAGAAGAGTTATGGAAATGGCGGATGAGGGCTTGGTGATGCAAGGCAAGCCGTAAGCTCTCCCATTGCACACTTGTGTGTCTGACTTCAGTGACCGCAGCCCTCCAGAGCACATCACGACACCTCAATATGTATGGAAATGAAAAGGCAATCACACTAACGTGTGTTCAGTCTCTTCAAACATGCTAATGGTGTCATTACACTTTCAAGCCCTGCACCCTTCACCCCCCCCCCTCCCAACTCTTCACCTCTCCTCACACCCATTGCTCTCCCCGTCTCTTTCCCTGAACCAGAACAGGTGTGGTTTTAATTATGCATTAAAAATATACATAGACTCAGTCCGATCCACTTGACTGGGCTCCTCCTGCAGTGTGTCTCCCTCCTTCTCTGCCTCCCTTTCCAACTCTATCCTTTCTTTTTTTTCTTCCTCCACTGACTCAAGCCCCAAAAACCTCCCTCCCTCCCTCCCTCTCTTCATCTTTTAGAAGTTGGGGGGGATTGAAGGACTTGATTTTAAAAAACCACACACGTCTCAGTGACTGAAGTCAAGGGTTTGTTCCGCTCCCCCACTTCCGTTCACAAATGCTTTCGGTTTAGAGAGGAGAGGGAGAAATCCCTGTTAATCTAGTGAATCTGGTGCTCTCCGTCTCTTTTGTTCTCTGTTACAGGGACTGTGACGCACTGATCTCCTGTGAGGCGTGAGGGGTGCGAGTCATGGGGTTGGAGTGAGTTGTGGAGGGCTGCTGCTGTAGAGTGTAGTGTAGAAGAGCGTATATACCAACTAAGTGAAGTAATTACTGATTATCAAGAGTTTTTCACCGCCGTTTAAGAAAATGGCACGAACAAATCCTGGAGAGGAATCCGAAGTAAGGGCAGGGAAAGTATAAAAACTTGAGTTGTTTCAGTAAGATGGATAGGATATAGTTGAAGAACTATTTTCTCTTGAAGAAATCCAGGACAACAATGGGTCATGTTGTTATATTTAGCAGGTAATTTAGTGCTCTACTTACACAGAAGCTAAATAAAGGAGGTCATGCAAATGACTCAAAAATAACTATAACACAGCCAGAATTAAAAATGCAATTAAACTAGCACCTGTACCAAACCCTATTGCTTCTGTATCACACAGTGATGGACCCTTGTGTATTTTTTTAAAATATAATTTAATCAGATTTATTCCTTGAGGGACTTGCATGTGATGTAATTCAGGATTTGCCATGCTCTTGGCCTGTATCAGTGCTGCCGCCCCGGGTAGGGGCTGGTGGACTGGAATGCTTGTTTTGTTGATCTACGTTTAATGAAAGTGACCACGCAGAGCAAATTCAGCCATTAGCTCAGCACGTGCATGTAATTACTACACGTTGTTTCCCCTTTTTTTTCCACGCAGTTCATTATTGGACAAACAATCCGCGGGGGAGAAAAGCGCGTGTACCTGCCATCTTCTCTCTCTCCCCCCTTGTTTTATTTCCCTCTGCAAAGCTGCACTTCGGAAAGTATCGATTCTGGTGGCTTGAAAATAACAAACCAGCAATCTTGCGAGTCGGGTAATAAACAGGCTCAGAAGAAAAAAAGTGTGTGCCCTGAAATAATTATCAGCTATTGTGTATGCTCAGAGCAGTCAGCCGGAGCTGATTGCACTTGTTGTTGTATGCCATTCTTAGCATCGGGATTGTACATTTGGAAGATAGATTATGGCACAGTGTCACTGGTCTACACAGACTTGGAGCTATACCCATGTTGAAAAGTCCTTCACGCTCCCAGCTGAGTGAATGTGACTCATCTGCAGCTCTTGGCTGTGAAAATGAAGTCAAAATGTTAAAATCCTGATTGTCTAATTCTGTGTTCACTCAGATGGCTCAACAAAGTGCGGCATGCTTGGACCTCGGAGAACATGCTGTGCACTTATGCATGTAGATGTATTAGTGATTTACAACAACAAATAACATGCTCACACTGCAATCACACACTCCACAGAACTCAAAAATATCCTTAGTGATTATCTGAGAGACTTGATCTTCTTTACAGAGTCTTAAGAGCTCACATAGAGTGGTCCTGTTGCACATATATGTTAGTTATGGAGGTCTACTTACATACATTAACTTGTTTTGATGGTCAGTTGCTGTAAACGAGCCGATAGAAATCCTCTTTTCTGACGGTGTTTCCCAGCAGCGAGATTTGAGACTCAACTCTCACACCCAGAAGACAGAGTCTTGTGATTGGCCAGTACCCGGAAGTGACATATTCAGCTCACCCGCTCTCAGAAGCGCAGCGCCCCCCTCTGGAACGGTGGATGCACCGCTAGTCATTATCAAAACATTGTTTTAACAGTGTTAAAAAACAGCTTCGTCACGACTCCCCGCCGCAGTCCCTTTTATGACTTTGACCCGGAGTCAGACCCAGAGTCAGAAGACACTGTCGCTCGTGAAACACCTCCACAACGGACGTTATTCTTCTTCTGCGGTTCAATGTACGCAACCGGATGTGCCCGGACTGCTGTTCCGGAGAACCGGTGTTTACGTAACCGGACCGGGTTTTTTCAGAGATCTCGCTGAGCCCGAGATTACAATAAAACACAGCGTTCTCAGCAGTGGCTGAACTGTTTGTTTTGAACCTTCAGGGCTTCTTAAACAAGGTAAGGACGCAGATACACACTAAAAAAACAGCGTTAATTGGAACGCTTTAAAAACTGATAAACATGGAGAGGCACAGACTCAATATATAAACCACTCATTCATACAAATGCACATAGACTCAACAGACACCGACATGTCTGTTTCTAATAATGGCAATCAGCAGTGTCATGATGACGGCACTATGACTGTGGCTTACATGTGGCTGATGGCCATGCTCTCTGACAGCTGTCAACCGCCATGACTACGCTGTTAAGGACTTCCTCAGGACTTATTTCAGCTCAGTACATCAGTGGCAGTAGCACTTCACACACACAGACTTGTTGATTATCGGCATCAGCGACCCGTCGTGGAGAAAAAAAAAAAATTCTGACCGCCTGTCTGCTAATGACAGCCACCATGATGGTAGATGGGAGACAGAGGACATGGGCTGTCACTTTGACTCGTGCAACAGCAGCTCCAACTGGGTGGCTCCTCGCCAAATTCTCGACAGTTGCTACACCCCCCCTCCTTAAATGACATTTAAAGTGTGAAGCAATGGCTGTCCTTGTGGCTCAGTCACCTTAGGCTGAGGCCCCTGACATAAGCTCTGAACCTTTTGCCAAGTTTTGCAGCGAGGGTCACAAGGCCTGGAGAAACATTATCCTTGCTCAGGCGCTTTAACTCAACTCACTGGCATGATTTAATATGTGTAACGTGACCTTGAAGATAGATGCTGTCAATGATCTGACGTATGCCTTTGACTTTCGTTGTTCATTCCTTCCAATTTAGCTCTTTTCTTTCTCCTGTCGTGCATTCTCTTTTCCCGCCCTTTTTATTTCTCTCACATTTGAAGGCAACTCATAGTGAGTAATGTTGAAACGCAAGAGTAAAAAACTATATGATTTCCTTGGTTAGTTCAACTATGGGCTCTCTACAGATACACATATTACATATTCATATTCATAAAATAGTGTTACCCCTTTTCTCGCTCTTTGAAAAATGTTATTGATACTACATTATGGTGCACAAAGCACACCTTAATACTCCTCTCTCCCTACTATTCTCTGCAGTCCATCCGAGAAGTGACGGGCTACGTGTTGGTGGCCCTCAACCAGTTTGACTACCTGCCTTTAGAGAACCTGAGAATCATCCGAGGAACCAAGCTGTACGAGGATCGCTACTCCCTTGCGGTCTTCCTCAACTACAGGCGCGATGGAAACTTTGGCCTGCGCCAACTCGGCTTGAAAAACCTCACAGGTGAGCGGCTAAATTATTGCCTACTTTTTTCTTGTGTGTGCTGTAACGGTCTTGTGTATTTGCCAGTAACAGTTGTATCAGCTTTAAAGGTGCATTATGTAATAAATTTAAAGCAACTGGCCATAAAATCCTCCTAATATGTCACAGAGACTCAGGAATAATGTTCATATAACAAACTGAACTCACCAACAACAACAGTAC
This sequence comes from Microchirus variegatus, assembly GCF_963457635.1. Classification (NCBI taxonomy): domain Eukaryota; kingdom Metazoa; phylum Chordata; class Actinopteri; order Pleuronectiformes; family Soleidae; genus Microchirus; species Microchirus variegatus. The sequence goes on from NC_139823.1 coordinate 9,467,574, forward strand.
AGCCAAAATATTTGCATTAAAAAAATATATTTTGCAGACTGCAAATCATGTTTATGTTTTGAAATCGTGTTTTGGCATGTGGCGCCACCTACCACAGTCGACCAATCATTGTCACACACAGTCAGTAGAGTCTCAGCTCCCCAGCAACCACGGGTTGCCAGTTACGTCAGAAAATGAAACCTAAAAGACCTCAGTATTTTTGAATTTGAATGAAGTAACCATTTTTGGCCACATTCTTACATATGGCACCTTTAATTAAAGACCAATCTGTAATTAAAAGGGAGCCGCTAATAGTGGAAACCAATTCATATCTTTTTATTTTGTTTATAGCACTTTGGTCAACTGCTGTTTCTTTTTCTTTTTTTAAATGTGCTTTATAAATAAATTTGGATTGGATTGGACTGGATGTGTGTGTTTTCTGCACGTTTAGTGGGTGACAGCCTGGAGGTGGATTTAAATAATTCTTCACAGACTTATTCACTTCACTCCATTACCTTCTTTCTAATTGCTACCCTTAGTGTTAATGATTACAAGTCCTACTGCTGAATTCAGCTGTGATTAGGTCCTCGTGTTGAGGATGTTGTTGTTAATCAAATGTGTTTTTCCTTGCACAATGTTGTCAACTCTGTGTTCATTGCACAATATAACAGGTGCTTATTACAGGAAACACTGTCACAAAAATACAATTGCAGTAGAAAATGCAGGATGGAGTGTACGTTTCACGGTTGAATCGATAAATTGGCCAAATGTGCTGGAAGCTGTTTACTGGCTCCTATCAGCTTTAGAAAAGATGGGAAAATGCAGACTGTCTGCTTCTTCTTTTCCCAAATCACAACTGGTGATGTTTGCACAATTAAGCCCAAGACTGTCTTATCTGTTATTTCACTCCTGCTTGTCTGTTATTTACCGCAAAAAGTAGTCTCGTCTCGTTTACAACACACTCTGCAATTGATCTGAGCCTCTTTCCTCAGAGGAATGAGAAAACAGTGAATGTGATTACTGATAAACCGTGTGCGAAGAGGCAAAAAAACATATGTGGGTGGCTCTGCCTCTTGATGAACAATGGATCCTTGTTCTGCAGGGCTCTCTTCAGGCATCCTGACCCCTAAGGTCAGTAAGAAATAAATGTTCTTCACTTATGAGATGTACAGCTTTTCAACAACATGACTAAGTGGGGCATGCCAGGGCCCAGGCCTGCTCATGATGTGTGAAACACAGGACCAAGGGGTCGTTGTGTAGTCAATGTAACGCTAAATTCAACCTCAGAATTGTTCTGAGCTCAAAAGACGAAGAAAGAAGCAATGCGTGTTTAGATTTAATAACAACTATCACAGAGGCCTTGAGTAAATAATGGTCGGGTTGTGTCGATGGTGAAAACTCTGCCCACCATTGCAGTTAAAAAGTAATTATCTCCCTCGTTATCTTTCACACATACGGAAGCATAAGAAATAAGATTTCAATGATTTATTAGTTAGCCCCACAGAGTGTCATCCTCATTGATGAGGACTGTCAGTATAGTGTGTTTTCGCGTGCTGTGTGTTTCTGTGTGAATGAGCCCCTGAGTGCATTAGGGCTGGACTGGGGTCACATTGTTCACTAATGCTTCCACCTAATGATGTTTGGGGGTAATACTGCTCAAAAGCACAAATAGATCGTATGTTTTATAGAAACACAATGTCAAATGAATTATCAAGGTCCTGAGGCAAATTGAGAGACATGGTGCCATCACATTGCACTATATATATATATATTTTTTATATATATATGAGTGTCTGTTTGAGCAGAATTCAATTTAGCCTTCGACAAGACTTTATTTAGATTTGAAAAGAAGATGTGTCACTTTAGGCGTGTGTCTTTGCTACTTCCAAATCCCCTTTCTAAATAATTCAGTTGTCTCTCATTCTTTTCTACAACTGTTCCTTCCCGGTGATCCCCCGAGTCGAAGGAAATAACACATTCGTTTGAGTGCATGCGCGGCTACAGTATGCGCTCGTGTCTTGTATTCTTTCTCGCATGTTGCGCCATACGTAGGGAATTGCATTTGTCCAGCTCCACTAGCAGCTTTTTTTTTTTTGCCAAGCCTGTCCTTTTCATTGTGGTGCCAAGTTGAAGCCAGTGCAGAGGGATCTGGACTTTGTGTGAAGTTGCTGTTTGATGTGCTATCCATGGCCCCGAGCCATAAAGTTAAGGGGAAGCTATGCACAACAGCCATGGCCTGAATCTGCTCTACTTCATGAATCTTCATATTACTTTAACTGAGTTGTACACTTGTGTCGTTTTTGTTCTCAAAAGGGAACAGAATATAGTCTTTTCACACAAATGAAAAAACAATATGGTAACACATTTGTTTTGTTATCATTCATTCATTCATCATCTACCTCCTTATTCTCCACTTGAATGTTGCAAGGCTGTTGGTGCCAATCCCAGCTGACATAAGGCAAAAGGCAGGGTTCTTTGATTTTTGTACAGTACCACTCGCTCTGGGAGTGGAACCCAACCTAGAACCTTACCCAGGTCCAAATGAAATGCATGTGTGACAGAAGCTGCTCTTTTGCTGTGGCACATCAAGTTTTCTTCTCCCCAGAGTTCAAATCAATATCCAACATTTTGGTATACAAGTCAAGCTATAGGGCACATACATAGGGAGGGTTCTTTGAGAATCCATCATAACGCTTCTTCATACACCAATGGTCCTGACAATTAAACAAGCTTTAGTTAAAGTAGGGGAGACGCAATTGACATTCTATAGTGAGCTGCTGTACATCTAAAGTAGTACACATCTGAAGTATTTGATTTTAAGTCCAGGGCAAGCTGTCTCGTTCATTATAAGGCCTCTGATGCTGTTGTCCTATTAGCCCATTGTTTTCAGCTCACATGAGAAGTTCCAAGATCAATAAAATCCATAAGAAACATATATGTAAGGGACTGAAACTCATTAACTACATAAGGGGTTAATCGAGAGAAGGCAATGATCCCCACAGCTGCATTTCTACTCGGGTCAAAATTGCCTTGGGATGAAATCAATTTGTCGCTAGTATATTGTAGCCTTGCACCTATTGATTTTTTTTTTTTTTCTGGTGTGCTCTCTGTGAGGAGTAAGCGGACTCTTGGATTTGAAGGGAGTGGAGGAGGTCTCTGGTGGAGTAGGGATAGGACTCCCTACAATGCACCTTTCAATCAAGCTTAGCCCAAGTTATCCTCATGAATATGAAATATCAGGCACAGCCACGCTGGGGAAAGTGGAGGAATGGTGTGCGCACAGGGGTGTGCAGCAGTGACAAATACATGTTAAAAAAAAAGGGCACCACTTGCTTAAATATGGAAAGTTTAGTTGTTTGTTTGTAGTTTTTTTGTGTGTTTAAGTTTAAAGGTGCATTATGTAATAAATCTAAAGCAACTGGCCATAAAATCCTCCTAATATGTCACAAAGACTGAGGAATAATGTTCATATAACAAACTGAACTCACCAACAACAACAGTACAGCCAAAATATTTGCATTTCATGTTTTGAAATCATGTTTTGACATGTGGCGCCACCTACCGCCGTCTACCAATCATTGCAGCCAGTAGAGTATGAGCTGCAGAGCAACCACGGGTTGCCAGTTACGTCAAAAAACGAAACCTAAAAGATCTCGGTATTTTGAATTTGAATGTAGTAACCGTTTTTGGCCACATTCTTACATATGGCACCTTTAAGTTTTGTACAGTATCTGTTTCCAAAGTCAGTTTGTTGGTATTCAACTCCCGTAAACAGAGAGCCGTTCCTACAAGGTTATCCAGTTTGTATGTGTTTGGGGTCTACAGATAAACCTTGTGCTGACTGCACAGAGAAACTTCAAATGGATACCTTTCTTTCTACCCTTTCCCCTGTAGCCAACCAAAAGAAAGGTTAAACAGAGCTACTTCCTGACATTTTCAAAGTTCCTTATCTGTGTGTTTTTTACGCACGTTGACCTGCAGCGTCTTCCTCCCCGCTTACATTTTCAGTATTTCCATCAGGGTTGTCTCGTGAACCCTGCACTGCCTCTGTGCATTCACATGGTAATTACAGGCTGCTTTCCCCGGCAAAATCATAACAGCCTCGATAAGAAGCACAACACAGTTGAGCCTTTTTGATTTAACACAGTTTACTGCCACCCCCTCCCTTTTCCCTCATTTCATCTAGTATCATTTTTTACAGATTTGTTTAGTGTTGTTGATTCATTTTTCTAACCGCCCTACGCCTGCACTGCGTCTGTCCAAAATGAGGCATCCAATCTGAGGCCCCATCTGCTGAATGATCCTCTCTCGTCGCATGCATGTACACACGCCTGTGTTTTACGCCAAGGCGTTATTCACTCCCTCATGGCCCATCTGCTCTCTATTTATCCATCTCTTTTGCTGTCCTTACTCCATCTTTTTATCCGTCTTCCTTTGGCTCTCTGTCTCTCATTATATCTGGGTTGGCTGTCTTGATTTGTCACATTGATGTCTTTCACACAATACAGGCGATACAATGTCATTTTGTACTGGTTGCATTTGCACCTGAGTCCTACTCCATAGTCTCCAAAGCCTCTTAGTGAAGGTATGTATGTGCTGAACATGGCCTTTTAAGTAACTTAAATGACTGTGGTGCACAGGGGAGGTGGGGGAACAATGGGTTGGAAAGGGGCAAGGTGAAAGGGACGATTTCAGTCAGTCGTTTCCCCCAGACAACGGAAATGGTAAGAGTGGGGTGTAAAATTACTCTCCTCTGTGATCCCTGAGACTTTCATTCACTGTCTAACTTCAAGGAGAAGAAAGAGCAACTCTGCCACAGGAGGCAGACGCGACCGGCTCAGTGCACATCACCGGGACTCGGTCAAGCCTTTTTTTCCTTGACAGCGCACAGACCTCAGGTCTCCTTCATTTGTGCGCCTAATTGATTACTTCCCATCCAATTACTCCCGTGTCACACTCAATATTTCACCACTTCGCGAAAAGGGAAGCGAGTGGGACTTTGTTTTTGAAGGATGACATTCATATTGTCACATTTGTGAGCCCCTAATGTGGACCGTGACGAGGCACGTGTTAAATTGAAGTCCGGAATGGGCCATCAGTGAGGGCTGCCATTAATTGATTGCTCTTTAATACTGCTTTGTGACAGAGATGGAGGGACTATCAGAGCAAGCCGTTTGCTGTTTATTCCATCAGACAACTGGTGCTCAACTAAATATGCTTCCAACGCATGGTAGTAAAGTAGTCTTTTGCTTTTTGATATATTGTTTTGTATTCATTAAATTTGGCTACCTCCACCAAGGATGTTCTTAGTTTTCCACATCACAAAAAAAAACGATATCCTCCACAATGTCTAACTTTTTTTTATTTAACACTCCTTTAGAAAAAAAAGTACTAATAATACTTTTATTTCTTATCTTTTTTTCCATAGACCCATTAACATCTGCTGCTCACATTTAATAAGCAGAAGGCTTTATGAAATATTAATGAGCTCAACAGCACAACCTACCCCAAGAAAGGAGATAATAATAATAATATTACACTATATATTTTTGCCAATTGTGTGCATGTGTGTGTAAAATAGTAATAATAATAATATTACTGGACTCGGTATGCTCAGTATGTTTTTCCCTGTATTAAAGATGGATATGAATTGTATTTTGGTCTTTGTTTTTATATCATTTGAACATGTGGTTATACCTTTAAATGTAGAAATATCAAAACTATCTGTTTGATGCTGCTCTTCTAAAAGTCAAAGTAGCAGATCTTTCAGAAGTCTGTGTGCATTTTTTAAAAATAAATTAACTGGAAATCTTGTGATCGGACCAATAACAGTATTTTTTTTGTTTGTTTTGCATGCAAGAACGCGAGCGTATGAATTGAATTCACTTGTGTTGAGTGACTGTCAAATTAAATCATTAATATCGGCTAAGCCCAAAAACTCCTGAATATCTTTGCGTGATTCCAAATATTGTCAAGGCCAAACCTCACCTGTGTTTCACTCCTGCTCGTCTGCCTCACTCACCAGAAAAAAATCTCCCAGCTCGCCTAAACATGACTACTTGCCCTTTACTACCAATTTGCCTTCCACACGGAACCTTTACAGCCTTCTTGAAGTGGGAGTCAACTTTTTTTTTTTTCAGCTCATTAAAAGTTAAAGTAGGTGTGGAAGGAATTTTAATGCCAATTAATAATCAAAACACATTCTCTCCCTCTTCAGTACTTCCACCACCACCCCCCCCCCCCCCCCCCCCAGGCTATGGTTTATATCACGATAAGATCTGCAATGATCTAACAGTGGCTCCGACATCAGCAGGGAGATGTTCACATAGAGTTGAAACCTCTTCTGTTGTTCCATCAGGAGACAGGGGACAGGATAAGAGTGACTTGAGTGTGACTGTGTCTGCTTGAGCATGTGTGCTGGGGATTAAGTTGCTCTCTGGTTGTTTAAATTCACACGTGTTTCTAAGGGCTGAGCAAAACACTTGCGTTAAGTGTTTAAAAATAACTATTATGCTCACATGTAATAATTTAGCATATTTCCTCCTTTTTTTGTTTTGAATTTTCATATGCTGCTGCTGCTGCTGTGTCAGTGCAGCAGCTCCACAGAACCAGCCCAGAGATCCAGATATTTTCACTGTTATTTTGTTATTTAACTACACTGATTATTAATGCTACAACTTCCTGTTCAACCCGAGACAAACAAACATCCAACTCTCACACCTACGGACTATGTAGAGCAAGGGTCTCAAATGACCTGGGGGCCAATGTGCATCTATTGTGGTCAAGAGGGGGATGGCCTTGACCCTAGAGAACAAAAAGTGGGGAAAAAAATTCAATTTTGCATCATGATATCACAAGTATACTTAATAATATTATTCATGATGCAAAATTAATGTATTAATATCAAAAACAGACATTTATTTTAAATTACATAAATAAAAGTGTGGACAACTGTAATTAAAATTTGTACCAGGAGGCGCTTTGGCCACTGCTATTTGTAGCGTATATATATGTATATATATATATATGTAATATGTTGTATATAATACATTAAATAATGGGATAATTATGACCAAATGTCTTATTCTTACTGTTATAAAAAAACATTGCGAGCATATACATATACAGCATATAAATATACATATACATATATATTATTATTCTATCACCTCGCTGGCAGCTGTGCCTCAGCTACACACTGTGTTTAAAAGACGGGGAAGTCATGGGCCATGTTTTCATCATAATATGATATTAAGTGGGGGGGCCGCATGCAATCGATTGGGGGGGCCGCCAGTTTGAGACTCCTGATTCAGAGTGTCCAATTTGCCTAATCCCAAAATCTGCATGTTTTTGGAGTGTACATGCAAACTCCACGCAGAAAGGGTCTTGTTCCGATCAGATCACGAACCCAGGTCTTCTTGCTGCAAAGGCGAAAGTGCTAACCACTACACCAACCATGTGGCCCTGCCTCTCTTTATTCTTAACTAAAATACTATTTACCACCAGGGTTTAGCTTCTCAGGTAACACACACACATATACTGTATATATATACTGTATATGTAACTACACCTGTAAAAATTAGTTCTGGAACATTAATTTCCTCCAACAACAACAACATAAGGATAACTGAAAGTTGCACTGCTATGTGCATTATCTGTAAAATGGAAAATTATTATTATTATTTTTTTTTTTTTTACATTTAGGCCAACATGAAAGAGTTTGTCCCTAGGTGGGTGTTATGTCTGTTACTGTCAAATTATCAGTGGAGTGTACTTCAAGAGACAATAACATCAGAGAACATTAATTATGGGGAAAGAATACATGTAAGATGTTAAGGACGGTTAATTAGATAATTCATCTGTGTCATCGCTGGTTTCCGAACAACGCAGTTGTCACTTCCTCCATGCTCCTATCCGTGCGTTGGTCTTAAATTGGCATGTGATGCATTGTTGGTGCTTTTTCTTTCTTGAGGCTGCAGAAAGCCATTTTGCCACGGACCGAGAAAAACCTGGTCTAAAGTCAATGGCCCAGTATGTTCATGCTAATTTAAATGGTGAATTAGATACGCCTACATAGGTGTGCTCACTATACACTTACACTATACACTCACAAAGATGCACTTCCTTGCCGTGTGCAGTCTAATGGAGTTGTTGATGGGACGTCTGATCAGTAGACGGTGGAAGCAGTGGGTCCCCCTGGCCAAGGACTACATTAGTGTGGAAAGGGGGTCGCTGGCTGCCGGGGCCTGTTTGCGTTAAGCTCAGAGACAAACAGGCACATCCTTCACAACTCGATGGCAAGGTTATACGGGACTCATATCTGCTGCTGTTGCTACCGCTGCTCTTCCTCCGCTCCATGAGTAAAATGTTACACTGCTGATTCAGCTGAGAATCAAAAGAACGTGTCTCTCGCACCACAGTGTGTTTGTAAAAACTCAGAACGATTGTGACATCACGTGAGTCTGTGCGCTCCTGTCTCGTCACATTAACTTCTTAACTTCAAACCTGACTTTGACCTGACTTTCTTTCAAGTCCCTTAAACGTTCCTACTTTTTTCAGCTCTGACTTTTTTTTTTTTCATTTGCATTTATTCCGCTCATGCACCCTCACCTCGCGCACAGGCAGATCTGTCTCCTCAGCAGAGGATCGTTCACTTCTGCCTGTCCCTGATTCAGGCACACCTGGATTTTAAAGGGAATGACAAGTGGAACTGATATAAGAATACGTGGCAATTATTTGAATGTGTGTTGTTTAATTTATAAAAGATTATACATTTAATTTAGAACAGCTGTTCACTTTGAATAGTAATGTTGAAAGATCTTTGCACAATATTAATACCAATTCCCTTAATGATTATTTAAAGTACATAATACTGCACAAGTAACATCATTTGCATACACAATGTCTAAGTTTGGTTATTTTCTTGTTTGCACAGTATATTCCGCAACTTATATTTAATATTTATCCATTATTATTGTCTTCATGAGAAGTTGACCGTACATCAAAACACTCGCTGTGATCGTCACTGCTCATTTTCTGTCGCTGCCTGGCTGTCGTTGCAGCGTTGCCATGGCAGGGGCACGGCTCTGCACCCATGACATGCAGTTCTCGCTTTGATTTTTTCGAAGGCCAGACTGTGTTTCAGACAGGTCTTTGATGTCAGCGCTGCTCAGTGCTCATCTCAGAGGAGGAGAAAAGTGAGTGGGGAAAGCAAATAAAATAGGAACTGACTGACAGTTTGGTGGGCCTCAAACACCACTGAGGGAAACGTCACTTTCTATCAACTTAGTGATGAGGCCTAAATGGACACCTGTGGACTTTAAGTGATAAAACAGTTTCAGTGCTGACACATAAGGTGTTTCATATTAATATAAACAATTCTGGAAACCACACAGGCAGAAGTGTGTCCTTTGATTCTGTTCTGGTGTTCTTTTGCTTTGTGTTTTCAGTGTCATCACTTTGATATGACATGTAAGTCTTTACCTTACAAAAAAATCTGTTTTCCCTTATCCAAATGTGCCCTACTGTGAGTCAAATGACACGTTTTGCATCACAGTAGGGCAAATTTTGAAAATGGAAAACAGATTTTTTAAAACTCAGTGAAAAACTGAGCACATTTTCTAAAAAATACTACTGCTATTCTAGCAATACAAAGCCACATTCAAATAAGTGAAGTATCCCTTTAAGTAATATAAGTGTTAATATAAAGTAATTTAACCGTTAATATAATAACGCTTTATAATGCTTCTTATAATTTATTGGGTAATTACCCAGTATTTTGGCCATTGTTCTTACCTTCTAATTACAGGTTAATACCAAGTAACACATTTCTGATACAACGTATTTACTGGGTAAATAGCTAGTAATTGGGGGCTGTAGCTACCTGCTTATTACCAGCTTATAACCCAATAATACACTACAATTCACCATATAGAAACCAGGTAAATACCCAGAATTTTTGTTTACACTTATTGGTCTGTATCCAGTAATGTCCAATAAACATTTAATAAGCTTAGTAGCTCCTGGATTAACTATCAACTGTAATTCATTTCCGGCCGCAAGAAATGTTTCCGCACTTTGAGAACCAATACCTTACAGGAACTCCAAGCTCCACAACAGTGTGTCAGCTGTAGGTCTTTTCAGCCTGTTTCACTTGTTGACGACAGTCCACTGTAAAGTGTGAAATGTTCAAATTTGAACGGAAAAATTTAAATTGTTGGCATTAGTTCGTGCTTTCCGTGAGATGAACAGAAGCCGTGCTCCGAAAAAAAAACGCTTTAATAACACCGCCTCAGTGCTGACACACACATAACCACACGTATTACCCTCCAACCCTGCCACCCCTCCCCCACCTTTCTCCCATGGCAGCTTAATAATTAATATGCTTATTTTTTGCCTCTTAGGCCAAAGCCTTGGGTAAGTGGAGCAGCTATTGATGGAGGCAGTGGTGGGTAATGGGACATGAAAAAGGGCTTTTCTGTTCATCTCAGGTCTCCACAGAGATACAGTGGGTGTTACTATATGCAACACTGGGCATGACTTCACCAAATAAAAGTTTGAAAAAAAAAGCATTTCCTGACTTCTCTGCTGCAACTTGATAATACGCTTATTTGTTGTGGGGGCATCCATGTGTGGTATTTTTCTGGAGCTCGGTGTCAGTTTCCACCACATTTGGTTTCTCCACTACCAGGTGAAACCACCATGATACTATCATATTTAGTTTTTTTCTTTTTTTTTTATTATACTCCGTTATTGCAACAACCAGACCAGAGGGTGCATTTTATTGCCCATATAGAGAGGTTGGTTTGGTCATAGCTGTGGTCTGAAAGCATTTGCTCCACCTTGTGTTTTCACTCAATGCAATGATGCCTGTCTTCATACACAGGATGCACTCTTACCTTGAGGACAGTGGGAAAAAATAACAATAAAAACAGCAGGACATTTAACTAATCCTTAATTTGCATGTGTTTAATGTTGACTACAATTGATGCAGAATAAAAAAGTACATTTGGATTAGCATCTAAAAAGTAATACAAAGTACAAAGTATTTTATAATTCATGTGGAATTTATGTAATCCATTCTGTTGCAATTACAAGCAAACAAGACTATAAATTTCCTAAGTTTCAACATCACTGTGTTGATCTTGACTCTGCAGAATACAGAGATTTAAAACATATTGATAAATTGCCAAGACTAAAGGTCACTACTGGAGTTTTGGAAATAGCTGTAGACATGAAAAAGTTGTGTAAGCAAGGCGATGGAGAACATGAGAAAGAACTTTCTCACCTCTGTACGCCTTGTTAGTTTTGGAAGGTTACAGAAATTGCCAGACGCAGCTTCCCTGGTTCTGCTGCAGGGAACGTGTTTGTGAGGCAATGTTTCTTCTGATGTTCTTCGACCGTCTCGTAAGTAGCTCTGATGGTGTACTCTTGTTACAACTCTTACCAGTAAAGGGGAAACATATTTGGCCTGTTATGACAATAGCTGTTTTTTTTCTCACCATTTATTTGTATTTGGATGGAGTAGTTCCATATACTTGAACAGCTTTACTGCACACTTTTTTGCATCTCCTGGGTGTTGCATCAATGCACACGCCCTCCAATGTTTCTGTAACGAATAATTCAAAAGATATTGTGTCTCATAAACAAATTCGGCAGCTTTGGCACTCACTTCTGAGAAATGACTTGACAAAGGGTGACCAGGGGAACTCGTCAAAAGTTGCAGCCATTGCTGTTGAGGTAGGGCGTCAGATGAAAGCAGGCCACCTGCTACTTGGCTAGAGTCTGTCAAAGCTCTTCTGTGGCATCATGGGTTTCACTCGAACTCTGCTGCCCAGTCTTCTGGATGAACTTTCTCACCTCGTGTTGATGCAAGAAAAGGTGGAGTTGAGTTGCTGTGTCATGGTCTGTACTGTGTTACAGAATGTGTCTCAGTATAGCCTGGAAAAACAAGGCCTCAGTGATGAGGGCACTGACTTAACGTGGTACTCTTTTGGTAAGATACACTCTCTCCTTTCAGTCTTGCCACATTTCCTTTTTCTTTCTCTCTGCCTTGCTCAGACCCTGATCAGTTTTGCACATTTCAGACACTGTGGCTCTTTTTAATTCAGATGGCAGACTGATCACACGTCAGGCTTGATAAGCTAAGTGGCCCTCTGCAGCAGCAATTGTCAGTGCTTTTACTCTTTACTCTCTTTCTTTTTTTTTCTTTTTTTTTAATCACCCACCTCTCCTTGATAATCTTTTCTGTCTCACTTTTTTTCTGTTTTCTATTTGTTTTTCCTTTGTTGTGCTTAGATTTCTTATCTCAAGGTATTAGAATACGGTTTTCTCTCGCTCCACCCTATCCATAAAGCTCAGATTACCAAGGTTTTATCACGGTTTTAAGTTGGAAATAAGCAAGTATGCCCCCCCTCCATTACCACTATGTCGTGATTTTTTTCTCGTCTTGTCTTTAAGCAGATGCTTTGCCTTGCTCGAGTATAATTCCATAATCCCTAAATCTCGGGCCCGTTTTTCATAAAGACTCGTAGGAAACAATTGTGTGAGGGATGGGCCAAATTTAATCTGCAGCCTGTGAATGCAATTACCCTGGCAGAGGAGAGGCATATGTGTTTATGTTTGGGGGATGGGGCTGTGGCCAATGCCCTCATGTCTTCTACCGTAGAGAGGAGCACAACATTTCTCCTACAGAATGGCACAAAGGATTAAAATATACACTTATTGTTTTATTATCAATGCAATTTAAGATTAAGAATTATTTAAATTCAATTGTAGACATTGGACAAGAAGCTTCAATGTGACCAATTTTCAAAAGTTTGACAAATGTATATTCCAGACCATACATTTGTCATACTGCATGTCTAGTGTCTGGTTTTGGCTTGTGTTTAAAAACACAATACTTTTATCTCCTTTTCTGTGTTAATGTTTTACTCACAGCCTTCCTGCTCTCAAAAGGGTTTGCTCTCGACTGATGTTTGCTGTGTGCTTCTGCCGCCCCACAGCCATGAATGTCAGTAACCATGTTATAGCTCACTGAATGTGTAAGTTTCCATGTATAAGTTTCCATCCGTGTGCATACGCAATCAACGGTAAAATGTTGACTTAGCTCCAGTGCACCTTGGTATAAATTCTTTGAACTCTACCGAAGGGAAAACACTGTTCGTCCAAATGATATACCTTTATTTTGCTGTTTTGATGGTGGTTGTGCAAAGTGCCGTTTAACACACTGTCGAAAAGCCAACCGGTGTTCAAGTGAGGTTGAGATGACTGCTATGGTTATAGCATAATGGTTTACATTATTATCATTGTCTCCCTACCATCTCAGAACTATTCCCCCAACAGCACAACAGATATATGGGATCCGTTTGCTGAAAGAGCCAAACATTAAGCATGCTATGCATTTCTATTACTGTAGGCCACACATGCACTCACAAGTTTATCAACCTCTCAAATGTGCGATGATGTTTGTAATTGAAGGTTAACTCTTGTAACAGAGCGACAGCCATGTACAATGTAGTCTCTGCTCTTAATTTTCACTTTATTTCTCAGCACACACACGTGGTTCCGTGACATACAGTACATTTTCAGCTGAAGATTACTTCAAAATCACAGCGTACATGCTCCTCTGAAGGCAGATTGATTCATAAGTATTATTATTATTTATAAAAGTGGAAAAATGCATGTCTGAGACCCAAATCTTTTCACCAGTACGAATAATTTGGAAAATCTTAAGTAAACACAGACACACATGTACAACATGAGTGATATAAATGGAGAGGGACTGTGGAAATGTTTTCTCCTAAAGCTTATTGTCAGTGTTGTATTTTATTTGAGACATTTCGTGGCTCCAGAGTGAGTTTATTTCGTTAAATGGATCTTCTTTCTTTCTGTCTTTTGCAACAGCTCAATGGACGGGAGGTAGACACGGGCTTTTGGTTTGTTCAATTCAAAGTGTTTGCTTCCTAAAAGTGTTGCTTTGGTAATTTTGACACAAGTCCAATTCCCTAATAATAGAAAACAAATCAGTGCTGGTATTTTCCACCCATATTTCTCCAATTTTTACTTTGTTAAAAATGAGTCGACTTCTGGTTTTAATACCACTGATAAAGCAAACTGGTATTTGAGTGATACTCAATGCCCACACAGTAACGAGGCCTCATTACTGCCAACCTTGAAGTATATGTGGAAGTCTTTGTGTGTGTGTGTGTGTGTGTGTGTGCATGTTGTCCTCTGCATGTCTGCCCATCTATCTGTCGAGTGCAACCCAGCAACTAACTCCTGCCTTCCACTGCTGCCAGGGTATACAGCAGGATATCTGCCCCTGCGTTTAGCCTCTTTGACCCAGAATGCAGACTCCTCGTCCTGCAGAGTCTCCCCTCTATAACATTGAGCTGATGCCAAACTGCAGCTTTCAGAGTCAATAAGAAAGTACAGTGGAAAACCAGGGGGGAAAAACCCAGAATGAGGAGAGTCGAAACGTCTGTCTTTTTGATTGAATACTTGTCTGTCTATTGCAATTGCCAGAGTGTCCTTCTGAATCTCTTTCTGATTTTTCTGTCTTTCTTTCTGCGTTCAAACCGACTGTTTGGCCTTGCTATATCTCAGATTTTTGTCATGTTTATGTGTACCTATCTACAGCCTCGCAGGCATAATTAACTAAGTTTAGACATTGAGCAAATGTGTTTTCTTGTGTGTATTGATGGCAGTAATCCAGCACATGGATCTTTTCCTCAGTATGCAGAAGAATAAACCCTAGTAGGGGTATTCAATAATGCAGTCCTCCCAACACTGGAGCAAATCAACCATTTATTATACTGCTGCTATTGTCCTACATATTTCTTCATTAAATAGTGCACACAACACCAATTCCCTCACAAACTCATTAATATGGCTTTTTTTTTTTTCTAATCATTGGTTTGCTGTTCGCCTCCCAGTCTTAATCAAACTCATCCCCACACTGCAATAAATTAAAAAAAAGAAAAAATCACAACAAGCACTTACCATCAAACAATTGCCCCGCATACATTTGTTCTGCCTCCCTGATTTTCATATTGTTTTCCACCAACGGTCACGCAAGTTGATACTATAGGAGACTGGTTATGCTGTTTTGAAACCATACTCTCATTCAGAGACACTCGGGGTTTGCTCTCGGGACGAGGCGAGAAGGGGAGGGAGTACTTAGGAAATACGAGCTGCTGCTACGTGAAAAAACTAATTAAGACATTTTCTCTACCCACTAAACAATCAACAACAGGATTTAACCATTGAGCTGCCCCTGGCCACCAAGTGCACACAACAAAATATGCAAGCCATGCATACGCTTGTAATGAAGGCAACGCTTGCATGAGATTAGCATGTTATTGTGGGTATTATGTAATATTTTCTTTGTAACAAAATGTTGATAGGATCCACTGTGCCTACCCTGGGCAAAGTGTCACCAAGGAGTCAATTAAGCTCTATCTGAACTTGATCATGTCTTATTGCAAATGAGTGTGTTGGTGTGCAGCACCGACCCCGCCATGTGTGCGAGCATATTAGAGAATGGAGAAGCAGTCTGGGTAATGCTGAGGGTCACTTGCTATGACAGGGTCGAAACGGTCGCTCTTTCCATCTGTTTATCCAACGTGTTTTGGGATTATGAATGCCTCTCGTTCGCGGCTAGAAATAACAATATCAGCTGGCTTTGACGCATTCTGCACAAGAATCAATCTTTCGTGGACAAGCAGCTGCTTATTCAATTTGTCCTCGTTGTTTACATTTTGCTTACAGGATAAATCCTTGGAAAACTTTGCATTTGTTCATGGGCAAACATTCCAGTGATCATCAAACAGTGGACAGCATTGCATTTGTGTAGTAACTTAAAAAAAAGGAGTTGAATGTTAGTGGTTTGAGCGCCACTTTCCTTGGGCAAGAACACCACGTTGTGTGTGGATTGAAGTATGAGTGATGTGTGTGTGTGACAGTTAAGGCAAGCAAAAGCAATATGTACATGCATCTCTATTTCCATCAATGTCAATGTCTTGGCAATGTTTTTTGTTTTTAATGCTTTTTTCAGTCTTAGAAGGTCAATTAAAAAGACAAGCAGAATAAACTCTTCATTTAGTCAGCCTGTTTTTTGTTTTTTTTTTGCCAAATTTTTGATATGCACATAAAAAACCTGGATAGTAATATAGACAAGTCTTTGAATACTACATTCAAGGAGTCGAAAAGGTTGGTGGATCAATAAAAAAAATAACAACAACAGCAAAAGCAACAAACCGATTCACCAAATAAAGGAAAGTCTGTAGAAAATTGTAATGCCACGTGTGGACAACATTCCTTGTTTTAGTGCAGGAAGCAAATATTCCTACAATGATGGATGGGGAAAAAATTAACAAAAAAAAAACCAAACACTTTCTTTGTGCTCTTTATTTAGGTCGTCATCTTGTGCCCCTTCATCTGTTGTGACCGTTCTACCTACCGCTTATCTTCGTGAAATAAATCCCAGTATTTGTTTATCAGCAGTGGATTGAATTTCTTTTACTGAATTTTTTTTTTGAAAATTCACTCCATGTCTCCGTGGATTTCATAGCTTTGAAGCCAGACATAGGCTTTGCCAGGCAGCTTTGGTAAATTAAACACTTGACTAAAAATCACATTTTGAAGCCTTGGTAATGCATGTCTTGCGATGTTCGTTAAACTTGAATATGCTCTAGTTTGGCGACAAATAAATTCAGACTGAACGGTGAATGCCTTGGTGTTTGTGCATGCATCCTGCTTAGCCAGGGTTGTAGATGTCCTGCTGGCGTTATGTGTCACAGGTGCTTTCATTTGTGTCCTGGTTTGTCCATTGCCCTACTTTGCAAACAGCATCCTATTGTAAAAAAATATTTGAATTTTAGGCACAGGCTCCTACTAGCGATATCCCTCCTGCTGTGAGAGACTGGATTAATTTCTCTCTCTAACTCCCACCGCACAGTCTGAAAGATAGAAAGGAAATGCTGATGTTGGGGAGGATGGGGCCTGTGGAGGTAATACCACCAGTATACGTATTATCCAAAGAGTATCATTTATCAGGCTTTTGTGGGACAATATTACATTTGGCTGTTTCTGTATGGTGCTGGTGGGGGAGCCTCGTGTATGATTATGTGTGTCATTGGTTTCAGCCTTGTGTCTGTAATGTTTTTGTAGGGAGGCAGAAAAGCTCTGTATATAATGGAAATCTGCTACCGGGCCTCGCTGTCTTTACTTCTTGCTTTTCATCATCTCGCTGTTGCTTTCTTGCATCTATTTGGACTCGCTCCTTCTTCGCCTTATTTCAATCAAATACAAATCAACATAAGGGACTCTTTCAGTGTCTTCAGTGCTGTAATTGGACCTTTCAATCAAATCATTCAGACAGAGTCTGCATGTGGTGAAAATTATTAATTCTCCCCCTTAAGTCCAACTGTAATACATTCACTGAGGTGATGTGTATTATGATGGTGAGATACATGACTTTTGCCACACATTCTTGATTAAATTTTGCTGTCCCATGTTGGAGCTTACATCCCATATGGCCTTGGTTTGTGATGGCCGTGGGGTATAATTGATTCTGCCTGCTCAAAAGAAAGTATCAGAGGTTGTAATATCAGCAATGCGACTTGGCTTTGTTGTGTGCGTCACTAGGCCTATTTTAGGGGGTCTGAAGCCCCCCCTAAAATATTCTTAAGCCCCCCCCGAAATTCAAAAAAAAAGTTACAAAAAAAGTGCCGACAAATTCTATATAAAATGGCCATAATCTGAGTTTAAATAAATAATAATGTAACCTATCATTATTCACTTAAATATGATCATAAATTCCCTACATTTCATAGTGTGAGGCAGAGAGAGCCCCTTCAGTGCGCCAATCCATTCCACTTGTTCATATAGAGAACGCCCACGTCACTGAAAATCCAGTCCACGTTTTCCCTCCGACCTTGCTTGCACTCCTGCAGCGTGTGTGTGTGCACCTTGAAGCACACAGAGCGAACACAGCAGTTTAGCAGAATAGCGTGAATGAAGAATGGACATCAGAAAGTTTTGCAGTAAGTATTCATCACTGCTGCTAGTAACAGCTAGTTAGCTCCAGCTAACAGCTAACAGCTAACAGCTAACAGCAGAAAGTCCCATGTAATTAATGAACCAAGTGCTCCCTGTTTGAAAAATAAAAACCTAGCTTGTTGTTTTGCGGTCAAAAGTCACATTCCAGCTCTAAAAGAACACGGCTACTAAGCTAGCTAGTTAGTCTGAGTGAGTTGTGAAGGCCCTGGTTGTTTATAAGTGTTTATAAGTGTGCAGTGCACTCTTTTTACGCATGGACTAACTTCCGGAGCATCAGCTGTGTTTCTCAATTTACGCATGGATACACACCGTGCACCAGGAGCTGAGCTCATTCACGTATGATTATCATCAGTGGATAATAATTATAATAATACACTAATAATAATCACTATTGACCTGTAGGAGTCAGGGCAGAGGAGCACAGGGGGTGAGAGGAGAGAGACCTCTACTAGAAAAGTGAGTCTAAAGGATTTCACAGGATAGAGTCATTGTTGATGCAGACAGTTCCTTGAATTTTATGGAACTCAATATGAATATGAGATATGAAACATTTCAGTCAAGGTGCACCATATAAGACTTATTTAACTTGAGCTTTCATTGAGGAGAGTAATGATTAGAAAGTGGAGAAAGCCAAGATATTTATATACAAGCCAAATTAGCGTGACCCTAATATAACAGTATCTTAATATTACTTTAATTTAAAGGTACAATATGTAGTATTTATGGGTTTATATAACCCAAAATCCACTTTTTTATACATATTATGTGCTCCTGCATTGTCTAGTCGCTGTATAATAGTTTCATTTTCGTACTGTTTCAAAAAGTCATGTTAAATAACATGACCACGGACCGCGGTTGCATAGCCACTGTTAGCAGCGAGACGCCATGTTTCTACCGGAGCCTGTAAGGACAAACGCGAGAGAACAAAACAAGCGTCTCTTTACTTGTAGCGGAAGTCCCGCCTCCTCTCTCTCCGCTTCGTCTGCTGGCATTATAAACTACTTATTTCCCAAAGGGGAAAATAAGTAGTTTATAGTGCCATCTAGAGGAGAGGCTGAAATTTACAACAAAGACCTGCTGCTTTGCTCACCCCCTCCCTTCCCTGAGCGCTACGGTATCCGCAGCTGGTCAAATGTCGTCCTCGTCGTCTTTCTCCGTGTCAGAAGATGAGGTTCGTGAGGTGAGGGAGAGGGCGAGCTACCGCGGCCGTAGCAGACGAAGCGGAGAGAGGAGGCGGGACTTCCGCTACAAGTAAAGAGACGCTTGTTTTGGTCTCTCGCGTTTTTCCTTACAGGCTCCGGTAGAAACATGGTGTCTCGCTGCTAACAGTGGCTATGCAACCGCGGTCCGCGGTCATGTTATTTTACATGACTTTTTGAAACACTACGAAAATGAAACAAAAACTATTATACAGCGACTAGACAATGCAGGAGCACATAATATGTATAAAAAAGTGGATTTTGGGTTATATAAACCCATAAATACTACATATTGTACCTTTAAGTAATTAAGTAATATATTTCAGGTCTTGAAATTGCAACCATTTTAGTTGCATATGTGCCCAAAATGTAATCTGTGCGAGCAAACAATTACTTTGTTATGAGGGAAAGTCATGGCATTAGCCTCTATGTTGATCAGTTACTCAGTTTCGCTGACATCCTGTGCTTCTCTTGGGTGCTAAGCCTGCCCCTGTCCTTAAAACCTAGTGACGCCTCTGCCTGTTCCCCCCAAAAAACATTACGTCCCTATCAATCCAAACAAAATATGGCCCTGGAAGCCTTCTATGTTATGTTTATAACCACTGAACATGTCTTCTGCCTCCTTTCCACAGAGATCCTGAGTGGAGGCGTTTATGTCGACCAGAACAAGTTCCTCTGTCACGCGGACACAATCCACTGGCAAGACATTGTCAAAAACCCACGGGCCCATCCTGTGGTGGTGCCCACTAACAGCAGCGTCACGTGTAAGTAACCTCGCGGAATTGCCGGGAATAGGATGAGTTGGGTTTTTTTTTCCCCCCTATTTTGGAAGTTTTACCGAGTGCACTGATGTTGAGCCAAACTCTCTCAAATGCACTCAGTCTGACCTGAAACCTGCACAAGTGTAATCTGCTGGACGCTCGAGAGCACCACTGTGGCAGATGGAATTGAAAAGGGTACTGCGCTGATGTAGCACAGCACATTGTTGGACTCATCAAGGACAGTTTCTAAAAAAAATAAAAAAAATGTTGAAGCAGCAGTGGCTCCTGTAGCCTTGGGCTGCTTCTCTCAAACACGGATGAAACGAGGGTGACAGAGGTCTGGTTTGCTCACTTATTTCCAGCACTTTATTTCCATAGAGTGCATTATTAGTACTTGTAACCTTTCAGTTTTTTTTTTATATATATAAATATTTTTATGGCAAATAAGGATAATCATATAGTGCAAATGAGATTCATAAATCAAATGCAAAATAAGAATTAAAATTGCAATTTAAGAACGTGCCCTTTTTTTGCTCACACAAATAAGAAGGGAGTATTTTTCTTTGTCCACTTTGCCAAAAAGAAAAATTAACTGAACTGAAATTTTCTTCCCCTTCCCTCTTTCGTTGTTTTGTAACAATGTTCCATTAAGTAGGGAGGGCTGCTAAAAAGGAAGTATTAACCTCCTGAGCAACAAACACTGTCTCAAAATTATAACTTGACCCCATTCTGTCACCATTATGGTAAGGAGAGGTCAGTTATGTTACATTAATGCCCCACTGTAGTCAAGCTGGAAGAGGTATGAGGGAATTTGTTAGGATGGAATAAACAAATGGTACTTAATCTAACGTACAGTACAGGATAATAGTTAAAGTGTTAATTTGAAGAGAGCTTTTTCTGACCTAATTCCTCATTATTTGTAGACTTAATCTCGTAAGACTCCTGGTTTTGTTATTTATTTGATCTTCAAGCTGTGTGTGCTTATATGTTGTTGTTCTCTACGTCCTTAAGCTGTCTGGTCTTGTTTATGAACAAATGCAGTATTTCAATATGCAAAAGCCATTATCACTGGAACATGAAACACAAAACGAATATAATCTCTAGTACATATGTCCTTGCATCCCTTTCTCACAACTTTCACAGAAGGCTCGAGGTGCAGATGAACAACTTCACGTTATTTATATTCTGCTCAATCCTCTTCCTTGAAGTCCGATCACCCCTGGATTGACCTGTGCAAGTTCTTAACTTTTCCAAAAGATCAAACCGGCCTCAAACCGGTGATCCACAATTGAGAGCATAATCTCAGTTGATTCTTTGGGGGAGACATAAGCTTTATGTTGTTATTGCTTGAGACTTAGTTGGGGCTTGACTGTTGTGTTTACTGGTCTGCATTCCCTGCTGATTTAGTTGGAGTTCCCCTCCATCTTTTTGCCCCCGCTCCAGTCCTGGTATGGCAGCATATACTCTTCACCTTCAAGGGACTGTTTTTTAAGAAAGCTGTAAAAGATTATGGTGCAGGAAGAGGAGTTGGACAGGTTTATTCTAGGTCTCTAAGAATTTATAAGTTGAGATAGTGAAGACCTTGGACATTAAATGAAAACTCTTTGGCTTGGCTTCACAGGGCACCGAGCTCAGAGATGAACAGAGATGTAACTGTAAGTGCAGCAGCAATGTGCACTGCACTTGGCACTGTTAGACAACCACTTATGACTTGGTTGACATTTGTGTTGCCATCCTGTTTGTGCTGCTTTTCATACGGTCAACCTTTTTTTTTTCTTGAGCACGAGTTTTAGGGAAACAGACAGATAAAAAAGGACGCACTGGAAACAGACTAAAAGAGACTTGGGCAAACGATAAGTGAAAGAGAACCATAGAGGAGTGACGGATCAGCGGGTGGTGGATTGAGGGAAAAAAATGAAAAATGTGGTAGAGAGTGGTGTCACAAGCATGGAAGAAAAGCAGGGCAGCGGATGGAGAGTCTCATGATGGCGAATAGAGTCAGTTTCAGTGGTAATAGCCCTCATCTCGAGAGGCTGATGGACAGAGGACAACACTTGTCCTGCACTTACCCAGGCTCACTTCCCCCGCAGTCAATTACTAGACAGTCAATTAAGTCCTCCAAAAAAAAAAAAAAAACTCTGGCTCTGAGGGTTTGATGCTGCTGTTTGTTTCTTTACTGCTTTCATCTAAGGTTTCATGCTGGGCTGACTTTGAGTGGAGTGCCTTATTTCCACAAAACAACCTCATAGAGCAACACATAACAGTCAGAGGAGATATACCTAGACCTGAAACGCACATTGCTTATTTTGGGTTAAAGTTGCAAACCATGTATTTTTGTTGTGAATTATTTATAAGTGAGTGAATTACCGTGTCATCATCGGGCAATCATGCCATACAGTTAATTCACACAGTAAATGCTGTTGAGTATAGAAGTGTCTACATTTCTTGTGCTAATTACACATCATATCATAATAATTATGAAGCGCTCACAAAATGCTTGAAATTAACTTGCAATGAATTGTATCTCAGGGACATCTCTTAAATCAGTTTTAATCATGTTGCAGGGAAAACACCTTAGGCATGCACACATGCACACATGTATTTAAAGCCAAGTCAAAGGAATTCATACATCCTTCAACTGGGCTGCAGGGCAGTTTTTTTTTGTTGTACACTTTCAACTCATAAGGATTTTTGAAGGCTGATCATATTATATGATGAGGCAATCATTTGAAATGCCAATCACTGCTGTCCTTGGATTTATGTGTAGGTCAAAAGTGCCATCGTTCCTGTAATGGCCGTTGCTGGGGACCGAAGGAGGACCAGTGTCAAAGCTGTAAGTACGTTACTATTATTAGCTGATGACACATTGCATCACCTTTTAGTGGCCTCCTCAAAATGACATCTAGTGCCGTGGGAGAATGAACGGTTTACGAAGCAACACAGGCTTCAGTTTTGAGTCAGAACAGGATGTCCAACACTGAGATAAAATGGTGAAATATATGTAAATATTCTGAATGAAAATATAAAAAAAAGGGGTTGATGTCTAGAATAGGTGAAAAGGGGCATGCAGAGGGTGCAGCTGCAACACAGTCATGCCTGGCTGTGTGTAACATAAAGAAAAATGTTGTTCCAGTCGTCAATATCCAATATACAAATGAAAATATGATGAGTTGACCTTTTTTTTTATTATCTGCCTCTTTCGATAAATGAGAAAGAAAGTAAATGGTCTGTATTTATATAGCGCTTTTCTAGTTTTGATGGCCACTCAAAGCTGCTTTACACTGCCGTTGTGCCATTCACCCATTCAATCACACTTTCACACAGCGCATCGATGTGCGGCACATTTTTCTGTCGTTCATCTTTTTAAACACATTGACGCGCTGTCAGCACAGCCGCCAGGTGCAACGTGGGGTTAAAGGTCTTGCCCAAGGACACATCGAGATGTAGAGATACATCGAAAAAAAGTCACTGTTACTGTATTACTTTTTAATCATTTTGAAAAACGCATACTTATTTCCCGTCAGTGCCGTATCCAACTGGACGTTTGTGTTGACTGCCCCAAGCATCATTATCCTAGTGTGTCACTGTCAGAGAGAAACCGTTATCATTCTACCTCTGACATTAACCACGCAGAGCAATGAAGAGTCCATGACGCACCAATAATTAGGTTTTTGTGTTTTCAAGCTTTAAAGAATAAACTGAGCACAAAGTGCCAATATTACGGTACAGTTCTTTAAACGGGCAATATAATACATTTTAAAGTCATTACACTTCTGTCCGAATTGTTCCTACGGATGCCATCTCCTTGTTTATGCACATACATCACACATCTACCTATTGTTTTCCTATAAACTATAGATTCATAAAGGCAATCGCATGTGACTTTTCTAATATTAATTGTTATGTTGACCATTGGTGGTTTTCTGTACATACAACACACTGAAGCTTTACAACTTTAGAGCATTTTTCCTATCGAGTCTTACTGAGTCAGACAGGCCTCATTTCTCTTCCTTCCTCCAGTTGATTCCACTCTAGCTTGTTTCCATCTGTGGTTCCATCACTCTATGCATGGTCCACTTCATCTGTGACATCGAACGCTGGCGTGTGTCATCTTATTTGTCCCGTGGTCACGGTCTCATTAAGATAATAGGGACTGAATTGTTTGCCTAGGACCTGTAAACAACATGCCACAGAGCAGCCCCAGATTAGCCGTGTCCCTCTCTGTCTGACTCAGACATCGTTATGCTATCTCACAAATCATCATTCATACATAGGTGTCATGTTTTATCCTTTCTTCACCCCCACCACCACCACCACCACCACAAACTTTAATTTTGTTGTAATGGAATATATGAATAAGTGCAAAATTGTCAAATGAAAAATGACTCCAAACATACTTGGCTGACATTCCCGTGAATAATTATTCACTTGTCTCAATAGGAACAATAAACAGCAACGTTTGGTGTCAGCACCTCAAGGGAAAAGTGAATGCATTGGAAAAAGTAATTTACAGTGGATTTTTTTTCTTCCTCGGCGTAAATGACGAACAAAGCTAAGCTTGGGTGCAGTCTGAGGGTCATTGCAAGTTATATAAGCACGGCGTACTGTAGCTGACTGTCTGCGCGGATCGGGGGGGGGTCAGTTATTTTTCCTTTAATTATTTTCGAGTTTGTTACAAAAACACCAGAAAATTGTCAGCGTAATGCATCTCTGTGGATGTCCTCAGTCATTCCTACTGTCTTCAGATGCGTAGATATTAGAAAATTGGGACTTGCTTGAGATTTCTTGAAGACTTTTCACCTCATACAACAAAAGCATCTGCTGGAAAATTCTCATGAATAACCCTGAATCTTTACTTGAGTTGAAAATAAAGTGAATGGGTGAAAAAGGTTCAGTTAGTATACCGATTACCATAAATTGTGTAACAAAGTAGCTCAAGACTGCAGTTAAATGTAAGGACAAAGTGAAGAATTTCAGCAAAGAGAAGCAGCCAGAGGAGGGACACGAAGCCACAAACCTATCTTATGTCATATTAAAGCAGGGGCTGCGTGATCCTTAACAACATTTAGTTCAGTGGCTACTTAAAGCCGTGTGCAACTCAGTTACACTGACATATAGGTTTCTAAGTACAATTTATGTCAGCATAAAAAGTGTTTCCACTGCAAAAATCACATTATTTAAAAAAGTTACTTTAAAAACTACATATGGAAAAAAAAAAAAAAAAAAAAAGCTCATGTAAATGGGAACTGAGAGGCAGTGATTCCCATGACTGATGCTTCTGTCCATAGCCCGTTCAAATGGAGGCTTCCAGGCATATTTTGTGAGATGGATTTCCTTTGTATTTGTCATCGCCAGCCTGTTTCTTTTTCGTTTTTTTTTTTTCCCTCAAAGTGGAAGTTTAAAGCCAAATTGATCAACAGCATTGTGTCTGTCTGTTGGCAAGGTCATTTGTTTGACAAAGTGTCTGGAGTAGAGGGGGCTGTTTCATTTTAGCCCAGGCACCGTTAATGGAATGCTGCTGATGTAGGTGTAGGGTGAAAAGCGTGCATGTGTATTTGCATGTGTGTTTGGCAGGTCGTCTGTGGCTTGTATCCATCACTTTGATAGTGTCTCGTCACTGCGAGGCCCAGAGGGAGAGACTGCAGACATCAAAAACACCTCGTGTATGCGTACACCAACACAAGCAAGCACTTTTATGCATCAGCATTGCCTTTTGTAATTGTTCTTCTTTAGCACAGTTGCTTCTTTTTTTTTTTCAGAAATACTGTAACTGGTGTGAAAGCTCGCTGTTTCAGGTTCACATATTATATATTAGGTTTTTTTAATTTTACCCTCATCAGATTCACCTTTATCAGCAAATCTGATCATGAAATGGAGCTCAATATCCAGTGACTTTTGAGGCTGATGGAAGTGTAAACTAGCCAACAGTATGTAATAAATATGATATTATTTGAAATAAAAGGTCCTTGCAAAAGTGTTGGGAGAACCCATGTAGCTTTAGTTACCATAAAAACGAAAAGATGTTTAGTTTATTTACTGTGGTCTAAATAAAAGGCTAATTTCTACCAATTAAAAATATTGACACCTACATTTTCTACCGACATTTCATAGCAAATGTTGAAATAAGTTGAACTTGAGTACCTTTCACTTGTATTGCATGTCACACGTCTTGCACACCAGCTGCCCCTGCATGCAAAGACATGCAGTTATTGCAGCATATTCCCAGAGATACATGCTTTAAACACTCATTATGTGAAGGCGGGTGAACCGAATTCAGTAGCTACTGCATTTTAGTGTATAAACACAATTTTAAATGTATCTTCGCCAAGCTCATTATTTACTGTTTACTGTGTTAATTCCACTACTTTATCCCTCCCCAACAGTTCCCTTAGTTTCCCTGAACAATTGCATACTGTAAATCCCATCGCTGACACTTTCCAAACCAACCACTTAAGCCGTATCTCTTGCCAGCTGTGTGTTTGTCTGAGGAATGGCTGACTTTTGTGTACATTTACAAACGGCTGTCAGGAAGTGAGGAACACACGCATTTGCCACTTTAATGCAGCAGACATACGAGCACAGGGTTGACACGTACACTTTTCCATGAAGTGATGGCTTTGCACTCAGACAAATACGAGTTATTGCGTCGCTGTCTCATCCAACTCGAGACCCTCAGAGAGGCGCAAAACAGGGACGAAGATGGTGGGTGGCAGCTTCAACCACGCTCACAATAAACACAATGTAATTGCATGCATACTAAGACTTTACCACGCAATTAGCAGGGCAGATGTTAGACAGTCACCCCACTTTCAAAATTGCAACTTTAGCCGTAATAGTTTACTTGTGTGGTAATATAGTAAGTCTCATTCTTTATCATGATCTTTTTTTTTTTTTTTTTGCACCTGTATCTCTGCAGTAACTAAGACGGTGTGTGCTGAGCAGTGTGATGGCCGTTGCTTTGGTCCCTATGTAAGTGACTGCTGCCATCGTGAGTGTGCAGGTGGCTGCTATGGACCGAAGGACACAGACTGCTTTGTAAGGGAATAAGCTCTAACACACATGCACACACACGCACATGCACACACACACTCACAAACACAAAGTTACATTCAAGGATTCTAAGAAGAAATCGTTTAATGGCATGGTAACATCATGCACCCACCACTCATGTCCATTTCCTGATCAGTGTACTTTTTACGTTCCATGGTCTTGCACAGATTTGAACACACTCTACATGTGACGTTTGATTTTTTGAGTCGCATGTCCTTATTTTCACAATTGACATAATACAATTTTTCTCATCTATATATTATGTTATCTTTGTTTTTACAACATCGACCGAAGATACTTAACTTCAGCATGTACTCACTCCTACCCAAGCATATTCTCTATTTGGAATGGTCCATAATGTCAAACTTGGTCACTATCTTTGGTTTTAATGTGTGAATAATCCCTAAATAATATAACTTGCTCCACCTTTTTTTGTGCCTGCAGGCTTGCACCAACTTCAATGACAGCGGGGCATGTGTGACCCAATGCCCCCAGCCATTCGTCTACAACCCCACCACCTTTCAGCTGGAACATAACCCCAGGGCAAAGTACACCTATGGAGCCTTCTGTGTCAAGAAGTGTCCACGTAGGTTCATACATACAGAAATTCATGCATGTTCTTCTAATACACTGCTGGATACAACCGCAGCCTTCAAGTTATCTTTCTAAGAAATCAGTAGCTTTACATGTCCATGCTGAATCTGGAATTTTTGTACGTTAACCTACTGATTCAAAACATTGCAGTTACAGTTTGTTGAACCATATTATTAAACTGTTCCACCAAAGCACCAAGATTTCTGAACTACCTTTAAACCCGAAATTTCAGCATGATTTGCATCTTTGCTCTAGCCATAAGGGAAAAGACCTTTATCCAATCCAACTTTATTTATAAAGCACTTTAAAACAACCACCGTGGACCAAAGTGCTGCACAGGATATTAAATAAAAACCGAATAAATAAAAGACATAAAGAGCTCGCACGAGGCTATAAAATACGTCTGAAAAACAACTAAAATAAGTTTAAAGACATAAAGCATGGGTAAAAGTAGCAGCCGTAGAATAAAACACAATAAAAACTAAAATAAAGTAACGTAAAATAATGTCAACAACTTAAATGGTGTCAAAGGCCAATGAAAAGTGAGGAGATTTAAGAAGAGATTTAAAAACGGCAAATGCGCGGCAAAAAACACAATAATTTAATCAGAAGAAAAGAGAACAACAGATTACTAAATTTGTTTTTATGTATGTTTGTTGATATAAAAAACTAATTAAACAATGAATATACTGGTAGTTACAATGAAATGCTTTGCGTGGGAAAATGGGACATGTAAGAAAGGTATAATATGATATATGATGAAGTATGGCATAAAGAATAACACATTGAAGGTAAAATACTTGTTGTTTCTGTCATAATCACAGCACGACAATTTAAAATTCTTGGCAAAAATCCGAAATAAAGTATTCATACAAACACACAATGTGGCAGGTTTAAATACAGTTGAGACACAGTGTCATGGTGTCAAGTTTGGACACAATTAGAAGATAGGCTGCTTCCAACTCTTTTACACTGTGGCACAACATAATTTTTTGCTCAGCTGTTCCCCATCGGTCACATAATTTCAAGAGAAATGGTCATTAAAACAATTTCATAAATGCCACTCTTTTCATTTCCAAAACAAAACAAATAAGAGACTGTATCCGTCCCCCTTTGATGGATATAACCATTTTGTGACATTTATTTACAAATGTACTGTGCATATACCAATGGGTTTTCACTGTACTTCCTGGAAAATAGAGAATCATTTGTAAACATATAGTGTTGGTTTGATGGTTTGTCTGTTATAATCCTATGAAGTGACCATGTATCAATACACAGTTTTGCATTTTGCATTTTGCCATGAAAGCATGTTGGGTAAACCCTTCCAAAAATGCAGCAAAGTATTAGCTGCATCCAGACGGTAATCATTTTGCTCTTTTGCTCTGTATGTTTGCTTGTCTTCTGTTACCACGGCCCAAATAACCACTCAACTCACCCCCCACTTACTTTGGACGCTCGCTCCATGTTGTTCAGTGAAAAGGGCAAGCAGCAGCAAGTGGGACTTTAAGACAGCGTGTACTTTTAGATAAATATAAGATGCTTGCCTGAAGGTTTTTGTTCTCTTTTTTTTTCTTTTTAGTAGGTCAGTGGATAATTCCTCTTTGTCATTCTAGAGCTATTGTCAGCCATTATATAAAACAGTACATGAACATCTTCTGTTATGGGGCAATTAAGTTAAGGACCCATTGTACAGAACACAGGCAGGCTAACCGAGCAGGTATGGAGCGTTTATTTGACGGAAAATTATGAAAAATAACTTTTTCAACTAAGTTGGCTGTGTAGGCTGGTCAGGAGGGAGGAGTAGCAGTTAAGTGGGTTCCAGGCTCAAAGGCAGGTAGACCGACTGAGTTGAGGCACTGTGACCAAACAGGAACTCGGGTAAACTGGTCCACAAAATGGGACCCACACTGGGGAGCAGAACAATCTGGCAAAGACTGGTGCAGCGAGCCGGGTAAAAGAGCAGAGGAGGAATGGAGTCTTGATGAGAATATGAACACAAACACAGAAGACAAACACAGAGGAAAACCCTACGTAACCATGACATCTTCTCCGTTAGTGTGGGCTGGTCTTCCGATTCCAGCAGTGACTAAGAAGTGAAACTGTGCCAAAACAAAAAGTCAAAAGAATAAAATCAATTATCAGAGAAAGTGTAGGTTGCAGAGAGTAAATGAATAAAGTGCCACTTATTAATTCCTATGAAACAGCCGTCGATATTTGACAGTTACAATGAATTGTTTTTCAGACAACTTTGTGGTGGACCACAGTTCCTGCGTAAGAGCGTGCCCCAGTAACAAGATGGAGGTCGAGGAGAATCGTATTAAGATGTGCATTCCTTGTACTGACATTTGCCCTAAAGGTAACTTTTATTAACAATTTGGTAATGTCGTTTTTTTTTTCAAAGTGAAACAGTTGAACATCTGGAAAAGGGTCAATAAAGAGGTGTTTTCTTCAGAGAAATACAACAATTGGAATCACATCATCATCCACATCCAGCATTTTCCGTCCATCATACTTAAATATTTGATTGATTTGATCGCTCACTGTAAACTGAGCCACTGGCCCTTTAATATACTTGACAACATGCCTTTATAGCTCTGTGTTATTAAAAATATGTGTCAAACTAATGCATTTCCCACTGTGTATTCCAGCCTGTGATGGCATTGGTACAGCAAGCCTACAGGCTGCTCAGACAGTGGACTCCAACAACATTGACAAGTTCGTCAATTGCACCAAAATCAATGGCAACCTGGTGTTTCTTATTACTGGAATCAAAGGGTGAGAGTTGAGAGCATGCATCTTCATCAGAATATTGAAAGATGTGGTGAAGCATTGGAACTGTAATCATATGTTTTCTTTTTTTTTTTTTATTGTATTTATTGAGTGTTGTTTTGATTGTATGTTAAATCAAGCTCTTAGAAAAGTAAATAAAATCCCCATTAATACGTTTTTTTTTTGGTAAGTCCATATGCAAGACTTAAGATCGAACAATTCAATATTTAGAAAGATCAATTGGCCAAACTATGGTTCATAGAGTGCAGAGTTGCTTAAATCCTTTCGAATTCAAATGCATGGGAAATAGTGAGAGCCAGATGTGTGCATATACTCCAGGTATTACATTATTAATCTAAATTGTTAAAGACAAAATGCTTTTCAGACTTGATGTGGTTTTGTGGTCTTGTGTGTGTGTGTGTTTAATGTTCTATGTTCTGATTCCATCATCATTCGCAGGGATATTTATCACAATATCGAAGCATTGGACCCAGAAAAGCTGAACATATTCCGCACCGTTCGGGAGATCACAGGTGAGCGATATACTGAGCATACACATGCAATAAACAAAGAAATAAATAACAGTTACCCCAATCCTTTATCCCCCTCCCCTTACACTTTTATTCCATGTAGTGTTGGTGAGTGTGTGTGTGTGTGTTTGTTTTGCTCAAGTCCACCTCACCTCTTCCCCCTGAGACTGTCCACACTCCACACACCAAGGACAGACATTGCAGCACAAGATGAATATCAGATGAGTCTTTCAGTCTCCGCTGTCTCTCTGCTGCTGCTCCTCCCTTTGGGAGTCCCTAGCCTTGAGTCCCAGAGCCCCAGTTCTCCCTTCACGCACCATGAAGAAAAGATCCAGAACATGCGGTGCGCATCGTTAATCCTCCAGCTTCCCCCCATGCCGCCGCCCGCCACTCCTGAGCCACATGTACGCTGTCATTTCTCCAGCTTAGACGTTTGACAATGCCATCAGAAAGAAAGCTTGTATGTCCAAATGTGGCAGCGCCGCTTAAAAATGAGAAAACCTCACAGCTGAAATATTGTTGGTGACATTTTTGAGTTATGGAGGGGGGTTTACTAACACAGATGCCGTATTTAAACAGTGACCCCCAGTTCCAGCAAAAGTAGCATGATTAATGTTATGGTCCTTCGTGTTCTTTGTAACAAATAGATTGATAGATGTCATATTTTGGGAGTTTGCAATGTAGAATATTCCGGTTTATACCAAAAATCCCATTTTTTTTTTAATGATATGAATGTTTCAGATACCACAAGACCAGTATGTAACACAGAGTACCAAGATCGTATACAGTTACACGAAAAGACGCACGTTCCCAGCTGCGTGATAGATACATTTTAGTCATACAGCCCAGCAGAAACATGCAGTAATGAACCGGCCTTAACTAGAGGTCACTAAATGGTGGAGAGCAGTCTGTATCTGCACCGAGACGTCATGGGAACAAGGCCCAAAAACTGATAAATAATTCATAACTATCATGTTCTTTCCTAGTCCTAGTTTATGCCACTGGAGTTTTTCGGGAATTCAGAACAATTATATTTGTTATACTCGATGATGTACACACTAAGAAATCAAAGTACGAGACTGTACCTTTTGCTGTCGCTCCAGTTGTACAGTCTCGTACCTTGATTTCTTAGTGTGTAGACGCACACAGGAAGTAGAGCAGAATAATAAATCGGAGCAAAGTAACTTCACCTGTTGAGAAAAAAAAAAAACACTATTATCTAGTAAACAAAAAGAAGAACGAATACATTTTAATTTACACTGTAATATTATACAAATGGATTGAGATAAGTAAATACATAATTATGTCTGTTATGCAGGGCCTGCCCAAGCCTTTATGAGGCCCTAAGCTGAATGTGTAGTCTGTGCTTGATTATTATTAGTATAGTTGTATTATTTACTCCAAACCAGTGTCACTCTTGTATTTTTTAAATTAGAGGGCAGTGAAATCACAAAAGTGGCTCAGTATTCATTTGTACTTTAGTATTTAAAGTGAAGCACTAAGTGTGGTGATACTGAGCTTGAATTAAACTGAAAGTAAACCAGTTTAATGAATGTGTTTTGTTTTTTTTTAACCCTGCACTAAGCAATTTTCAACTCTAAAATAGACCCACATAAATAATTATGTATTTATATATTTAAATATCTAAATATATCTAGATTTCTTTCTTATTTTAAAATGTTTTTTCCTCCACACACCACCAAGCAGCAGCATATTTTGCTTATGCTTGGGCTCAATCGAATGTCTTCAGAACAGTAAAAAAACAAGACAACAATCCTCTGGGAGTCATAATTAACCTCCCATTATGGGATGTTACAGTGTACTTAATGTGTGGGAAGAGTATTTATTTCTCATACTGGTGATGATGTAGTGTTATGTTACATTTACAGTACAGAATCATAACAATACCTTTAGATATTATACCACGTTATGGACCGTTGCATGAGGAGCTTCTCTCTTTCGTGGACTCTTCTGAATTTGAATAAAAATACCCCTGGACTGGACCGATTCACAACGTTGAATTCCAAAGGTTTTGTTTTTTCTTTACTCTTTTGGTTCGTGGTGGCACTTGAGAGGAAGTGATAGGGACAAAAACCCATTGGCCAAGCACCATGTAGCCAGAGATGTGTGTGTGTCAGCTGGGCTTGTCATCTCTCCAAGCTGTCAAGAGAACGTCTGCTGACTGAGGCAGACCAAACCTGCCTTTTATGACCCTAAGGTTACAAGTAGCATCGCTCTTGCTTTCAAATGAACTGTGTAGGCGGACAGCTCTCGTTCCTACACACCAGCACGCGCCGCCGCCTGTCCCTCTCCAGTCCTTTCTTTCTCACTTTCCTTCAGCAATCCTTCCTTTTCTTTTTTGACATCCTGAAAGACAAACACACGCCTGGTCAGGTTTTGTACTGAAAGCGCGGGCGTTTTCCTCTGAAACACTTCACCACAGGAGTGTTTTCCTCAGTGTTTTCCTCCAAATGTAATCATCACAACCTAATCTCGCTTAAAGGGACAATATGTAGTATTTATGGGTTTATATAACCCAAAATCCACTTTTTTATACATATTATGTGCTCCTGCATTGTCTAGTCGCTGTATAATATTCTTTGTTTCATTTTCGTAGTGTTTCAAAAAGTCATTTAAAATAACATGGTTGCGGACCGCGGTCGCATAGCCACTGTTAGCAGCGAGACGCCATGTTTCTGCCGGAGCCTGTAAGGACAAACGCGAGAGAACAAATCAAGCGTCTCTTTACTTGTAGCGGAAGTCCCGCCTCCTCTCTCTCCGCTTCGTCTGCTACGGCCGCGGTAGCTCGTCTTCTCCCTCACCTCACGAACCTCATCTGCTGACACGGAGAAAGACGACGAGGACGACATTTGACCAGCTGCGGATACCGTAGCGCTCAGGGAAGGGAGGGGGTGAGCAGAGCAGCAGGTCTTTGTTGTAAATTTCAGCCTCTCCTCTAGATGGCACTATAAACTACTTACTTCCCCTTTAACCTTTGCTTTTTTTGCGCTCATGGCCGCTTTCTCTACATGCCACCACATTGTGACTTTGTGTGCATTATTGTGACACTCACATACCTGATGCACAGTGGGTGTTTTTTTTTTCTGCATAAAACGCTGCTTCTGCGCATTGTTTTCTACCAGTTTTATTATTTGAGATGTGGCTTTTTATTATATCTAATTAATAATTT
The DNA here is from genome assembly GCF_963457635.1 of Microchirus variegatus. Classification (NCBI taxonomy): domain Eukaryota; kingdom Metazoa; phylum Chordata; class Actinopteri; order Pleuronectiformes; family Soleidae; genus Microchirus; species Microchirus variegatus. The sequence goes on from NC_139823.1 coordinate 9,501,712, forward strand.
ATTTCGTTATCCTATTATTCGTCCTCCTGTGAATGAATTCCAATCCAGCGATCATAATATTTTTGAAGTTACTCACTAAGCTGCATTATTGACAGAAAGCCCCCCTCGCATTATTTACTGTATAATAACTCAGCCCCAGGCAGCATTAGGTGATCAGTGTTTCACTCAGAGTTGCCTCGACAAAAGGGAGGATTACCTTTTCCTCAATCTGCTTAACTCCTCATCCCATGAATACGAACAGGCAACCTCGTCGCTCTTTATTTTGTGTCTTAATATCTCTATCTTTCTAGAGTCTCCAATCTCTTGCCGTCTTGTTCGTGTATAGCTAATTAGTACAGGTAGGCGTTAGTGCAGCGTTACATCAGAAGAGACAAGTGTGCAAGCAGGCAGTGGCTTGTTACCTCGATTAGGAAGCGCCCTCGCTTCCCCTGAAAGAGCGCCGCGGTGGAGCTGCGAGGTGCCTCAGCACTGCAGGTTTTGTCATTAAGACAATTAGTGTCGACAAGTGCAACACTAATGATTCTGTAGCTACTGCTGCCTCTGGGCTAAGAGGCCCTCCCCATCTAAAAACGACTCACCACAATATCATGGGCAGGGGATGAAATACAAAAGAAAAAAAAAAACTCTATTAACAATTAATTCCAATTAATGATGCATTATAATGGTATCTATTATTAAATTGTATTTTCCTTTGGGAAAAAAAAAAATTAAAGGCTTGTCAGGTCTAAATAATATTATGATTTTTATTTAAATATTACTGTTTTAGATTGCAGATATAGATGTAAAAAAACAAGAACGCTGTCCTTAACTACAACAAGAATGTGCTTCAAATTTGGATCGTGGCCATTTGCATAAGCCCTGGTGTGTTGTTCTTTGCAATTACTTGAGGGTTTTGTTGTTGTTTTTTTCTCCTCCTCTTGTTTCCTCATCAAACAATCTTAATAAGCATTCGCTCACACCCTGCTACTGCTCAGCTGTGATTGACATAAAACGAAAACGATGGTCCACAAACTGCTCAAGGTTATTGCACTCTTGTCAACACGCTACCCGTTTCTTCCCGTCCACCGTCTCTCTCCTTTCCTGAATAAACAGAATTATGCATCCAGTGGGAAGAAATCACGCAGTTTAATATCTCGGAGTCAGATCCCGCTCATTTATTGAGAACGCACCACACTGCCCATCACACCCGCAGGGGTTTTTCCTCACCCTTCCGACACAATCCGTTTACTTCTCCTCTATCATGAAGGCAGAATAGCAGCAGTTTGTGGCTTATGTGTCGTCTTTTAATGCTAAAGTATATTTTCCACCTTAATGTTTCATCGTCTCTCACCTTTCTCTCCTCCAGCTGTTTTTCTATTTCCCTTGGTCCCATAACCTCATCCAACCGTTTTGTTTGTCATCTGTTGTTGGGTTGAGGACTGTACCACCCCAACCCCCCCCCCCCCCACACACACCAATTCCCACACTAAATATTTTATATTTCTGAATCCATTATTGAAAACACTAAATGAACCATAGCCATCATTTTTGCTCTTCTTTTAAATTATTCAGCAGGAGAGGGGCAGATAAAGAAAATGCAAAAAATATTGATATATTCAACTTTGCCCTCAGAGTTGTGCTTTGCTTTCAGACGGTGGGGGCGACCGACTGTGGTCCTCGGCGTGTGACTGACTCATTTTTAGAGAGATGACAAGCCCCCCCCCCCCCCCCCTTACTTGTTTTTAATGTTGCCACTGTGTGGAAACAGCATCACCACATCTCCTGCTCTATGTCTCTCTTCATTTAGGCTTTTTGAACATCCAGTCGTGGCCCGACAACATGACAGACCTGAGTGTTTTCGCCAACCTGGCAACTATTGGGGGAAGAGCACTGTACAGGTACACACACACCTCAGAACGCAATGGCCTCGCTGTGATTATATTGAGTGTACACTCTTAGAAATAAAAGTGCGAAGTAGAACCATATGAGGGTCTTTGGCTTGTCGTCATAGGAGAACCCTTTTAAAACCCTTTGGTAACGCTTTCTTTTACAGTCACCTAATTACCAGGTATTTACCTGGTAAATTCATAGTAACACAAAAGTGTTACTGGGTTATTACTGATGGTAATAAGAAAGTAAATACAGTAGCACTGTTGCCAAAATACTGGGCATGTATCTGGTAACTATATAGTAAATTATAGTGTGTTATTTGGTAATTACTGCTGTTAATAAGAAGGTATGTACAGCAAAACTATGGCCTAAATGTTGGGTATTCACCTAGTATCTATATGGTAAATTTTAGTGTATTATTGGGTTATAAACTGGTAATAAGCAGGTACCTACAGTCACCTAATTACTAGCTATTTACCCAAGGGGTAACCTAACCCTAACCCAAACTATGTGTGTAAGAACATGGTAATTACATGGAAACAAGCTTGGCTTTCTTTTACAGTACACTTTTACTTTACTTACTGAGTACATTACTGTGTTTTACCATGTATTTTGGCAACAGTTTCACTGTATTTACTTTCTTATTACCCTTGGTAATTACCTAGTAACACTTAATACCTGGTAATTAGGGGACTGTAAAATAAAGCGTTACCAGCCCTTTATTTAGGAAAGGGGCTTTAGAGGGTTCTCTGGATCAAAATGGTGCTTTCTTGGAACCATTAGTGTTTCCAAGAACCTTTGAAAAACCCTTTCTTCTGGAAAGGGTTTTTCAGAAGCAAATGGTTCCAGGTAGAACCTCAGACCTTGTAGAAGGAACCTTTTGGAACCCTTATTTCTAAGAGTGTACTTAACATCATACTTTGTGTTCACACTACAATGGGTAGAATTCAGCCGTTGTACAGGAATGAGAAACTGTTCAAATTATTGAGTAACTTTTTATATCATGAAGACATAATCTAAATGTATTAAAACGTGTAACGACTAATCCAGGGCCTAATTCTTCTTATTCACCATAAATACATAATCCTTCGACAGCTGTTCTTTTTTAGTTTTTGAACCAGTCTGACACGTAACAGCATGCAGCTGCAGAGTAATGTGAGGGGTTTTAATCTGAACCACATTAACATTAAAGAGAGTGGTGCTTTTTTTTTTCCAGATTCCTAAATATGTAGGTTTACATCAGTTAATTTGTGTTATTGTTTCCTCCTCCTTCATAGTAAATTTGCATTGTTTGGTCATCTAAATCCATTATATTCAAGCTTCCTTTGTGTTCCTTTTTTCTTTTATAAACCAACATTAGGGCACTGTGTAATAAAATATATCCCTTAACGATTTTGTTTTGACATTTACAAAGCAAAAATATTTGTTTTAATCTGAATAAATAAATGTTCATTTTAGTAATATGTCCAAAGGTGCTCTAAAAAAAAAAACCCACACAGTGTCTGCGTGACTGAATGCATATGCGAGCTCTTTAGGTGTGTATGTGAGAATGCAAATGAAGGTGTACATACGTGCAATTGTGTGTCATCCGTCTGCACATGGACACAGCAGGCTGCCGCACAAATTACAGCTTGTTTCCCACCTTTGCTTGATCTTGTATACCCTCTGTATAGCTGATGGCTGCATGGCTATGAAAAAATACATACAGAAAAAATATGGATTTTTAAATTGGTATTTTCTGCTGTGACTCATGAGTCTTTAAAAGAAGAATTTTGCATATTTTTGCGAGATGACGTCGGGTATGTTAGTCACACGACCTCCATTAGTCTCGCTTAAGAAATAAATCCATCTTTTCTTCTGCCTTTTCCTCTTTCTTTCTTCTTTTTTTTTTCCCCCTATTCGTAATTCCATTCTGGTTCTGTCTTTCACCTGCACCCATTCTTCTACGTTTCAGTGGGATTTCCCTGCTGGTGTTAAAGCAGCAGGGCATCTCATCACTGCAGCTTCAGTCTCTCAGAGAGATCAGCGCCGGGAACGTCCACATCGCCGAGAACAGTCGGCTTTGCTACTACAACACGGTCAACTGGACGCGACTCTTCCGCGCCGCAAACCAGAAGGTTCTGGTTCGCAACAACAGAAGCCCAGCGGAGTGCTGTAAGTAGAGAACCACATGTTTCACGTTCTAATTGTCTCCCTGCGCCTCAACAGAAGTGTACATCCATCCATCAGAAATTGCCCGCCAGGCTCAGCATTGAGGATCAAAGAGAACAATTATTTCAGTGCAACATCCCAAGGATTCATGAACTTATTTCAACCCACAGGGAAACATTCATTAATGACAAAAATAACCTGTATACACATATTAAACATAGCTGTGTGTACACCAGCATTCCCTAACCACAAAACATTTTGGGTATAACACACCTGTTACAGAGTTGGGTCGAAAGAGCAAATTCAAAATCAAAAACAGTGGAGTCATTTGTCATGCCCTGCAATACAGCTTGTTCAGAAGGCCAATTTGTTTGTTTGTTTAAATCCCATCGAGGCTGAAATGTGAGCTACTCAGAAATCATTTAGCGTCATGTCACTTGTGACCTGTGGAAAAATGTTGGACAAAAACGAAACTCGACGACAATTTAAAGAGCTGAGCGCCAAAGATATGTACGCTTTAATTAATTTCTCATGTTTTGCTGGAATTTAAAGGTGCATTATTTAATAAATCAAAAGCAACTGGCCATAAAATCTTCTTAATGTCACAGAGACTCAGGAATAATGTTCATATAACAAACTGAACTCAACAACAACAACAGTACAGCCAAAATATTTGCATTAAAAAAAATATTTTGCAGACTGCAAATCATGTTTATGTTTTGAAATCATGTTTTGGCATGTGGCGCCACCTACCGCCGTCTATCAATCATTGCAGTCAGTAAAGTCTCAGTTACGTCAGAAAACGAAACCTAAAAGACCTAAAGGTATTTTGAATTTGAATGTAGTAACCGTTTTTGGCCACATTCTTACATATGGCACCTTTAAAGAAAAGTTAGTGATTTTAGAATCAGCACAGTGAAACATGCCCAATCTTTGCAAAGAGTGACCATAGTAATCTATTTAATTCATGATATAATAGTGACAATAATAATAAATTAATGGCTACCATCATTTCAACTAATGGGAACCAGGGGCATTGTTCGGTTATAATTTTGTATTTTAGAGAAACATAATATTAAACTAATTGATAAAGCCCTGATTTTGAATGTCTGTTGACTAAAAGGTTTTGTGTCACTGAATTTTGAATCATGCCCATTGCCCATTATTTAATTGTACTTCTCACTGTTAAGAAGTGTATTTTAACGCTGCATTTCTGTTTTAAACTTTGACTTTCTGCAATCACACGTTGCCGCTCCAGACGCTATCGAGAGAAATGTTCTGCTTTGCCAGACTTTTTTGCATCTATAAAACGACTTACAGATTGAACGACTACAGATAAATACTTTTTTGAGATTTTCTGCACGAACGAGAGGCTCGGCCACTAATGGTCTGTGAGAAATTGAGATTGCTGACCTGATGCAAAATCTGGCTTTAGCTAAAACTCTCTTTTGGATCAATGCTCAAGTTTTGAAACTGAAATCAAATTGATGACTTTGAGCGAAAGGAACATCTGCCACTTCTGGTTACTTTGATTCACTGTGTTCTGTGCGAGCAAGGCATCTTTTTTTTTCGATTTTTCACTGAGCTCCGAGAGACTATATTGACACGGTGAACATTCAGTCGGATATGGACATCCCTTTTATTTTCTGACTGCAATATGAGTGGTGGCTATTTTCTTATCAACATAAAAATAATTCTATAGTACTGTAAATACACAGTTATCAAGAGAAATAGCAAATAACCAATTTGATTAAATGCTTTAGTAGTTTAACTGATCATCACCGGGTATTTGGGAAAAAAAAAACATTCATCCAATAAGTTCCAGTTTTGCTTTAGCTCAAAAGTAATAACTTTTCTGTCACTGTTTAAAAATATTTTTGAATCTCACCATTTAAATTTCTCTTCACTCATTAAGGCCTCAGAGCTTTGATTGCACAACCATACTTTGATATTTTGGATCTGATTGGTAATGATGTTCTAAATCTTCAAATGCTAAGTTCAAGTTTGGTCTTGCTTTGGTTTGGTTTGAGTGTTTCTCAGAAAACGTCTGCTCACTTTGTTTCCATGAATAAACCATCATGAAGAAAGTTTTCAGTCGCCAGACATTTTTATCAGGACAAATATTTGACAAAAAGAGAATTTTAAAACCTGCGGCTTAGTTCTTGAACTTACTTTTGAGTGATGTGTCTTTAGCAAAGTGTGAGTTTTTTTAATGATGCTGTAGTAGAGGGAAGCATGAAAAGATCTCAAACCACCAGAGAGAAAGTTCACCGGCACTCAGGATGTTTGATATGATATTTCACTACTGCAGTTGTCTCTGCAAAGCCTTGAAGCCCATGCACTGCACACATAGTAAACCTGTGCATGTAAAAATTGCTTTTTAGACCCTTCCCTCCCTCCTTTCCCCCAGGATTCATGCAGACTTCAATGAGTCTCTTGTGGGCATGTTTGTGATATGGAGTCTTGTTGATCTCACACCGTGGAAACCTCAAATAAAATGCCTTTGTTAGCAAGGGATTCTTTTTTTTTATTACACATTAACACATCTATTTTTATTATTGCACATTTTTTGCCATTCAGTCAGGGATTCTTAAGACTCGTGGTACTTTTTTAGAAATTATAAAAATTAGTAATTGTTCACGATCTTTATGATCATTTTCAACAAGTGGAACCCACTCCTGAGATTTAAAATTTGCATCATGCATCATTCAAAAATTGACCCAGACTCAGTCTTTTTTTTTTTTTATCGGTGCTCTACGCAGGCAACAGTTAGGGTCCACTACACCTCTCCCCTCAGGTTTTTGTTTATCATCCCTTATTGTTTTATCTCTTGTTATGTTTGTGTTTCTTTGCTCCTAATTGTCCTTCCCTCCCTTTTCCATCTGACCTTATACATCCTTCTTGGCTCCTCGCCTGCCAACCTCAACCCCATGGACTTCTTTTTACCATCAGAAACATCTGGAGTTGACATCTTGTTGTGTAGTTTAAAATTTCAACTGCCACCTTTTTTCCTCCCTTGTTTATTTCCTTTGATCATCAGCGAATCCTTCCTCCTTGTCGACCCCCATGACAAGGCTACTGTGTCTGCACACATGTATGCAGTCCTTGTATTTCTCTCCGCTCGGTCGGTTTTCTGACAAAACTGGAAAGCCCAACAGAGGTATTTTGTTTCATGTGAAAGGCAAAGCTTTCATTCTCTGGCCTCAAAAGAAAAACTTCCCTCCTTGTATCTGCATCCTTTTCTGTCTGAATTTTGAAGTCTGCTGTACATCCTTACATCTGATTTTGAGGCACGGACCTTGGCTTGCATGTGGCCAGGAGAGGAGAGGACAGGAGACTTGAAGCTTGTTTGTAAATCCACCAATAAGGTGGAAATATCGCCTGACACAGACGGTCATGATAAAAGTGCATCAGTGGCGTTGTCACTGGGTTACTTCAACAGTCTCATTTTGTTGCCGTAACACTCTCAGATGTTCCCGACCTTTGTAGAACTGAGCGCTGAAAGGGGACAAAAGAGCGGCAGCGAGACATAAGAGACACAGACACAAGGAGATAATAGAACAGAGTAGATGTAATGGCCTAAGTCTTTCGGTCGTACAGAAATAGAAACGGCAGAAAGAGGAATAGCTGCAAACAGATTGTTCTCTGCGAATGAGGTTGGAAGGACAGACTTTTTCTTTCTATGGCTGAATGCAATTCAAAAATGATCGGAGGTGGGCTTTAATGTGGCCGTCTAAACAACAGTGCTTTGTTTACAGGGTTTGTGGATCTGTGTGTTGAAAGAAGAAAAGTAATATTTTCAGATGACAATCTTCTTTAATAATTAGTCTATAATCAGGAAATATTAGCATTGAGCACAGCCATTTTTAAATGTCATGTTGAAAGTAAAACAAAAACTGCTGCAGGTTTGGTTTCGGGGCTTCGTCAGCATTTTCTTTGGCTTGGTCAGGTTTGGATGGAAAAACACTGTTCGAGGCCTCGCTTTATTGCAATTGTCCCTGCTATCGTTTGAGACCTTCTTACAACAATTAACAACTGCTCAGTGTGGGCCGAGACTCACAAATGGCATCTGTGCCTTTTTAATAAATAATGTGATCCTGTTGAGTTATTTTATATTGAGATAATGTTGGGGAGGCATTTTAGGGTTTATTTCCTGTCTCTGTACCAACATAGTCATCAAATCCCCGCAGCTCTTTAAATGACATTTGATTTCTCTTGTCTCTGTCTCTGTGTACTGAGCAGCCAGGGAGCACATGGTGTGTGACCCACTGTGTTCGGACGCAGGATGTTGGGGTGCTGGCCCAGACCAATGCCTCACCTGCAGATTCTTCAGCCGTGGACGCACCTGTGTGGATTCTTGCTATCTTTATGAAGGGTAAGTTGTTTTGCTCCAAGGAAAAGTGTGATGATTACGAATGGTTAAAACTTTGGCACGTTGATTGGATAAATATGTACACAAGTATCCAACATGTACCTTTGCTAATGTTTAACCAGGATACCCCTATACCCCTTAAGCCAGGGGTGTCAAACTCATTTTCACTGAGGGCCACATCAGCATAATGGTTACCCTCAAAGGGCCAGATGTAACTGTCATACAGAATAAATGTAACCAAATATAATGTAAAATAAAGGTAACTACTCCTTACTACTTACTTATTCAAGTTACAAATATGATGAATTAGAGCTCTAACCCGGTCCGCAATGGTATTTCTTGACTAACTAACATTTTGCTGTGATCACAGTCTCAATCTCAATCTCAATGTGTGTCATTGTCACTTCCGGGGTAACGCAATCGCCATGCATTGTGGGAAATGTAGTTTATGGTCAACGCACGCCTTAAAGCAGCATAGGCTTATTTTAACACAGATTTTTAAGACCAATTAATCACTCGCGGGCCACATAAAATGACGTGGCAGGCCACATCTGGCCCCCGGGCCTTGAATTTGGCACATGTGACTCTGGGATGTGCAACTATGATCATGGCTCATGTTGTAAAGTACAAGTAACTTTGGGAAAATGTCTCCCAAACAGCGTTAAATCACATGTAAAATCAATGGAAAATCATATGAATCTAAGATGAGAAACTGAATTTTGACCAAATTGTAAGAAGATTGAACACTTTTCATGTTGAGTTGTTCACATATCAAAACTTCATTGTTTTTCTGTTACAGCCTTACACTGTGCCACTTTGTACATAGACTCATTTTTCAGTAGACGCTATTATCAAAAATAGAGGAAACTACCATGTCTGGACCCCCTCATATGATACGTGGAGCTTCTAAATCTTGACAAGATACCAGAAAAGTCACCTCTTGAGTGCAACTGCTGTAGCACGTCGACAAAAATATGTTAGCTAGTATAAAAAGAGAAAGTATAAGAAAAGCAAAACAAAAATTAATGGAATGATCAGTCATAATATATTGTATAGGATTTCATAGACAAACTGCAGCCCTATGTTGTTATCTCTTCTCATCGTCTGGGACAATTGATAGACGGTCCAACAGCACCTTTGTCAATAAACCACATAGTGTGCCAGATAAATCAACAAAAATACAAATCTGGAGGACATCCACAGATACAGAAACATAAAGGATAAGTAAAAAAAAAAAATGCTCATGCCTCATTCTTGTTATCACCAATACCACATGTTTGTTGGATATTTCCGCCTGGAGCTGGTCCTTCTTATGCCATTCTTGTTCTCGGGATCAAGGAAATCAATGACCCAGTCCAAGTCCATGACTCTGCTTATGCTGCGTGAAGGTTTTTACAGGACAAAAAAAAACCAGGTTAATTTTATGTCACAGAGCCTTTATCAGTGTTGTAATATGGAACAAAAAAGACTTCATCAAGCTGTTTTAAATGGTGTTCCTACTAGATGTTAATTTCTTTGCTGCTCAATTAAAATTTTTCACATTTGCGTGGGTTCTCAGAGCTGTTTTCGATCATTCAATTCAGAATTCGGGTTATGATATCAAACCGCCAGGAAATCCCTGCCTGAAGTCCTCAGAGTTCACTTTATAATTCCACCGGTATAACTTTTGCTTTTCACGTTTTCGCCGTCTTCATTCTTTCATACAATAACTTGCAGGTTACTAGCGCTGGAAAGATCAAACTGATTTCTGTATGAAGAAGCCGACAGAGCCCTGCAAAAACATCCCCTCTGAAGTTGAGGAAAGTGAGGTAGCAGTAAATTGTGTTCAACAGATCGAATCAAGGAAAAACAAAAACAATTCAACTGATTTCAGCCTGGAATTTTTTAGAAGATGGAAGATCTGATGCATAACCTGCTCATTTAAAGTTACAATAAAGCTGAAGAACAGCTAACGGCTCTTTGTGGCAGCTGCGATGTTTGTCCTGTTTAGCAGGAACTCGATATTAAAATCACCATGATATTGAAAGCCAGGAGAACAATTTAGGACATTGTTGTACAACTCCGGATTCAGACGGCACCCCAGCAGAGAGTAAAATTGATCAGGGTCTCTTTAATTCTCTCCACCTCGCAATGAAAGGTGATGAGACCTGCTCGCCTGGTGAGTTTTAATAATAACATTTTAGATTTATTACTGTTAGAATGACGCCTTTAAATGTTAGCTCCATGAGCAAATGGGTTTGGCAGCCACATTGGAGTGGAATGAGAAAGGGGCCTGAAGGTGCTTATAGGGCAGGGGGGCTAGGCGTGTCACTGCGTGTCACAGTCACTGCTTGCGCACGGGGCCACGCCCTGCCTACCTGTCCACCTGCACGTCACCAGCACGACCACATATTATAACGTCCAGTGTGCATGACCACAACGTGGCGTAAAAAGGAACAAAGTCGAATGTCGTCGAGTATGTTTGAAATTTTACTTAAAATGTGATTATTTTTTTTTCTTAAACTTGGTTACGTTTAAAGGTGCATTATGTAAAAAATCTAAAGCAAGTGGCCATAAAATCCTCCTAATATGTCACAGAGACTCAGGAATAATGTTCATATAACAAACTGAACTCACCAACAACAACAGTACAGCCAAAATATTTGCATAATTTTTTTTTTTTGCAGACTGCAAATCACGTTTATGTTTTGAAATCATGTGGCGCCACCTACCGCCGTCTACCAATCATTGCAGTCAGTAGAGTCTCAGCTGCCGAGCAACCACGGGTTGCCAGTTACGTCAGAAAACGAAACCTTAAAGACCTCTGTATTTTGAATTTGAATGTAGTAACCGTTTTTGGCCACATTCTTACATATGGCACCTTTAAAAACCACTGACACACATGCAGTATTAATTAAATTGTGCATTTACTTTTCTTTCATTTCCATTTGTGTCTTAACTTTGGTCATACAGCTGCAAAACACATGAACATGTGCGTTCAGTCATCTGAAATATGTTTGGAATTGGTGTGCGTGTGTTTGTTTGGTTTTTAATGTATGTAATGTATTAATTTTTTTTAAACTTCATGCTAATATGTTGGTGCATCTTTGTCACAGACATGGAGACAGACAGACAGACAAAATACAGAGAAGCAGCACAAGCATCAGCGATATCTTCCACTGCAGCCTTCATTAATTCAACCAGCACACACCCAGACAAAGGCTTACCTCCCTTGCCTCCTGGAAGGTTTTCTGAAGGCTAGATGAAGCATAATTAATACTAATTTGATTTAGATCCCACTGGAACAGTGGCTTTTTTTCTTCTTTTTTTCTGAGATGGAACATTCTGTTTCATTGTACCGACCAAGTGCCCAGAAGTCCTTCTCCTTGTCCTGTAGTGACAAAGGCAAAGTGCCAACGCTCTTGCATTATGGTCAATTTTAATGACTTTTGGAGGCCACTCTGGTGTTCTGCTATTATGAGGGGATTGTAGAAATTGAATAATGAGACACTTAATTGAATTGATTTTTTTGAAAACATTGTACCCCTCACTGATATTGAACCTTTGAAATGTGTCAACCCTGTGCGATGTCATTCAGAATCGCTGTTAACGAATTAGCTACAATGCCTGTGTGTGTAGTAGTAGTAGTGGAAGGGTTAGGATTAGGTTTAGTTCAGGGTAAGGTTCATGGTCAGGGTGAGGCATTGAGTTAAGAATGCATCTTGAGTAAGAAGTGTTTCCATCAATTGTGAGAACGATTTGAACAGGATGATCCAGACAAAATTTGTCTATTAATCTTTCTTCTCCAAATCAAACTCCTGAAATAATTGAGAATGTTATTGATCCAATCACTTAAGATTTCCCCGCAATTCATGACTGAAAACATGAACCCAGAAGGAACTCTATTTTTTCTGTCATGTGTTGGTGCTTAATTACACGTTCTTGTCAGTCAGCCAATACTTTCCCTGAAAATAGAATTTATATATATATTTTAAATACTGGTTTTCTTTGCAAGGTTTTCTTCAAAATTATATTTATACACAGTATGCACTACATTTACCTTTTGTGGTATGGTATTATAGCTGTTGCTCATACTGTGGGTCCTCTCAACACCTGCTGGATACAAAAACATTCACTCCAAAGATTGTATAATGTATGTGCTGAAGTAGTTTGATTTCACGGAGATGACTTTTGCTCATTGTTTTAGCTTCCTTCAACAACAGGCTGTACAGGATTTAGTGTCTCTGTTCTACAATATTGGCTGAAGGAATAATGTTTGCCCCCCCCATGTCTCTCACCCTGTTTCTCATTCTGTCCCCAACCCGACCTAATCCCTCTCTTCCCCACTTTCCTCCACCTTTCAGAGATATTCGAGAGTATGCCAATGGCTCTGTGTGTGTGGAGTGTGACGCCCAGTGTGAGCGAACCGACGACGACTCTTTGACCTGCCACGGTCCGGTAAGCTTGTTTCTATAGGCAACAATATTGATGCGGTCTGAAGCATTAGTTTCGCTCACTGGTCTCCATGTAGACAGCAAAGAGGGCTGTTGTTTGAGCAGATTGTGCACATTTACATGAATCTGAGCGGAAAAGCCTTCTCAAAGAAAAGCAGTAGCATGTGGCGGAATCATTCTGTGTCGTAATATGACTATAATAACACTTACATAGACAGTTTTTGTGAATCAGTTATCATTTGTCTAAAGGTTAAAATGCTTAAATAGTGTGTATATATATGTATATGATTTTAAGCTAAATATTTAAGTTTCTTTGTATATATTGTGTTGTTGTGCCAAAGCAAATTCCTCATATATAACTTACTTGACAATAAATCTGTTCCTGATTCTGATTTTGATTCTAAACAAGTATATTTTGATTTAATTTTGGCTGCTTTTTTTTTTGCATTACTATGTTAAAACGTGCAGTATATACAGAGGCTTTAAGAATGTAGACATCTGACTTGATGTGTTTTTCATTTTCACCAACTATCTAAACACACTTGAGCAAAAAGTACTCTGAATGTTTAAAATCTGATTGAATTTGTGAATTTTGGGAATACGTCACAGTTCAGAGTTCACTAGGCTTGTTTTTATGAACAAAAAGAAATGAAAAACGGTTTATTTTGTGACTTCTGCACAATTATTGCTACTTGAGATGAGCTATAATGAGATATACAATGAATCAAAACGTTGACTCAACAACACATAAGAAGACAAAAAAAAAACACGCGCATTTCTTAAAGCCTGAATATGTGACCTATAAACACACACACCCAGGATGTCCATATAAGGAGTTATGTATTATTCCCACAGCAATTGACCATGGGTGCACCTGTGGCACAGATCCGTGCACAGAGGGTTAAAGTTGACACCTTCTCTCTCTGGCAGTATTATATCATCTGCGATCTTCACAGACATGAAGGTTCTCAGTCAGCCAGGTTATAGACTTCTTCTATAGTTGTAGCTGTAGACGCTAGAGTTGAAGACTTTTCACCTCTCATCCAAGAGGCTTCTTCTGTTTTGAGGTATTTAACCTCCGAGGAGTCAATTCATGAACATTTGATGTTGTTATAGCACACTACTGTATACCTGAATACAGTAAAACAAATATATTCTTATAATCCTTAATGACTACTGAAGATCATTGTCATATTATTAGAAGCTATCATTGATCCCAATGCCCCTTTGTTTCTCTTTTTTTGGGTTGGAAAAGTTGTCTGTATCATTATTTAAAATCTTGTAAATCCCTCCTGATTACGCCTAATCCTGCTTTGAAACGTGTTTTTTTTTTTTTGTGGCTGCCTGTTAAGCCTTGAGTATAAGCTCTCTGACACCACAAAGAGTGATGATCAGAAATTATTACACAGGCAGACAAATTTAAATAGTAGGCTACTGTAGCGTACAGTAGCTGTGACACAGGAGATGGCAGCTCTTTTTGGACGCAGAGTGCTTGTTTGTGCGTGTCACATAAATTAGCTTGTTGATGTGAAGGAATTATTAGAGATGCACACGTGTGCGCGCACACTCATAGGTAGACACTTATAAAAGGTCATGGCTCAACTCTATAGGCAGTGAGAGCAGTGAGACTTTCAATTTGCATAATTATACTGCAGCGTTGAATGGAAGAGGGAGAGAAGTATTCCTATACGCACTCGCACGAAACTTGCGTGCGTGCACCCGCGTTACTTTAATCGTATAAACCTTCAGCCACTTGTCAAAGCATGGTTATCTGTCGTCAGTCTCACCTCTTTAACCTTGCCATTTCCCTTTTTTTTTCTATTGAGAACAGTGTGTGTGTGTGTGTGTGAATCTCTTTACTCTCCATGTACTGTATTTGTCACTGTACAAAATACATATCCATGCAGTGTTTACATTTGTGCAGGAACATCCTTGCATGTGAGTGAAATGTTGTGGTTGCTGATTTGATTTCCACCCGCCGTGTTGCATACACTGTGTGTGTGTGTGTGTGTGTGTGTGTGTGTGTGTGTGTGTGAGTGTCTCTGAGATGTTCTATAAGCCTGGTGATGATACGGATCCTGTCTGGGAGAGCTTTTCGCCTCTTGTCTTTTCCTCCCCTACCTCCTCCCTTACCTATATTAGCTCCATAAATCCTGTTCTAGGCGGATTGTTATGGTCATTGTGTGTGCTGTGAGCGATGGTTATTATCTGCCTGCTCCACTCACACTGCTTTATGTGTCTTGTCTGCTGCTCTCGTCCTCCTTCTCCCTCCTTCTCCTTCTTTTGCTCTGCGTTTTTCGCCCTGTATCTCACTCTCTCTCATGACTCTCTCCGCCTGCTCGGTTATGCTGCATCCATGTCCACTGGCTTCATTTTTCAACAGTATTTATTCCACTTTTCCTACCCTTTTTCATTTGTTGTTGGTCGGCTTATGCTGTTTCTCTCCCTGCGCCCGTGCTGCACAGATTTAACTCCAAAATTTTAATCTAAGCAGCTGCTGACAAAACTGCGCAAGACACATCTCTCATGTAGGAATAAACCCAGTAACCTCTCTATTTTATTAACTGAGGTGACCACATCTCGTCTGTGACTGACAACTGTCACAGTTTTGAATGCAAGTTTGCCCAGAGAGAGTCCACAGTGAACATGTTGTCTCCACATCCACTAGTGATGGAGTCATGAAGATGTCAGAATTGCTGGGAAAGTTTTATGAAAAATGGATCACGTCACTTTAATTTCAAAAAACACCAGTTATGGCATATTATAACCTAAATCACCAGCTGGAATTCTGCAGAAAATAATAGATACCAGGTAGCTTAAATGGCAGAATGAGTGATTTTGACAGCAATAAGTCATTTAGGTTTTTAAAATGAGATTTTTCTACAAAACCAACCTTTTCTCTCTCACTTCCTGTAGGGCCCAGATCATTGTGTGAAATGCGTTCATTTCAAGGATGGTCCAAACTGTGTGGAAAAGTGTCCTGACGGCCTCCAGGGTGCCAACAGCTTCATCTTCAAGTACGCTGAAACAAACAATGAATGCCATCCATGCCACAGCAACTGCACACAGGGGTAAGTGCAAAGAAAAATGAATTACCCTATATTGATGTCATTATTTTACTAGATAAAACAACAACAAAATAACACTTTAATGGGGAAAATCAATTGAAATTATTGTCTGAAAGATAATTTAAAGTGTGTTTATATGTAACTTATGTTTTAAATGTCAAACAACCTTAGTCTAACAAAGACAACACGTCTGTAACATGAAATGAAATGGTAACGTAAAACATGAGAGGATAAGAGGAAAGGTTACAAGTTAGAGGAGTTAGTGAAGTACCGCGCGACACTCTCCAATGCTCACTAGCCAGTGATCTCTCGGTGTAATATTCTACAAGTTGTTGGTGAGACATCATTTTGTATTTAACTCCTGTGGGAGTTTATGTCACCCCCTTGAATGTTATTCCTCCTCTTCTGAGTGACAGCTTCCAGCTCGCCCGAGCATAACAATGTATCTGTAAATGAAAAACACCATGGCTGACACTTTGTCACAAGTAAAGCTTCATAAGCAGGTCTGCCTCTCAAAAAAAACACAGGCTGAGGGAGGGCGACGGAAAGCGGAGAGAGACAATGATAGAGAGGGAAACAGACAGAATCACAATGAAACCAATATTCCCTTCTTCTAAACATGCTGAAGACCCACCAAGTCTGTCAGTCGTGTAAGATTGTGCCAGTCGTGCATAGTCTGTGTGAAAGATTCACAGCTTTTTATTCAAAGGTATAGCTTTTTGTTAAAGTTGTCACTCTAAAAGCGAGCAAAGAATGAAGTTGGAGCTGAAAATGATGATGTACGAAGGTTTTTAGAACATAGTGAATTATTTTCACTAAATTAAGTTTTTGAGTCACGCAAAATAGAAGAGAGAATATTGTGATATCACTTTTTTTTTTTAGTCTCCCATGTTACCAGCTGCTGTGTACAAAGCCACATTTCCATTTTAATAGTGAGGGTAAACATGTCTATGCCTGGCTCATGGTTCAAAAGGGTTTTGCTTGGGTAATTGTGGGTCTGCTTGTGGCGTTAACACCTTGCTGGTTCGGTGGATTAGGCAGATAGTAAGAGAGAAAGACTTATCTGTGGAGGTTCTGCAATTGCTCAAAATGAAAGTGTGCATACAGAGACGGTCTGTGTGTGTGTGTGTGTGTGTGTGCAGGTGTAAATTGTTATCTTGTGAAAACGGCGACTGTAATCGATTGTTTTTTCTGTCCGACACGGGACAAACACCGACCATTATTGTAAAACAATTCTGACTCTAACCCTAACCCTAACCCACTCCGACTCTTAATGAATGTTTTGCGTGAATCCCCTAAGCAGGGTCTCATTATTTTCATATACTCTGTGAAAATGTTTAACTTGTGCTCATCCTATGTTCCCTACTTAGGTGCATTGGACCAAGACTACAGGACTGTATTGGCTGGATGGACAGGTAGACATGATTTTTTTCATTCAAACCCCACTCACATGTAAACGCACATAGACATGCAAGGCAAGTGTCACAGTTAAGCATAGTCTGTGATTAATAGCGAGTTTTAAGGCCCCTCAAAAAATCCTGTGAATGTCCTTAAAGCCTATCTGTGCATACTAGAGAATGAGAGAGAGAGAGAGTGTGTGTTTGTGTGTAAGTGTGCACAAGCAATTTGCCTGGTGCTTGATAAATTGGTAGTGCTTTAGCTTTTGTTCTGAGGCTCTGGGGGAGAAAAGGCGAACAAAATGCCGCTAACAGTTTACTGCAAATGAATTCAAGGTTTCGCAAGAGAAACAGTTTGGTATCAGGTGGCACCGAGAATTGTGTCTCAGAGAGATGATTGCAAAAAAAAAACAACAACAAAAAACAAAACAGGAACAAATAAAGGCTGATAAGCAAGAATGAGCATTCCACATATCTTCACACAGTATTTACTCCGTATACTGAATCTTGAGTCCAGATTCTAAAAGAAGGCATAGGATTCTTTAAAGGTCCCATATTATGCTAAATCAACTTTTTAATCATTTAAATCCTTATATTTGTGACTCTGGAGGTCGTATCAGTTGGCAAAGTGGGAAAAAAGATGACTCACTCATGTTTTTGTGGTCCTCCTCAGTCTAAGTACAGGAGTTAAAACTCCTGTAAAAGCTAAATTCCTGGAATTGTTGTCTCACCGGGCTCTGCTGTGGTGCTTCATCCTATTATGACCAAAGCATGTCACAGACATGTTTATTAGGACACCAGGGAACTAGTTTCACTTGGAGAATCTCTAACATTTTTTTCCTTATCATCTGACAAGATCGAGATGACCACAGCTGTAGATGCCATTCAGCTAATCCAGGTTCAGTTGCCTGCTCGGGTGTCAAACATCTTATTAATCCTTTACCTGCTGGATGTATTGACTTCTGAAAATGAATGAGAGTGGCATATCAGAAACAGATGATTACACTAATCCTTCAAAGGCCGTCGTTCTACTGGCTTTAATATGCAGTTTGTACATGTCTAATTAAACTGATTTACTCGGTATCTGTCACTTACTCGTGCAGTACTTGATCTGATAAAAGAGACGAGAAATACTTCCGCTGTCATGTTCCACTGTGCAGTTTCTTTACATCTAGTTCAGCGGTCTGTTGTCTCTTGCGTTTCCCTATTGGTTCCATGGTTTTTTAAAATACTGATGTTCTTGTAATTGGGGAGAAATGTTGCATTTAATGTGATCAAACGCATCACTGACCTGTGGCTTTCTGGGTGATATTCCGAGGTGGTGCGGTATGTCTTGGGAATTTGAAGTTTCATATGATCAGTCAGGAGACCTGTTAATGTCAGTTGGAAAAAAAAACTAAGTAAGTGAAGCATGCAGAGTGAATTAGATAATGTACAGTGAATCTCGGTGCTCAAATTACATTTAGTCATGCATCAAGTCCTTTGTGGCCTTTACTGCTCATGTGTTCTATGAGGCTATTTTTAGCTCGACTGTGTCCTTGAACAGTGGCCATCAGTGATGGGCATGAAACATTAACATATATTCATACAAATACAAAAATCAAATCACCATTGGTTGGTGTAATCTTTGGAATGAATCTAATGGTCACTCTGGACAATTATTTGACAGAAGCTTTAAAAGAAGAAGAACATTTTTGATGTATATTTGTGTCCGTCAGTGACTATTGGTCACAATGAAATACAAAAAAACTATACACACATAAGGTGCATCATAAAATTAACACAACATTCAACCAATTTGATTATCTTTTTTCTTTCTTACTGCATTTTATTTTGTCATAAAAACATACTATTTCCTCAAAATTGTGTGGTTAAATAATTATGTTTTGTCAGATTACATAATAATCCTTACAATTACAATAAGGATGGGAGGTGGTGCTACAAACTGACATTTAAGGGACAACAGAATGGGATGACCTTTTCAACAAATGCCCAGTGAGAAGCAAAGATGTGTACGTTAGGAACAAGCTGAACATTTTAGAATCAATGTAATGACGACACTTTATAATTACTGATACATTACAATATGGATCCATCTAAGTTCCCCATGATTTTCTCCTGATGGCAAATAACGGGAAATGAGGGAGATTGGAGAGTTATAAACAGGTCATAAACATGTCCAAATCACAGCACTTTTTTCTACTGATATGGAGCAGAACCCTGAATAAATTCTGACCAAATTAGGTTCGTTAATTTAAAATATGTGATGTGGGAACTTCTGCTTATTTCAGTTTGGGGAATATATCAGAAACTTACTTTAGAATCTTGATTTCAAATGACAGCGTCAGTGTGATGCTGAGAATTCACTTTGATGGTAATTTCCATGTTTTTCATCTCAGCCTTGGTTTTAGCGAGAGGGCATGGAGGGATATTTGTTACCAGATGAAGCTCAGTGCAAATTCAGATTAAAAATGAAGGCGAAGGTTTTTTTTTTTTAAGGATCATCCACATTGACTTAAACTTGTTTTTGTGTGAGCACATGAGAGTTTAAGGAAGATGCCACCTTCTATCCATTCGTCCTCTTCCGCAATCCTCATCTTTGTCCCTTCTGTCTTCGTCAGTTACAGATTATCTCTTCACCCCCTTCTTCTCTCTTGTCTTCAGAACCCCTCTGATCGCAGCAGGGGTGATCGGTGGCCTCTTCATGGTGGTGATTATGGCACTGAGCGTAGCAGTGTCTCTGCGCCGGAAGAACATAAAGAAAAAGAGAGCCCTCCGTCGCTTTCTGGAGACAGAGGTGAGTAGAGTAGCAGATAGAAAAATGGATTGGAAAAAAAAAAAATACAACATAGTGCTAAAATGGTGTGTGTTGGCAGTGGAGTGAACAGACATAGATGACTTTATTTTGTGTAAGCACAGTGCAGAGCTTTGATATTGTTTCTTACTGACCAAATGTCTTTGTCATAAGGGAAGGGAATTGTAAGCGTACTGACACACAACAGCTGCCATAAATGGCAGGACAATGGGTGAAAAGTACTGCTCTATGAAATCACAAAATAATAGATAAAAAAAAAAAAAAGGCAGCAGAATTTCTGAAATTATCTCTTATCTTTTATACATGGTTTTCCCTAGGATCAATACTCACAAATCTGTTGATGTTTGTCTTAATTAGTTCGACTTAATTGTTTGTCTGTAGATTTGTGTCACCTCAGATGCTTGGATGTGTTTGCGGTGTAGAGCTGTGTGTCGCCCGCGAGTATGTGTGCACACAAAACAAGTCGGGCCCCAAAGAGGGAGAATACAAAATGAGGTTTGCAGATGGTGACGACTGTGGAGGTGGTGAAATTGTCCAGAGTGGGGAGGCTTAGGTGTTGACTTTACTCTGGTGTACTGGAGAGGACACATGTGTTGGGAAGTGGCAGCGGCACCGGAGCATGAGAGGAGAAAAATGCCCTCTTTCTTTGTGTTAAAATGAGAAGAGTACATCATGTAATGCACTTATGTGCCCATAAGTATACGGTTTTGCTTTCACTTTCTGTCTGTTCAGAGCACACAAGCATGTGTGAAGTGTCTGATAGCTTCTATAATGAAAAATAGCACTGATGGGGATCATTATTATATTTTCTGCCACTGTTGGTTACCAACTATTTCAGACAAAAGACTTGTGGCTTGTGGCTACACTAAGTACATCTATCTATCTATCTAAAGTTGATCTAAACTTTTTTGGCTTCGACTTGTTGATGATCAAACTGATTGCACAATGTAATTACAATTGCAAAAAGTCCATGTTTATATTTGTCCCCTTTTTTTAAAAAATGTGTCCTAGCAGCGTCTTTATACTGCTGCCTCTTAAATATAGTGAAAAAGAAGTAAGAAGTAAATACTATGAGTATGTTAAGCTATTAGGCTCACATAATTAATAAAGAACACAGAGACCTGATCTTGTGGCTCGACTAAAAGAAAAAAAACAAAAAAACAGTCTGTAAAACATGTATTTGCATTGGCTGTAATCCCAAGAAAACACTCAAAAACCATTTGTCACTGACTTAGTCTAACAGTGTATTCGACTACCAACATTCTTTTTATATGTAGTTCTTTGGTTGCCAGTAGCTGCCATTAGATAAGTGTCTGTGCGTTGGTTAAACCATAAAGAAATAGTGTGTGCAAATATACAATGTTGCTCTGGCTTCAGCACTGGTTTGTGCAGTGCAATAGTGGACAGCTCCAGTGAGCTGCTTTTTCAGAACTCCTAACATCGGACAGCTCCCCTGCACTGTGGAAAAGCATACTGAAGAGTATGTGTGTATGGATGGGTACTTTTTTTTTTTTTAAGGCATTTGTATTGTCTTGCCATTTGTTTGTTTATATGGTGTGTGGCCCCCCCATCCATCTTGTTGCCAGCCTGCAGAAGCTGATTTGTTATTCCATTTACAAATTTGACGACTGAGTTTTTTTTTTTTTTTAATCAGTGTCTAAGCCAGAGGGACAGAAGCTGCCGACCACAGCTAGGCTGATTTACAAGCTCTCCATCTTCCCTCTCTAATCTTCGGCTCTTTTTGTAATTCATGTTATATTGCTCCCTCTCTTATGCTTTTGCATCCTCCGACTAATTCAGTTGCTCACTTGCTGCCTTGTTGTTTTTTTTGCCGCTATTCCTCTCTCACTGCACATCTCCATTCCGCACTCCCTCTTTCCCTCCCTACCCACATAACCTTTTTTCTCTCAGTAGGTATTTCATTTGTTCATTCCTCCACTTGAGCAGTAATGAGACAACAAAAGTGTCAAATCCTTTTCAAGCGCCACAATTATCCACATCCCCTGCCTCTTTCTCTCACTCTTCATCCACCTCTCCCTTCTTCTCACATATTAAATCTCTCACTCATGATACAAAAATGAATTGGCACTCCAGAGTTCACATTTGTCTTGATGGAAAATGTAATTCATGAAACACTTCTTTTGCAGTTTTGAAGTAACAGTAATGGTTGTTTCCTTGAGATAAAGGAGTTTCACAGCATGAATTCTTGGAAATGAGGTCACATTTTGAGAAACAGCTTCTTTTTTTTTTTTTCTGTGAAAGTGCTGAACGGGCAATTAAAAACAAAAACAACCAAAAATGTATTTTTACACCAAATGTTTTTTATTTAAGCTAAGTGAAGAAAATAGATTAGCCAGTCCACCTGCACATCAAGTGTTTTGTGTTACCATGATTAAAAAACAGGAGGACCTATTTCTCAATATTTATATTACATTATGACTTGTTGGTTGTGAAGTATAGAGGAGTTTTTTTTGGGAATGTCTGTGTTAGGATTTGCACAAGAGAAACCTCTGATTGAATGCCCCCTGTCTTATTATGTGTTTTCAGCTGGTGGAACCTTTAACACCCAGTGGAACAGCACCCAACCAAGCTCAGCTTCGAATCCTGAAAGAGACAGAACTCAAAAGGGTCAAGATCCTCGGCTCTGGGGCATTTGGGACTGTTTACAAGGTAAAAAACCAGCACACACACACACACATTAAAGAATAATGCTGCACGTGCTTTCATTTCATAGGAAATAATCAAATACACTATAATCTAAAACTTCACAAAGTAAGATCATGAAAAAGCTCACAGAGAGACAGATTGCAAGACAATGAGTGGATGTGTGAGAGAAGGCTACCGGCAAGGGATGAAAAAGAATAAGTAATAGCAGACACCAAGACCTCTGGGGTTACACTGAAATGAGAGGGAGCCGAGGTCACCACTGGTGTGATGATGACTTGGGGAGTGGTAGGAGGAACAGCACTGAAATTAGAAAGAACAAACTCTCTCTCTCATACTGACATCATCTTTGGACATTTTAATCCTTTGATTCCCATTATAGCACATTTCCAGTTCAGAGCTATATGGCAAACATGTTATGTGATGTGCTGATGTCCCATTTCAACACAAAAGGACTTTAAATAGACCTTTCAGAGTCTCATGAGTGAGTCCTAGTAGTCATAGCTTCCCTGCTGGTCACAGGGCATTGCAGTAAATAATTCTCCACTGGATCCTTTCACAGTGGAGGAACGCCGGTGGGACGCTGTGATCCCTCAGGGCAGTCAGCTGCGAATTTCAGATGCTTCACCGCATGATCTTATTATTCCAGGCACAATCCAGAGGTCATGGCTAATGAGGCTCAGGCTTCAGATTGACGTGTAAATTGAGTGTTTAGCTGTGCAGGTTTCCTCACTTTCCCTAAAATATTAAATACTGTCATTGCTATACTTAAAGGTTGAGAGTCTTTGGCCAGTAGTGGTGCAACATTTTGATGAGCAGGTCATTGTACAGTCATACAGGTGAAGCAAGTATAGCGCATGTCAAAAGGGACACACGGGTACAGGTCAAATGATAGCTGGAATGTGCTTAGAAATTGCCCCCTTTCTTTTCGTTGAATTAATTGTTGGCAGTATTTACTTAACTGTTTATGATGTCCTGCATATTTGCCCAATCTCTTTCTTGAGCAACCAACAACATTGGTTTGTTTTGTTGTACCTCGTTCAATGTGCCAAATTAGATTTTTGTTTGTGTACGTTTTTAACTCGAGTTGATTTAAAAAAAGGTGCAAAAGTGAGGTTTACAAACCTAAAATAGTGTTGTTAGAGTCACATAAATTCACTTGTATATACACACACATATAACACCACATCATAATGCAGTAACTACAAATGATAATTGCTAACAAAAGTGCAGAACGATCAAGTTCAATCAACAACTGGGTATTTCATGGAAAATTACAGCTTTAAAAGAGCAGGTGTTTTAACCCTGTGGTGGAATTGGGCTTGCTGTCACTAAGGATATGTTGTCACACGAGAATAAACTAAGGTGAGTGACAATTGAAACATTTTGAGATAATTGTGGGGCACTTGATTTCCCTCCCTCGCTGACCACATTTGTAGCTGCAAATTCACACGATTTCTACCCAAAATGCTACGTAGTTCCCTCCCGCGAAGGAAACAATAGTGTTTAATCAAGCAGTATGTAGTGGATTGTCATGCTGCTCCTTTGAAAATCTATAGCTCCTCTCTTTTCTTTTTCATAAAATGTTGGTGAGTGGGAGTTTAATGACTTTGCATTGAGTGCACTGACTTATAATCTGTTTGTGTGTGTGTGTGTGTTTCTTTAGGGTATCTGGGTCCCAGAGGGTGAAACAGTGAAGATTCCTGTAGCTATTAAAATTCTAAACGAAGCTACTGGACCTAAGGCTAACGTAGAGTTCATGGACGTGAGTATCTTGAAAATGTGTAAACAAAAAAAAAAACAAAGATTGCCCATTTCAGTCTTTAATTACATATTGTGTCAGTTGTTTTGGCTAATAACACAAGATCCAATCCAGCAACATGTTGGTATTGTGTCTATTACAATATTCATATATACTATATAACTATCAAGGCATTGTCGTCACCATGACTGGTCTTGGGATTTGGACTAAAAGCCAGAACACTAAATAATACTTCTCAGCTCATGCCACATGGACTCCAGAAGTTAAATTATCAGGGGCCCCTAGATATCACCCACATAGATATCCAACGCCACAGGCTACCAGCACAGTGCACAAGGCAAGGCCCTGTTTATCAAACATTCACAACTTAGCCCATTTCAAAAGGAAAAGTGAAAAAAAAAAAAAAACTAAAAATGATTACCCCCATAATGATGCAAGGCAGATGAAATAACTTCCTTCAACACAAATGCAGCCATAGACATCCACATGGGAGGGATCCAATTGCGCTGATGTTTTGCACTTGGTTTGACATTCTAAGAGGGAGGGTTTTGAAAATGTGTAAGGGTTCAATATCCTGTGTGTTCTGCAGTATGTGATGAGGAACGTCACTTAATATCAAGTTATAATGGAGTTATTTCTGTGTGTTTTTTAGTAATAGATTTCTTTGGCGTCACAAATACATTGTTAGTGCAAACTACATATCATTCCATATCAACACAGACACTTTTGTTTTGAATTATCTATCACTGCCATGATATCATGACGGAATATTGTGATATCATTTTAAGCTCATATTGCAGCTACTGACCAGATTAAATGCTCAGTTGCCCCAAGTGGTGCAGACATTGCATGCGAATAGCAATTCCTATTGTAACAGACCTGTAAAATAAATGTACTGTGTGATGACTCAGTTAATCTGAAATGGGAGATTGGTCGAGCAGCTAAACTAATACTAAAACAAAAGTGTGGTAACAGTGCTAATCTGTCGATCATTACTTCAGTTACTTTGTTTCTCCTGGTAAAAAAGGTTCCATCTTGTTTTACACTGAAGCCATTCTTTCATATTTATCCAGTCTCCACATTTTTCTGGAATTGTTTTCTGAGCAGCTGTGTGCTCAACCTCTGCACCAGGCTCCGTTAGTTTACTTTATCTCGCTATATTTTTCCAGAGGGATCAGGGATTCTGGATTTATTACCTTCTACCTTCAGGCCACTCTAACTTCCCACTGACTGTTTGAAGAATGTCACCAAGGACTGATTTCCTTTCAGTACCTGTGTTTGTGTTTGTGTGTGTGCGCGCGCCTGTGTGCATGTGTATGCTGTGATGAATACTGACAGAGAGATTCAATCATGACATCTAAACCAATGGTAAATGTGTGTGAAAGAGAATGTTTAATTTTGTCAGCAGGGTCACTTTTAAGTAAATATAACTCCAGTGGCCATAGGGAAATATGTTTTATTTTTTTATTAATTCATTAATTATTTCTAAACTTAACTGAAAATGACAATATTGCAAACTATCAAAAACAGCCAGAACATAAAAGGAATGAACAGATTCCTACAGAGAATTGTACTGAGGTGATATTGATTTCAGTGAAGGTATGCAACTCTGCATAGTAAAGTTGTACAGACAGAATCTATAAATGTGTTGAATGCATGTTCAAGATACGTCTTTTTGGGGAGGACTTCTACTCTGTGGGGTTTAGAAAAGAAGCCTTAAGCAGGAGGTTGGCTTTCAAAGGGAATAACATACTATGGGATGGCCTGTATTGCCTGAAGCCACTGTTGTGATTACAGCCACACGCATGCATACATGCAGGCTTGAAAGGCTTTGACACCCTATGGTTGTGATGGTTTGTTTTTGGCTGCTCTACATGTGAGAAGGGGAAAAAAACACACACACGCACTGGTTTAGGACTTTGCAATGACTTCCAGTCATATGGAGAGCCTAAATGAAGTGCTATCCCCAACCTTAACATAACCACAACTCAAATCTTAGCCTAAAACTCAACCAGTTCTTCAGGAAGTATCTTCTTCCTATTTAGGACCAGGTTTGGTGTCCATGAGGACTGCTGGTCCTGACAAGATAAATATTGATGCCTGACAAGTTCCTTAAGATTTAACAAACACAAGTACACACACAGCCTTCCTGTGCTGTGTTGTATATCTGTTGCACATCTATCCATCTCATTCAGAATTGTCTTGTTTGGGGTGTGGGATAGCTCAATTGGTAGCTGGTGCCTCCATAAAGGGCAAAGGGCCCATTGCGGTGGCATGGGTTCAATTCCACCCACAGTCCTTTGCTGCATGTCTTACCCCCCTTTTCATGCTTCACTGTCCTATCCATTAAAGGCCCAAACAACTATACTCTTCGTGTTAGCAATGCTTTTGGACACATTGCAAACAAGTATTGGTCAATTTCCATCTTTGGTACCATTTCTGAACTATCATGTATAGTATAGGATCGGTGAATCTTATTCTAGAAGCCCAAGCAAATTATTATTATTTTTTAATTAATAATGCGCTGAAACAGCATTTTTATATGCATGTCTGTGGCATAGGCAATCATAGAAATATTATAGACCAAACTCGGTACATTGTGTTGTGCTTAAGGACACGATTCTGTGATTCACAACTATCTCACCTGTGTTTGTATTTGCCATAAAGAAGGCTAACAGCGTTGTGAAGCAGCGAGTCACTTTGATGTTGAGGGTCTGAATAATAAACCTACTGTTTCTGACTTGGTGGAACCTTGCTGATTTCTTCAAAAGAAACTTCAGCCTTAAACAGAATAGTGGCGCCTGTGATCTTCAGCAGTTCAGTCTACACTTGTAAATATGATGGACTTTACCAGTGTGTTGAGTCTTGTACCCGGCATTTTTCTGGATCTTTCCAGTCCATTCTGACAAACCACCTGGTTGGGTGCAATACAAGTTGTGAATACTCAATGTAGCCTTGGTTAACATTTCTTAGAAGGTTACGCACAGTCATCATTTGTGCAGAAAACCTTGTGAGACGTCGTTTGCAGTAGACACCGACTATTACGAGCATGTCAGTTTTCCCCTAATACATGCTTAACTAATGATGGCAGCCAAAAAGCATTTAAATCTTGCCTTTATTTGTTTGATTTTTTTGGAGAAAAAGAGTCCACGGCGATACCTCACTTCAAAGCAGATTTACAAGCTGTTTTAAATGGACTGTTAGATAAATAGCATGGCTGTGATATAGTCATGTTTATGTTTCCTAAAACAGTTGGCAGATGCCTGCAGTAAACAACGTTGCAGAATCTGTTGGCAAACTATCACAAATCTCAACTCCAACCTCCGCTCCTCTCTTCCCCCCCACATGCCTGAGTGTATATCTGTCTCATTCAGGAGGCCCTGATTATGGCTAGCATGGAGCACCCCCACCTGGTCCGCCTGCTGGGTGTCTGCCTGAGTCCCACCATCCAGCTGGTCACACAACTGATGCCTCATGGGTGCCTGCTCGACTATGTCCACGAGCACAAGGACAATATTGGATCCCAGCTGTTGCTCAACTGGTGTGTCCAGATCGCCAAGGTAAGAATGGGAAACCTTACTTCATTTGTTTATTGTCTGGCTGTGTTGGTTTATTAATCGCCTAATTGACTGGCCCTGATTAGTCCATTGCTTGGCTTTGGTATTTGATAATCTGGTCGGTTGGCAGCTGATATAAGTGCTGATTTTTAGTGTTTTTCATTGATGGTTTTATATTTTTTTAAAGATGAATTGTTGTTTATCAATTCACCATCTTGGGCATTTAGCTGTGTTGACTGTTGGACAAAATGATCTGAATCAATGATCAGTGGTTATTTGGACTTAGAGAGCCCAAGAATCCTTTGGCTTGTGTTGCGACAAGCCATTACATCCATTTTATTTAGATCAAATGGTTCGACAACCAAATCACCTCTACACTCTGTTATAACATGCGTCATCTAATAGTGGCCAAGTGAAAACAAAAGATATGTTCAGGGAAGGCTGATAGCCAGAGACCAGGAATGTGGGTGAGAGTGTGTGCTTCTGTGTGGGAGATTCAAAAGCAGACAAAGGTGTTCCTTGCCTGCCTCTCTAAAGACATGAAGTAAATAATTTAAAGCTTATGTGTGTGGATTGCAGGGAATTTACAGGTTCATGGGTATGAGAATGCGTAATATATTACAATTAGTTTCGATAGTGTTGGGTTTAACTTTGGTTAAATCAACATTTCTCTGACTTCAACACAGCCAAATATTTAATAAACATACATTTTCAATGAGCACATGATATAATTATGTTTTTAAGTAAGCTTACAATACATTTACAGTGCTAAGTTTAATATCCAGACATATATTTTAGCTGTACGTTCTGGCTAAATCAGCACACAGTTGCTTCTGTGGGGAAAACATTTTTTAAAAATTGGAGCTATTAGTTAAACGTTGGGACACAGTTATGATTGTACCATATAAATGCTTTTTTTTTTATACCAAAGGCAATCAACGCATGCATTAATTTTACCGTGCTGACAAACTCCCCGTGCTGCCTAACACAAATATTGACATGGTACGAAATTAATCACACAAATTACTTTGCGGGAAATTCATGGAGATTGCCTGTACACACATGAATAAATATGGCATGTGCCCACTGTGAACAGTTGTCGACATGGAGGGATTTATAATTCATAAAGGGTAGATATGATGATACATAATTTACTACTGTTACTGTGTATCTCAAGTGGTTATTGTTTTGTATTTTCAATAATTGGCTTCAGCTCATGTGTAAACAAATAGCCATGGGGGGACACGTACACAAGACAAGACAATGATGGTGCTTACATTACCATCCATACGTTGTTCCGTTCTGAATCAAGTCAGACTTGGAGGACATCAGATTTGACGGTTCTCATTCATAACACAAGTGTCTTACATCTGACTACAATGGGAACTCGATATTGAAGCAGGTAAGAAGTAGAAGCTATCTCAGTGTTGTGGTGAAGATTTAACTGTCCTCCATTGTTGGTGCAGGGACATTGGCATGTGTTCTTCTAATTTGACTGTTCCCACTTGTTGCATGGCCAGTTTCGGGATATACATCTGAACTGACACAGATCTGATTTAAAAACTGACGCATAAAGATTGGATTTCTTTGTCCTTACAGCCCTGATAAAAATCACACCTTGGCTACATTAGTGGAAATGATATCCTATACATCACACCCACCTGAAAACTGAGACATAGACCAACCCGATCCACAGCACGCACGTTTCATGATAACTTATTTCGCACTTGAGTCCTGAAATGTGCAATTTCCTGCAAATTATTTCCTTATCATTTTTCATACACATTTTTATTACCGTGTACATCTACTCATGCTGCGCAGAGACTTGCGAGTCTGTCAGGACGCTTACATGTGACAGGGCCCCGCTGTCTGAGGCAACATCTCTGTGGCCCTCCCTCTCTGTCATGGCTGCCATCACAACCATATATTATTAATGGCGCGATCTGCCCTGAGAGTCATACTAATGAGCAGATTCATCAGAGCTACTATGCATGCAGGACTCAGATGCCACCGATTTTTTTTTTATTTTTATTTTCCTGTTTTATCTTTCCATATTCCCTTACTACAACCTACTATATCACTTTTTCCTCATTATGTCTGCTTACTTTTTAAATATCCTTCTAGTTTCCCAACACTTTGGCCCTTTCCCTTCATATATATAGAGTACGATGTCATATGTTTTGATTTGGAGCTGCCACTACAATATAATATTCAACGGTATATCAGAATGTGTGGTATTAACCCTTAGAACAAAGAGCATTTTGGCTGCTAGTATATTTAAACATACAGTATACACAGAGGGTGTAAGAATGTGCAATATAGAGTGTCTCATGTCCTTTTTTCAGCACAACCTAGGCAATCTGATGGAGAAAATAACAATTTTCACCAACTATATAAACACACCTGAACAAAAAGTACTAAAAATGTTTAAAAAACGGATTGAATTTGTGAAATTAGGAAATGCGTAGCAGTTCAAATTTGGCTTGGCTTGTTTTTATGAAAAACAAAGAAAAGAAAAAAACGCTCTATTTTGTGACTTCTGCACAATTATTGCTACTTTATATCACTGCTAAAAATGTGATCTACAGTGAATCATACCTTTGACTCAACAACACAAGCCACAACCCAGGATGTCCATGGCAATTTGTCATGAAAACCTGCGGCATGGCTCTGTGCCACAGGCGCACTAATGGTTAAGTAAAAATAACTTCACGGGCATATGTTGGCTTCTTTTTAGTCATAGAGACACATTCAAAATATGTATTTTCTTTACTTTGTTGTTATGCCATTCACATTTGCAAAAAATGATTTCGCTTTTAAACTTATAAAGCAATAACATTAGCTAGGCCACTGCACCTTTAGAGGTCAGATTAATTTTATTTAGACTCCTACAGCCCACTTTGAACAAAGTTTATGACTATATATATTAATGCACTGTATCTTTAAATGTCAGCGGAAAGAATCGTACATTTTGTAAATATCTTCAACACAAATGTGACATGTGATAGGACTGTTTTGCAGAGTACAGAGTGAAGTTGGTTTCATCTCAACCTCGTCAAGCTTGATGTGATGACGTGGGTAGAAAACGCCGTTATTGCAGCTATTTTCTGCATTCTAATATTAAAATTTGACTGTACTGTCGGCGAACAGGCTCCCTTTTGTAAGCTGGGACAGCGTGGAGGCGTCCACAATAATTCTTTTGAATTACAAGTAGAGACACTAAACAAGATGAAAAGACGGGGAAATAATATAAGCCGCAGACGCGCAGCTTGTACACAACAATGGTTGTTGCCAACAGGATTTATTTTGCTGTTAATTATTTAGTGGGAACTCCACTCATGCCACCTTTGAAGGAAATCGGAGTGGCTCCCTGTGAGACTTGTTGTTCGAAACGATGCATAATAACCTCATCAATATAGCACCGCGGTTTAAACAACTTCAGTTATATCAGCAAGCTTCTCAGTGAAAACTGTTCTAATGTTCTTCAACATTGTTGCTCACATCAGGTATTCTCTCTCTCTCTCTCTCTCTCTGTGTCTCCGTGTGCTACGAAGGCCCCACTCTGAGTATCACAGTGTCATTTCTTTGTGTAAACCAGACTGAGCAAACATGCCCCTTTCCAGCTCATTACATATATCCCTTGGGTTGCAATGAAAAACTCAGCCTCCCCAACTGTCTCTCTCTGTCAATATTTATTTCAGTATATGGTTATTTTATTTTTGTTTTCGTTATTTTTGTCTCCCTCCGAACTTGTAAGAACAATACGCGACGAGGCTGCAGACTAGAAGTCAACCACAATCCAGTTCCTTGATTTTTTTCCCCCCCCTTTCTGTCTTTTAGAGCAAACATTTCAATTACATTTGGTTCTGAGAGGCACTGGCAGATAGTATATGCCTGCTTCTAGACTACATGTTAAATTACAGAGCGAGGAGAAGATCACAGGCCTCAAGACTTTGATAGTACCTACCCTTAGATATCAAGTGTCCGCCTGTCCCCTTTCCACTCTCTCTGTCTCTGCGTTCTTTTTTCACTTCCAAACTAATTATTTTTTTAAAGCTCTTTTGTCGTTGTCTTTCATGACAGCATAAACACTGTAAGTGTACGGTTCCATGTGAGTGCCCAGAATACCTTCCCCTGCAATATCAGCCTGAAAGGCTTGTTTAATTTGAGTGAGCAGCTTTATGTGCGTTTTATTTCTTTCAGTTGCAGTTTTCTTCGTAGTGGATCGGTGATGCAAAAGGTGTTTGTTTTGTTGTTTTCTCATGTAAGTGGTATTAAAGCATACTATACATGGTCATTACTGTTAAGGGGTACTTGACTTGGCTTATTGGCTTACAAATTGGCTTACTGATATGGGAAGACAACTGTCTTTGATGGAAATGTCCAATCTTCCATCTATCTATAACCCTACAGGTGTCCTTAATAGGAAGAATTTAATTGTGCTTTGCGATATTAAACATTCAGCTTTTTTAAGAATGGGTTAAGAAAGAGTTGACTTTGGCATCCACTACTTGTACTTCCAGGTTTGTGTTAAAAACAACTGTCACAGTGACATCCATACCAAATGTGACCACTGTCTTAAAGCTCACATATAGTGGTCCTGTTGCAATATGTTAGTTATGGAGGTCTACTTACATACATTAACTTGTTTTTATGGTCAAAAACCTCCTTTTTGCTGTAAACGAGCCAACAGAAATCATCTTTTCTGACACTGTTCCCCAGCCGCGATATTTCAGACATAAATCTCACACCCAGAAGACAGACTGTGTTGTGATTGGCCAGCCAGCGTAGAGCCCGCCCAACTATCTTGTGATTGGCCAGTACCCGGAAGTGACATATTCAGCACACCAGCTCTCAGAAGTGCTGCTCCCCCTTCTGGAAGGGTGGATGCACTGCTCCTCATTATCAAAACATTGTTTTAACAATGTTTAAAAATAGCTTCTTCACGACTCCCCGCCGCAGTCCCTTTTATGACAAAGACCCGGAGTCAGAAGACACTGTCGCTCGTGAAACACCTCCACAACGGACTTTATTCTTCTTCTGCGGTTCAATGTACGCAACCGGATGTACCCGGACTAGTGCCCGGAGTAGGAGGCTCTGCTGTTCAGGAGAACCGCTGTTTACGTAACCGGACCGGGTTTTTTCAGAGATCTCGCTGAGACCGAGATTACAATAAAACACAGCGTTCTCAACAATGGCTGAACTGTTTGTTTCGAAACTTCAGGGCTTCGTAAACAAGGTAATGACGCAGATACACACTAAACAACAGCGTTAATTGGAACTTCCGGTCTAGGACAGCTTTAAAAATGAAAGAGGAAGGATTTAAAATCACCAAAATTAAGTCTTAGAAACAGATTTAGTCAAACATATGCGATAACAAGATTTTTGTATACATTAAGATTCAGACTATCAAGCAGTCATTGTGAAATTAAGGAAAACTTTATTGTATGTATTAAAACTTCATCAGCTAAATCCCCCGTTGAGAGGATTAATGAAAAATAAAAAAAACAGTCATGCTTGTGTCCCCTCAAGAGGAAACAACTGGCTTCTTTCATTTTAAACTGTATCAGGATTGGTGGGGGAGGCACCCAGGTGCTGGATGCTGCGTTACTGCTTGCGGTTGTTTGAGAAAAAGCCAGAGCTTCGAGGGAAATGGAGGATGATGCATCTCTCTGGCAGCGTTTTTGGAACATCCGAGGACATGCTGGAGAGATTACAGGGGATGCCCCAGGGATTTCCCTGCAAGAACTGGAGGACTTGGCCAGAGAACAGGGAGGACATCTGGGCTACTTTGCTCAATCTGCTGTCACTATGACACACAGCAGATGAGAAGTGGAAAATGCATGCACTTGTATCATCAATCACCATAACCGTATTTATCACACAGTTTATTCAAATTATGTTTAAAAAAAAATATATATATATATACATATATTTGTAAAGAAATGTCATCACCTGCAATAATAATGAATGCAAAAGCACCGACCTCAAGGCAGCAGACAGATAAATAGTCACTTCTCACAAACACCAACAAACCTCACAGTTGCCATGTTGTCAGTCAAAAGTACAGACAAGCCAAGAGGAATTTGCCCTCTCTTTTTCATTCCCTCTCTTTTCCCCCCCCTCACTCAATCACGCATACACACACACAGCAGTGACGTGGTTTTAACAGTGTTTGGCTGAGTGGAGATGGATGTGGCCAAGTAGGGCATTGGGGGAAATGGATGACTGCAGGCGGGCCCACACAATGGATGAGACTGGCAGCTCAGAGAGACAGGTCTACACTAATGAGTGACTGCCACAGACACACACTCACACACACAGGTAAATGAAGGCCTGTAGGTATCACAACTGGCAAAACACGGGCAGATTCAGTGTGTCATGATTTGATTGGATTCATTTAGGGCACACATGGACTGATGCGCACTGGCAAACATGCACACGGAACAATATGTGTGGTATTGACCTGGAACAAGCACACAGACACAGAAACTGATGTAAAAAGGTATGTGTATACTATATATGGAATTAATATAAATACATCATTTCACTTTAAACTTCAAATGTTGCCAATACTTCTTAACCTTTTCCTGAATACAAACATTGTGCTGGGGATGTATTCTTTCAAAATCAAACCATTGCCCTATATTTCCTCCTCTCACTACTCATTAAAGAACAGGATCCCCTGTGATTTTCTATTTATTTCCCAGAGGAAATAGACATACTTACACTCATATATCTGCAAATAGAGATCAGGTGTGTGTGTGTGTGTGTGTCTGCACGTGTGTGTGTGTCTGCACGTGTGTGTGAGTGTATATATCTTCCTCACCAGTATCTTTGTATCCACATGTAGCCTGCATATGTATAGGCTGCAGAAGTGGACTCCCCCACTAGTCACATTTGAAAAGGTATAGTGTTTTGTACAGGACAAAACCACTTAACTACTTTGCACAGTTGTAATCGATTATGTGTGTTAATGTTAACAGTGAGGTTTAAGGCAAGATGTAAAAATTACAACAATTTAACTAATATAATATATACATTTGGGGCTGGGGTTTCAATAATCACAACAAGCTGACTGAGGTAGTATGCGATCAGCTATCAATTGCCAATTGAATACACATCGAAGGCTACCAATTCCTGTTGTAGTGTGTATTATACATCATAATAACCATTCCATCCATGGTCCTGCAAAAAAAAATTTGATTAAATATAAAATCCATGTATGCAGTGACAATTTTCAATAAAGAAAAAATCAAAAGTAGCAGTTGTTATATACAGTATACCTTAACACTGTGACCTCAAGATCTGTTGTATAGTTGATAAGCCAAAGCTGTGTTAAAGCACACTCACCCTGACTGTCATCTTTTGTCGTTGTAATGCACCTTTCAAGATGAGAAGAGGGTAATTGAGAGGAAAAAAAGCAGAGTCAAGCACAACCAACATGCCATTAAACCTTTTTAACGATCTCGACCTCTCCATATTACAGTTCATTGCAATTAGCAATAAAATGTGGACTCATGATGTAGCCATTTGAGTGGAGGTCACGGGATATAGTTTTGCAGTAAGGCTTGCACTGTTATTTTCCCTTATGTCTGCAGATGTCACGTATATTCTTTACGGCATCAATTTCATAATTTTTTAAACACTTTTCACTCTGTATAGACTTGACCATTGATGATTAATGTGCATTAGTTTTGCTTATTATGCTAATACAGTTACTACTTATCGCAGTGGAACTTTGTTATCAAAAAAAATGTTCAGGTCAAACTTAAAGTATCATTATTAACAAATAGTTCATATTTAATTTTTTCTTGTCCTCACCCAGTTCTGCACCCTGGTGCCCATGGACCCTGTCTGTGGAAATGGCATCTCAAGGTTGTTTTGGAGTGTCATCTGTATCATCTAAGAAATTGAGCAAATCCAACAAAAACATAGCAAATCTGTCCTGCTCACTTATCCTGATTATGGCACTGGCTTTGGCATTATTGAAGCTGTTATCATGGCAGAGACAGAGTCCTCTTGTTACAATATGGCTTTTGTTCAACTTCAATGAAATCCAGGCACGTCTCACATACCCTTCCAGCATACCGGGGCGCGCTGTAAAGGCCTCACACACTAACACACTCTTGCTCCCACACACATACACAGGGAAGCATCCCAGAGCTCAATAGAGAAAGCTGTACAATATTGAGAGCAGCAGCCGGTTCCTCAGTCTCTCAGAGGCTTACCGCACAATCGCCTACAGCCATGCACACACACACACACACAGTGAGACCTGGGGGCCCACAGTCAGGAATGCAAACATTCAAGGAGGTTCAGATACAGTCCATAATATAAAGGCATATACATTTGCACATACTCACCCACCTCTTGGACAGAGGTGAGATACTGCATGTATTGTGAGGAGAGAGAAAGGTGGTGGTCAGGAAATGGTAGGCCAAAACAAAATAAATTGTGTCGGTTCATGCCAATAAGCTATCAGGCCATATTCTAGCCAGTCACATAACCCAATATCAAGTTACTCCAGACCAATATTAACTATCGTCTCATTTCTCTCTTTATACAAAGAACTGGCTTTCTTCATATAAAAAAATCCAGTGAGTTGCCTTCAGTGAGCTGCTTTGACCTACTTCCAGCCGCTTCAGAGTAACTTGTGTAACTGCTCAAAGAAAGAGAGTTATCTACGTTTTAGATGAAAATGTTTAATCGGTTCATCTTTAAGATGTAGAGGTGGGGAAATGATATGCTTCTTTGATTTATGGTGAGTTCACACCTAAAAAACACCTCAAAGTTCTTTGGGCCACACCTGATGGAAATTGTCGTATATATTTTTCAGTTGGTTTGGTTCACATTCACAAAGGCAAATTTCAAACTGAATAAATTGTGACAACAGTCATGTGATCAGAAATGCTCCTGTCTTCGTCTCATTTGGTGTTAATGGCCACTCATTTCGTGGAAGCGCGTGACGTTCAAAGATGTTTCATGAGGTCGAAATTGCTTGACACCGACGTGGAGAAACACTTTTGTCCAGGGTGTGTATTTAACGCATAAATTATTTCCTTTTATGGAAAAAAAAAAGACTATACGTCTAGTTCAAGACTGCTACTTTAGGATTATACTCACTTGTGTCGTTGTGTGTGCGACTACGCTTGCTTTTGTTTGTGTGTGAACAACGCCCGCCCAACTCTACCTCTGATTGGCTTACAGTGAAATTTTACTGTACCTCAGCCAATCATCATCACTAATGTGGTTGTCTTCTCTCCCCTCTCGGTTTAAAGGTCTAGTCTGTCCTGCCCACTTATAGTGATAATGGCACTGGGTTTGGCATCATTGAAGCTGTTATCATGGCAGAAACAGAATTCTCTTGTAGATTCCGGTACGTCTCACATGCCCACTACCAGCATGGTGTAGTATGAAATTGAGGTCGACGACATAGTATAGTAGGACGTATTTGTCAAATTTTGTACCAAAATTTTTTTTTCAAAAAATGTGTCAGATTTTGCCCCAAATAGTGTAGTATGATACTGAGGTCGACGACATAGTATAGTATGACGTTTTGGTCACATTTTGGGCAAATAAATAAAAAAGAAAAAAAAATCCAATTTTGGATGACATAGTATTGTATGTCGTTTTTGTCAAATTTTGGACCAACATCTTTTTTTTCAAAAAATGGTCACATTATGGACGACATAGTATAGTAGGACGTTCTACATAGTATAGTATGACGTTTTTGTCAAGTTTTGGACCAAAAAAACGTTTTTCCAAAAAATGGTCAGATTTTGGACGACATAGTATGGTATGTCGTTTTTGTCAAATTTTGGACCAATTATTTTTTTTTTTAAATGGTCACATTATGGACGACATAGTATAGTAGGACGTACTACATAGTATAGTATGACGTTTTTGTCAAGTTTTGGACCAAAAAAACGTTTTTCCAAAAAATTGTCAGATTTTAGACGACATAATATAGTATGTCGTTTTTGTCAAATTTTGGACCAATTTTTTTGTTCAAAAAATGGTCACATTATGGACGACATAGTATAGTAGGACGTACTACATAGTATAGTATGACGTTTTTGTCAAGTATTGGACCAAAAAAACGTTTTTCAAAAAAATTGTCAGATTTTGGACGACATAGTATAGTATGTCGTTTTTGTCAAATTTTTGACCAATTCTTTTTTTTTTTTTTAATGTTCACATTATGGACGACATAGTATAGAAGAACGTACTACATAGTATAGTATGACGTTTTTGTCAAGTTATGGACCAAAAAAACACTTTTCAAAAAAATGGTCAGATTTTGGACGACATAGTATAGTAAGTCGTTTTTGTCCAATTTTGGACCAATTTCTTTTTCAAAAAATAGTCACATTATGGACGACATAGTATAGTAGGACGTACTACATAGTATAGTATGACGTTTTTGTCAAGTTTTGGACCAAAAAAACGCTTTTCAAAAAAATGGTCAGATTTTGGACGACATAGTATAGTATGTCGTTTTTGTCAAATTTTGGACCAATTTTTTTTTTCAAAAAATTGTCACATTATGGACGACATAGTATAGAAGGATGTTCTACATAGTATAGTATGATGTTTTTGTCAAGTTTTGGACCATAAAAACGTTTTTCCAAAAATGGTCACATTATGGACGACATAGTATAGTAGGACGTACTATATAGTATAGTATGATGTTTTTGTCAAGTATTGGACCAAAAAAACGTTTTTCAAAAAAATGGTCAGATTTGCACGAAATAGTGTAATATGACACTGAGGTCAACAACATAGTATGGTATGACGTTTTGGTGACCTCTCTCCTGGCACTGTATAGCTCAGATGGTAGAGCACCCGATCTATTCATGTGTTGAGCCAAGATCCCTTACTGTGGCCAACATTGGTTTCGAATCCCAAACCAAACCGTCTTTCCTGCATGAAATGAAAACGTTATTCAAAAAACTGGTCAGATTTTGGACGACATAGTATAGTTTGTCGATTTTGTCCAATTTTGGACCAAATTTTTTTCTCCAAAAATGGTCACATTTTGGAGATATAGTATAGTATGACGTACTACATAGTATAGTGTGACGTTTTTGTCAAGTTTTGGACCAAAAAAACGTTTTTCAAAAAACTGGTCAGATTTTGGACGACATAGTATAGTATGTCGTTTTTGTCCAATTTTGGACCATATTTTTTCTCTCCAAAAATGGTCACATTTTGGAGACATAGTATAGTATAACGTACTGCATAGTATAGTGTGACGTTTTTGTCAAGTTTTGGACCAAAAAAACGTTTTTCAAAAAAATTGTCAGAATCAAAAACGACATAGTATAGTATGTCGTTTTTATCCAATTTTGGACCAAATTTTTTTTCTCCAAAAATGGTCACATTTTAGAGACAGTATAGTATGAGGTACTGCATAGTATAGTGTGACGTTTTTGTCAAGTTTTGGACCAAAAAAACGTTTTTAAAAAAAAGTTGTCAGAATCAAAAACGACATAGTATAGTATGTCGTTTTTGTCCAATTTTGGACCAAATTTTTTTTCTCCAAAAATGGTCACATTTTAGAGACACAGTATAGTATGAGGTACTGCATAGTATAGTGTGACGTTTTTGTCAAGTTTTGGACCAAAAAAACGTTTTTAAAAAAAAGTTGTCAGAATCAAAAACAATATAGTATAGTATGTCGTTTTTGTCCAATTTTGGACCAAATTTTTTTTCTCCAAAAATGGTCACATTTTAGAGACATAGTATAGTATGAGGTACTGCATAGTATAGTGTGGCGTTTTCATCAAGTTTTGGACCAGATTCTGGGGGCAGCGGTGGCTCACTTGGTAGAGCATCTTCCCCATATGCTGAAGCTGTAGTCCTCGCTGCAGGTGATCCTGGTTCGAATCCTGCACCAAGCGGTCTTTCCTGTGTGTCATCCACAATCTCTCTGTCTCCCGTTTCCTGTCTCTCTCCACTATACTATCATTAAAGGCAAAAAGGCCCAAACAAATATATATATATAAAAAAAGATCACTTTTTGGACGACATTTGGTCCAATTTTGGACCAAATTTTTTTTCTCCAAAAATGGTCACATTTTAGAGACATGGTATAGTATGACGTACTGCATAGTATAGTGTGACGTTTTGTCAAGTTTTGGACCAAAAAAACGTTTTTCCCAAAAATTGGCAGAATCAAAAACGACATAGTATAGTATGTCGTTTTTGTCCAATTTTGGACCAAATTTTTTTCTCCAAAAATGGTCACATTTTAGAGACACAGTATAGTATGAGGTACTGCATAGTATAGTGTGACGTTTTTGTCAAGTTTTGGACCAAAAAAACGTTTTTAAAAAAAAGTTGTCAGAATCAAAAAGACATAGTATAGTATGTCGTTTTTGTCCAATTTTGGACCAAATTTTTTTTCTCCAAAAATGGTCACATTTTAGAGACACAGTATAGTATGAGGTACTGCATAGTATAGTGTGACGTTTTTGTCAAGTTTTGGACCAAAAAAACGTTTTTAAAAAAAAGTTGTCAGAATCAAAAACGACATAGTATAGTATGTCGTTTTTGTCCAATTTTGGACCAAATTTTTTTTCTCCAAAAATGGTCACATTTTGGAGACATAGTATAGTATGACGTACTGCATAGTATAGTGTGACGTTTTCATCAAGTTTTGGACCAGATTCTGAGGGCAGCGGTGGCTCACTTGGTAGAGCATCTTCCCCATATGCTGAAGCTGTAGTCCTCGCTGCAGGTGATCCTGGTTCGAATCTTGCACCAAGCGGTCTTTCCTGTGTGTCATCCACAATCTCTCTGTCTCCCGTTTCCTGTCTCTCTCCACTATACTATCATTAAAGGCAAAAAGGCCCAAACAAATATATATATATAAAAAAAGATCACTTTTTGGACGACATTTGGTCCAATTTTGGACCAAATTTTTTTTCTCCAAAAATGGTCACATTTTAGAGACATGGTATAGTATGACGTACTGCATAGTATAGTGTGACGTTTTGTCAAGTTTTGGACCAAAAAAACGTTTTTCCCAAAAATTGGCAGAATCAAAAACGACATAGTATAGTATGTCGTTTTTGTCCAATTTTGGACCAAATTTTTTTTCTCCAAAAATGGTCACATTTTAGAGACATAGTATAGTATGAGGTACTGCATAGTATAGTGTGACGTTTTTGTCAAGTTTTGGACCAAAAAAACGTTTTCAAAAAAATGGTCAGAATCAAAAACGACATAGTATCGTATGTCGTTTTTGTCCAATTTTGGACCAAATTTTTTTCTCCAAAAATGGTCACATTTTAGAGACACAGTATAGTATGAGGTACTGCATAGTATAGTGTGACGTTTTTGTCAAGTTTTGGACCAAAAAAACGTTTTTAAAAAAAAGTTGTCAGAATCAAAAACGACATAGTATAGTATGTCGTTTTTGTCCAATTTTGGACCAAATTTTTTTTCTCCAAAAATGGTCACATTTTAGAGACATAGTATAGTATGAGGTACTGCATAGTATAGTGTGGCGTTTTTGTCAAGTTTTGGACCAAAAAAACGTTTTTCAAAAAAATTGTCAGAATCAAAAACGACATAGTATATATAGTATGTCGTTTTTGTCCAATTTTGGACCAAACTTTTTTTTCTCCAAAAATGGTCACATTTTAGAGACATAGTATAGTATGAGGTACTGCATAGTATAGTGTGACGTTTTTGTCAAGTTTTGGACCAAAAAAACGTTTTCAAAAAAATTGTCAGAATCAAAAACGACATAGTATAGTATGTCGTTTTTGTCCAATTTTGGACCAAAGTTTTTTTTCTCCAAAAATGGTCACATTTTAGAGACATAGTATAGTATGAGGTACTGCATAGTATAGTGTGACGTTTTTGTCAAGTTTTGGACCAAAAAAACGTTTTCAAAAAAATTGTCAGAATCAAAAACGACATAGTATAGTATGTCGTTTTTGTCCAATTTTGGACCAAATTTTTTTTCTCCAAAAATGGTCACATTTTAGAGACATAGTATAGTATGAGGTACTGCATAGTATAGTGTGGCGTTTTTGTCAAGTTTTGGACCAAAAAAACGTTTTTCAAAAAAATTGTCAGAATCAAAAACGACATAGTATAGTATGTCGTTTTTGTCCAATTTTGGACCAAATTTTTTTTCTCCAAAAATGGTCACATTTTGGAGACACAGTATGGTATGAGGTACTGCATAGTATAGTGTGACGTTTTTGTCAAGTTTTGGACCAAAAAAACGTTTTTAAAAAAAAATTGTCAGAATCAAAAACGACATAGTATAGTATGTCGTTTTTGTCCAATTTTGGACCCAATTTTTTTTCTCCAAAAATGGTCACATTTTAGAGACACAGTATAGTATGACGTACTGCATAGTATAGTGTGATGTTTTTGTCAAGTTTTGGACCAATAAAACGTTTTTCAAAAAAAGTTCAGATTTTGGACGACATAGTATAGTATGTCGTTTTTGTCCAATTTTGGACCAAATTTTTTTTCTCCAAAAATTGTCACATTTTAGAGACATAGTATAGTATGACGTACTGCATAGTATAGTGTGACGTTTTTGTCAAGTTTTGGACCAATAAAACGTTTTTCAAAAAAAGTTCAGATTTTGGATGACATAGTATAGTATGTCGTTTTTGTCCAATTTTGGACCAAATTTTTTTTCTCCAAAAATGGTCACATTTTAGAGACATAGTATAGTATGACGTACTGCATAGTATAGTGTGACGTTTTTGTCAAGTTTTGGACCAAAAAAACGTTTTTCAAAAAAATGGTCAGAATCAAAAACGACATAGTATAGTATGTCGTTTTTGTCCAATTTTGGACCAAATCTTTTTTTCTCCAAAAATGGTCACATTTTAGAGACATAGTATAGTATGACGTACTGCATAGTATAGTGTGACGTTTTTGTCAAGTTTTGGACCAATAAAACGTTTTTCAAAAAAATGGTCAGATTTTGGACGACATAGTATAGTATGTCGTTTTTGTCCAATTTTGGACCAAATTTTTTTTCTCCAAAAATGGTCACATTTTAGAGACATAGTATAGTATGAGGTACTGCATAGTATAGTGTGACGTTTTTGTCAAGTTTTGGACCAAAAAAACGTTTTTCAAAAAAATTGTCAGAATCAAAAACGACATAGTATAGTATGTCGTTTTTGTCCAATTTTGCACCAAATTTTTTTTCTCCAAAAATGGTCACATTTTAGAGACATAGTATAGTATGAGGTACTGCATAGTATAGTGTGACGTTTTTGTCAAGTTTTGGACCAAAAAAACGTTTTTAAAAAAAATTGTCAGAATCAAAAACGACATAGTATAGTATGTCGTTTTTGTCCAATTTTGGACCAAATTTTTTTCTCCAAAAATTGTCACATTTTAGAGACACAGTATAGTATGAGGTACTGCATAGTATAGTGTGACGTTTTTGTCAAGTTTTGGACCAAAAAAACGTTTTCAAAAAAAAGTTGTCAGAATCAAAAACGACATAGTATAGTATGTCGTTTTTTGTCCAATTTTGGACCAAATTTTTTTTCTCCAAAAATGGTCACATTTTAGAGACACAGTATAGTATGAGGTACTGCATAGTATAGTGTGACGTTTTTGTCAAGTTTTGGACCAAAAAAACGTTTTTAAAAAAAAGTTGTCAGAATCAAAAACGACATAGTATATATAGTATGTCGTTTTTGTCCAATTTTGGACCAAACTTTTTTTTCTCCAAAAATGGTCACATTTTAGAGACATAGTATAGTATGAGGTACTGCATAGTATAGTGTGACGTTTTTGTCAAGTTTTGGACCAAAAAAACGTTTTCAAAAAAATTGTCAGAATCAAAAACGACATAGTATAGTATGTCGTTTTTGTCCAATTTTGGACCAAATTTTTTTTCTCCAAAAATGGTCACATTTTAGAGACATAGTATAGTATGACGTACTGCATAGTATAGTGTGACGTTTTGTCAAGTTTTGGACCAAAAAAACGTTTTTCCAAAAAATTGTCAGAATCAAAAACGACATAGTATAGTATGTCGTTTTTGTCCAATTTTGGACCAAATTTTTTTTCTCCAAA
Organism: Microchirus variegatus; assembly: GCF_963457635.1. Taxonomy (NCBI): domain Eukaryota; kingdom Metazoa; phylum Chordata; class Actinopteri; order Pleuronectiformes; family Soleidae; genus Microchirus; species Microchirus variegatus. Next base: position 9,545,877 of record NC_139823.1, read on the forward strand.
AATGGTCACATTTTAGAGACATAGTATAGTATGACGTACTGCATAGTATAGTGTGACGTTTTTGTCAAGTTTTGGAACAATAAAACGTTTTTCAAAAAAAAGGTCAGATTTTGGACGACATAGTATAGTATGTCGTTTTTGTCCAATTTTGGACCAAATTTTTTTTCTCCAAAAATGGTCACATTTTAGAGACATAGTATAGTATGAGGTACTGCATAGTATAGTGTGACGTTTTTGTCAAGTTTTGGACCAAAAAAACGTTTTACAAAAAAATTGTCAGAATCAAAAACGACATAGTATAGTATGTCGTTTTTGTCCAATTTTGGACCAAATTTTTTTTCTCCAAAAATGGTCACATTTTAGAGACATAGTATAGTATGAGGTACTGCATAGTATAGTGTGACGTTTTTGTCAAGTTTTGGACCAAAAAAACGTTTTTCAAAAAAATTGTCAGAATCAAAAACGACATAGTATAGTATGTCGTTTTGTCCAATTTTGGACCAAATTTTTTTTCTCCAAAAATGGTCACATTTTAGAGACACAGTATAGTATGAGGTACTGCATAGTATAGTGTGACGTTTTTGTCAAGTTTTGGACCAAAAAAACGTTTTCAAAAAAATTGTCAGAATCAAAAACGACATAGTATAGTATGTCGTTTTTGTCCAATTTTGGACCAAATTTTTTTTCTCCCAAAAATGGTCACATTTTAGAGACATAGTATAGTATAACATACTGCATAGTATAGTGTGACGTTTTCATCAAGTTTTGGACCAGATCTGGAGGCAGCGGTGGCTCACTTGGTAGAGCATCTACCCCATATGCTGAAGCTGTAGTCCTCGCTGCAGGTGATCCTGGTTCGAATCCTGCACCAAGCGGTCTTTCCTGTGTGTCATCCACCATCTCTCTGTCTCCCGTTTCCTGTCTCTCTCCACTATACTATCATTAAAGGCAAAAAGGCCCAAACAAATATATATAAAAAAATGGTCAGATTTTGGACGACATATGTCGTTTTTGTCCAATTTTGGACCAAATTTTTTTTTCTCCAAAAATGGTCACATTTTAGAGACATAGTATAGTATGAGGTACTGCATAGTATAGTGTGACGTTTTTGTCAAGTTTTGGACCAAAAAAACGTTTTCAAAAAAAAGTTGTCAGAATCAAAAACGACATTGTATAGTATGTCGTTTTTTGTCCAATTTTGGACCAAATTTTTTTTCTCCAAAAATGGTCACATTTTAGAGACACAGTATAGTATGAGGTACTGCATGGTATAGTGTGACGTTTTTGTCAAGTTTTGGACCAAAAAAACGTTTTTAAAAAAAAGTTGTCAGAATCAAAAACGACATAGTATAGTATGTCGTTTTTGTCCAATTTTGGACCAAATTTTTTTCTCCAAAAATGGTCACATTTTAGAGACATAGTATAGTATGAGGTACTGCATAGTATAGTGTGACGTTTTTGTCAAGTTTTGGACCAAAAAAACGTTTTCAAAAAAATTGTCAGAATCAAAAACGACATAGTATAGTATGTCGTTTTTGTCCAATTTTGGACCAAATTTTTTTTCTCCAAAAATGGTCACATTTTAGAGACACAGTATAGTATGAGGTACTGCATAGTATAGTGTGACGTTTTTGTCAAGTTTTGGACCAAAAAAACGTTTTTAAAAAAAAGTTGTCAGAATCAAAAACGACATAGTATAGTATGTCGTTTTTGTCCAATTTTGGACCAAATTTTTTTTCTCCAAAAATGGTCACATTTTAGAGACATAGTATAGTATAACATACTGCATAGTATGGTGTGACGTTTTCATCAAGTTTTGGACCAGATTCTGGGGGCAGCGGTGGCTCACTTGGTAGAGCATCGACCCCATATGCTGAAGCTGTAGTCCTCGCTGCAGGTGATCCTGGTTCGAATCCTGCACCAAGCGGTCTTTCCTGTGTGTCATCCACCATCTCTCTGTCTCCCGTTTCCTGTCTCTCTTCACTATACTATCATTAAAGGCAAAAAGGCCCAAACAAATATATATATATATATAAAAAGATCACTTTTTGGACGACATAGTATAGTATGTCGTTTTTGTCCAATTTTGGACCAAAATTTTTTTTTCTCCAAAAATGGTCACATTTTAGAGACATAGTATAGTATGACGTACTGCATAGTATAGTGTGACGTTTTTGTCAAGTTTTGGACCAATAAAACGTTTTTCAAAAAAATTGTCAGATTTTGGACGACATAGTATAGTATGTCGTTTTTGTCCAATTTTGGACCAAATTTTTTTTCTCCAAAAATGGTCACATTTTAGAGACATAGTATAGTATGACGTACTGCATAGTATAGTGTGACGTTTTTGTCAAGTTTTGGACCAATAAAACGTTTTTCAAAAAAATGGTCAGATTTTGGACGACATAGTATAGTATGTCGTTTTTGTCCAATTTTGGACCAAATTTTTTTTCTCCAAAAATGGTCACATTTTAGAGACATAGTATAGTATGAGGTACTGCATAGTATAGTGTGACGTTTTTGTCAAGTTTTGGACCAAAAAAACGTTTTTAAAAAAAAGTTGTCAGAATCAAAAACGACATAGTATAGTATGTCGTTTTTGTCCAATTTTGGACCAAATTTTTTTTCTCCAAAAATGGTCACATTTTAGAGACACAGTATAGTATAACATACTGCATAGTATGGTGTGACGTTTTCATCAAGTTTTGGACCAGATTCTGGGGGCAGCGGTGGCTCACTTGGTAGAGCATCGACCCCATATGCTGAAGCTGTAGTCCTCGCTGCAGGTGATCCTGGTTCGAATCCTGCACCAAGCGGTCTTTCCTGTGTGTCATCCACCATCTCTCTGTCTCCCGTTTCCTGTCTCTCTCCACTATACTATCATTAAAGGCAAAAAGGCCCAAACAAATATATATATATATAAAAAGATCACTTTTTGGACGACATAGTATAGTATGTCGTTTTTGTCCAATTTTGGACCAAAATTTTTTTTTCTCCAAAAATGGTCACATTTTAGAGACATAGTATAGTATGACGTACTGCATAGTATAGTGTGACGTTTTTGTCAAGTTTTGGACCAATAAAACGTTTTTCAAAAAAATTGTCAGATTTTGGACGACATAGTATAGTATGTCGTTTTTGTCCAATTTTGGACCAAATTTTTTTTCTCCAAAAATGGTCACATTTTAGAGACATAGTATAGTATGACGTACTGCATAGTATAGTGTGACGTTTTTGTCAAGTTTTGGACCAATAAAACGTTTTTCAAAAAAATGGTCAGATTTTGGATGACATAGTATAGTATGTCGTTTTTGTCCAATTTTGGACCAATTTTTTTTTCTCCAAAAATGGTCACATTTTAGAGACATAGTATAGTATGAGGTACTGCATAGTATAGTGTGACGTTTTTGTCAAGTTTTGGACCAATAAAACGTTTTTCAAAAAAATTGTCAGAATCAAAAACGACATAGTATAGTATGTCGTTTTTGTCCAATTTTGGACCAAATTTTTTTTCTCCAAAAATGGTCACATTTTAGAGACATAGTATAGTATGACGTACTGCATAGTATAGTGTGACGTTTTTGTCAAGTTTTGGACCAATAAAACGTTTTTCAAAAAAATGGTCAGATTTTGGACGACATAGTATAGTATGTCGTTTTTGTCCAATTTTGGACCAAATTTTTTTTCTCCAAAAATGGTCACATTTTAGAGACATAGTATAGTATGAGGTACTGCATAGTATAGTGTGACGTTTTTGTCAAGTTTTGGACCAAAAAAACGTTTTACAAAAAAATTGTCAGAATCAAAAACGACATAGTATAGTATGTCGTTTTTGTCCAATTTTGGACCAAATTTTTTTTCTCCAAAAATGGTCACATTTTAGAGACATAGTATAGTATGACGTACTGCATAGTATAGTGTGACGTTTTTGTCAAGTTTTGGACCAATAAAACGTTTTTCAAAAAAATGGTCAGATTTTGGACGACATAGTATAGTATGTCGTTTTTGTCCAATTTTGGACCAAATTTTTTTTCTCCAAAAATGGTCACATTTTAGAGACATAGTATAGTATGAGGTACTGCATAGTATAGTGTGACGTTTTTGTCAAGTTTTGGACCAATAAAACGTTTTTCAAAAAAATTGTCAGAATCAAAAACGACATAGTATAGTATGTCGTTTTTGTCCAATTTTGGACCAAATTTTTTTTCTCCAAAAATGGTCACATTTTAGAGACATAGTATAGTATGACGTACTGCATAGTATAGTGTGACGTTTTTGTCAAGTTTTGGACCAATAAAACGTTTTTCAAAAAAATGGTCAGATTTTGGACGACATAGTATAGTATGTCGTTTTTGTCCAATTTTGGACCAAATTTTTTTTCTCCAAAAATGGTCACATTTTAGAGACATAGTATAGTATGAGGTACTGCATAGTATAGTGTGACGTTTTTGTCAAGTTTTGGACCAATAAAACGTTTTTCAAAAAAATTGTCAGAATCAAAAACGACATAGTATAGTATGTCGTTTTTGTCCAATTTTGGACCAAATTTTTTTTCTCCAAAAATGGTCACATTTTAGAGACATAGTATAGTATGACGTACTGCATAGTATAGTGTGACGTTTTTGTCAAGTTTTGGACCAATAAAACGTTTTTCAAAAAAATGGTCAGATTTTGGACGACATAGTATAGTATGTCGTTTTTGTCCAATTTTGGACCAAATTTTTTTTCTCCAAAAATGGTCACATTTTAGAGACATAGTATAGTATGAGGTACTGCATAGTATAGTGTGACGTTTTTGTCAAGTTTTGGACCAAAAAAACGTTTTACAAAAAAATTGTCAGAATCAAAAACGATTTAGTATAGTATGTCGTTTTTGTCCAATTTTGGACCAAATTTTTTTTCTCCAAAAATGGTCACATTTTAGAGACATAGTATAGTATGAGGTACTGCATAGTATAGTGTGACGTTTTTGTCAAGTTTTGGACCAAAAAAACGTTTTACAAAAAAATTGTCAGAATCAAAAACGATTTAGTATAGTATGTCGTTTTTGTCCAATTTTGGACCAAATTTTTTTTCTCCAAAAATGGTCACATTTTAGAGACATAGTATAGTATGAGGTACTGCATAGTATAGTGTGACGTTTTTGTCAAGTTTTGGACCAAAAAAACGTTTTCAAAAAAATTGTCAGAATCAAAAACGACATAGTATAGTATGTCGTTTTTGTCCAATTTTGGACCAAATTTTTTTTCTCCCAAAAATGGTCACATTTTAGAGACATAGTATAGTATAACATACTGCATAGTATAGTGTGACGTTTTCATCAAGTTTTGGACCAGATCTGGAGGCAGCGGTGGCTCACTTGGTAGAGCATCTACCCCATATGCTGAAGCTGTAGTCCTCGCTGCAGGTGATCCTGGTTCGAATCCTGCACCAAGCGGTCTTTCCTGTGTGTCATCCACCATCTCTCTGTCTCCCGTTTCCTGTCTCTCTCCACTATACTATCATTAAAGGCAAAAAGGCCCAAACAAATATATATAAAAAAATGGCCAGATTTTGGACGACATAGTATAGTATGTCGTTTTTGTCCAATTTTGGACCAAATTTTTTTTCTCCAAAAATGGTCACATTTTAGAGACATAGTATAGTATGAGGTACTGCATAGTATAGTGTGACGTTTTTGTCAAGTTTTGGACCAAAAAAACGTTTTTCAAAAAAATTGTCAGAATCAAAAACGACATAGTATAGTATGTCGTTTTTGTCCAATTTTGCACCAAATTTTTTTTCTCCAAAAATGGTCACATTTTAGAGACATAGTATAGTATGAGGTACTGCATAGTATAGTGTGACGTTTTTGTCAAGTTTTGGACCAAAAAAACGTTTTTAAAAAAAAGTTGTCAGAATCAAAAACGACATAGTATAGTATGTCGTTTTTGTCCAATTTTGGACCAAATTTTTTTTCTCCAAAAATGGTCACATTTTAGAGACATAGTATAGTATAACATACTGCATAGTATGGTGTGACGTTTTCATCAAGTTTTGGACCAGATTCTGGGGGCAGCGGTGGCTCACTTGGTAGAGCATCGACCCCATATGCTGAAGCTGTAGTCCTCGCTGCAGGTGATCCTGGTTCGAATCCTGCACCAAGCGGTCTTTCCTGTGTGTCATCCACCATCTCTCTGTCTCCCGTTTCCTGTCTCTCTCCACTATACTATCATTAAAGGCAAAAAGGCCCAAACAAATATATATATATATAAAAAGATCACTTTTTGGACGACATAGTATAGTATGTCGTTTTTGTCCAATTTTGGACCAAAATTTTTTTTTCTCCAAAAATGGTCACATTTTAGAGACATAGTATAGTATGACGTACTGCATAGTATAGTGTGACGTTTTTGTCAAGTTTTGGACCAATAAAACGTTTTTCAAAAAAATTGTCAGATTTTGGACGACATAGTATAGTATGTCGTTTTTGTCCAATTTTGGACCAAATTTTTTTTCTCCAAAAATGGTCACATTTTAGAGACATAGTATAGTATGACGTACTGCATAGTATAGTGTGACGTTTTTGTCAAGTTTTGGACCAATAAAACGTTTTTCAAAAAAATGGTCAGATTTTGGACGACATAGTATAGTATGTCGTTTTTGTCCAATTTTGGACCAAATTTTTTTTCTCCAAAAATGGTCACATTTTAGAGACATAGTATAGTATGAGGTACTGCATAGTATAGTGTGACGTTTTTGTCAAGTTTTGGACCAAAAAAACGTTTTACAAAAAAATTGTCAGAATCAAAAACGATTTAGTATAGTATGTCGTTTTTGTCCAATTTTGGACCAAATTTTTTTTCTCCAAAAATGGTCACATTTTAGAGACATAGTATAGTATGAGGTACTGCATAGTATAGTGTGACGTTTTTGTCAAGTTTTGGACCAAAAAACGTTTTCAAAAAAATTGTCAGAATCAAAAACGACATAGTATAGTATGTCGTTTTTGTCCAATTTTGGACCAAATTTTTTTCTCCAAAAATTGTCACATTTTAGAGACACAGTATAGTATAAGTTACTGCATAGTATAGTGTGACGTTTTTGTCAAGTTTTGGACCAAAAAAACGTTTTCAAAAAAAAGTTGTCAGAATCAAAAACGACATAGTATAGTATGTCGTTTTTTGTCCAATTTTGGACCAAATTTTTTTCTCCAAAAATGGTCACATTTTAGAGACATAGTATAGTATAACGTACTGCATAGTATAGTGTGACGTTTTCATCAAGTTTTGGACCAGATCTGGAGGCAGCGGTGGCTCACTTGGTAGAGCATCTACCCCATATGCTGAAGCTGTAGTCCTCGCTGCAGGTGATCCTGGTTCGAATCCTGCACCAAGCGGTCTTTCCTGTGTGTCATCCACCATCTCTCTGTCTCCCGTTTCCTGTCTCTCTCCACTATACTATCATTAAAGGCAAAAAGGCCCAAACAAATATATATAAAAAAATGGCCAGATTTTGGACGACATAGTATAGTATGTCGTTTTTGTCCAATTTTGGACCAAATTTTTTTTCTCCAAAAATGGTCACATTTTAGAGACATAGTATAGTATGAGGTACTGCATAGTATAGTGTGACGTTTTTGTCAAGTTTTGGACCAAAAAAACGTTTTTCAAAAAAATTGTCAGAATCAAAAACGACATAGTATAGTATGTCGTTTTTGTCCAATTTTGCACCAAATTTTTTTTCTCCAAAAATGGTCACATTTTAGAGACATAGTATAGTATGAGGTACTGCATAGTATAGTGTGACGTTTTTGTCAAGTTTTGGACCAAAAAAACGTTTTTCAAAAAAATTGTCAGAATCAAAAACGACATAGTATAGTATGTCGTTTTTGTCCAATTTTGGACCAAATTTTTTTCTCCAAAAATTGTCACATTTTAGAGACACAGTATAGTATAAGTTACTGCATAGTATAGTGTGACGTTTTTGTCAAGTTTTGGACCAAAAAAACGTTTTCAAAAAAAAGTTGTCAGAATCAAAAACGACATAGTATAGTATGTCGTTTTTTGTCCAATTTTGGACCAAATTTTTTTTCTCCAAAAATGGTCACATTTTAGAGACACAGTATAGTATGAGGTACTGCATGGTATAGTGTGACGTTTTTGTCAAGTTTTGGACCAAAAAAACGTTTTTAAAAAAAAGTTGTCAGAATCAAAAACGACATAGTATAGTATGTCGTTTTTGTCCAATTTTGGACCAAATTTTTTTTCTCCAAAAATGGTCACATTTTAGAGACATAGTATAGTATAACATACTGCATAGTATGGTGTGACGTTTTCATCAAGTTTTGGACCAGATTCTGGGGGCAGCTGTGGCTCACTTGGTAGAGCATCGACCCCATATGCTGAAGCTGTAGTCCTCGCTGCAGGTGATCCTGGTTCGAATCCTGCACCAAGCGGTCTTTCCTGTGTGTCATCCACCATCTCTCTGTCTCCCGTTTCCTGTCTCTCTCCACTATACTATCATTAAAGGCAAAAAGGCCCAAACAAATATATATATATAAAAAGATCACTTTTTGGACGACATAGTATAGTATGTCGTTTTTGTCCAATTTTGGACCAAAATTTTTTTTTCTCCAAAAATGGTCACATTTTAGAGACATAGTATAGTATGACGTACTGCATAGTATAGTGTGACGTTTTTGTCAAGTTTTGGACCAATAAAACGTTTTTCAAAAAAATGGTCAGATTTTGGACGACATAGTATAGTATGTCGTTTTTGTCCAATTTTGGACCAAATTTTTTTTCTCCAAAAATGGTCACATTTTAGAGACATAGTATAGTATGACGTACTGCATAGTATAGTGTGACGTTTTTGTCAAGTTTTGGACCAATAAAACGTTTTTCAAAAAAATGGTCAGATTTTGGACGACATAGTATAGTATGTCGTTTTTGTCCAATTTTGGACCAAATTTTTTTCTCCAAAAATGGTCACATTTTAGAGACATAGTATAGTATGACGTACTGCATAGTATAGTGTGACGTTTTTGTCAAGTTTTGGACCAAAAAAACGTTTTTCAAAAAAATGGTCAGAATCAAAAACGACATAGTATAGTATGTCGTTTTTGTCCAATTTTGGACCAAATTTTTTTTCTCCAAAAATGGTCACATTTTAGAGACATAGTATAGTATGAGGTACTGCATAGTATAGTGTGACGTTTTTGTCAAGTTTTGGACCAAAAAAACGTTTTTCAAAAAAATGGTCAGATTTTGGACGACATAGTATAGTATGTCGTTTTTGTCCAATTTTGGACCAAATTTTTTTTCTCCAAAAATGGTCACATTTTGGAGACATAGTAAAGTATGACGTACTGCATAGTATAGTGTGACGTTTTGTCAAGTTTTGGACCAAAAAAACGTTTTTCCAAAAAATTGTCAGAATCAAAAACGACATAGTATAGTATGTCGTTTTTGTCCAATTTTGGACCAAATTTTTTTTCTCCAAAAATGGTCACATTTTAGAGACATAGTATAGTATGACGTACTGCATAGTATAGTGTGACGTTTTGGTCAAGTTTTGGACCAATAAAACGTTTTTCAAAAAAATGGTCAGATTTTGGACGACATAGTATAGTATGTCGTTTTTGTCCTATTTTGGACCAAATTTTTTTTCTCCAAAAATGGTTACATTTTAGAGACATAGTATAGTATGAGGTACTGCATAGTATAGTGTGACGTTTTTGTCAAGTTTTGGACCAAAAAAACGTTTTTCCAAAAAATTGTCAGAATCAAAAACGACATAGTATAGTATGTCGTTTTTGTCCAATTTTGGACCAAATTTTTTTTCTCCAAAAATGGTCACATTTTAGAGACATAGTATAGTATGAGGTACTGCATAGTATAGTGTGACGTTTTTGTCAAGTTTTGGACCAAAAAAATGTTTTTCAAAAAAATTGTCAGAATCAAAAACGACATAGTATAGTATGTCGTTTTTGTCCAATTTTGGACCAAATTTTTTTTCTACAAAAATGGTCACATTTTAGAGACATAGTATAGTATGAGGTACTGCATAGTATAGTGTGACGTTTTTGTCAAGTTTTGGACCAAAAAAACGTTTTTCAAAAAAATGGTCAGAATCAAAAACGACATAGTATAGTATGTCGTTTTTGTCCAATTTTGGACCAAATTTTTTTTCTCCAAAAATGGTCACATTTTAGAGACATAGTATAGTATGACGTACTGCATAGTATAGTGTGACGTTTTTGTCAAGTTTTGGACCAATAAAACGTTTTTCAAAAAAATGGTCAGATTTTGGACGACATAGTATAGTATGTCGTTTTTGTCCAATTTTGGACCAAATTTTTTTTCTCCAAAGATAGTCACATTTTAGAGACATAGTATAGTATGAGGTACTGCATAGTATAGTGTGACGTTTTTGTCAAGTTTTGGACCAAAAAAACGTTTTTCAAAAAAATTGTCAGAATCAAAAACGACATAGTATAGTATGTCGTTTTTGTCCAATTTTGGACCAAATTTTTTTTCTCCAAAAATGGTCACATTTTAGAGACATAGTATAGTATGAGGTACTGCATAGTATAGTGTGACGTTTTTGTCAAGTTTTGGACCAAAAAAACGTTTTTCAAAAAAATGGTCAGATTTTGGACGACATAGTATAGTATGTCGTTTTTGTCCAATTTTGGACCAAATTTTTTTTCTCCAAAAATGGTCACATTTTAGAGACATAGTATAGTATGAGGTACTGCATAGTATAGTGTGACGTTTTTGTCAAGTTTTGGACCAAAAAAACGTTTTTCAAAAAAATTGTCAGAATCAAAAACGACATAGTATAGTATGTCGTTTTTGTCCAATTTTGGACCAATTTTTTTTTCTCCATCAATGGTCACATTTTAGAGACATAGTATAGTATGAGGTACTGCATAGTACATTGTGACGTTTTTGTCAAGTTTTGGACCAAAAAAACGTTTTTCAAAAAAATTGTCAGATTTTGGACGACATAGTATAGTATGTCGTTTTTGTCCAATTTTGGACCAAATTTTTTTTCTCCAAAAATGGTCACATTTTGGAGACATAGTAAAGTATGACGTACTGCATAGTGTAGTGTGACGTTTTGTCAAGTTTTGGACCAAAAAAACGTTTTTCCAAAAAATTGTCAGAATCAAAAACGACATAGTAAAGTATGTCGTTTTTGTCCAATTTTGGACCAAATCTTTTTTTCTCCAAAAATGGTCACATTTTAGAGACATAGTATAGTATGACGTACTGCATAGTATAGTGTGACATTTTTGTCAAGTTTTGGACCAATAAAACGTTTTTCAAAAAAATGGTCAGATTTTGGACGACATAGTATAGTATGTCGTTTTTGTCCAATTTTGGACCAAATTTTTTTTTCTCCAAAAATGGTCACATTTTGGAGACATAGTATAGTATGACGTACTGCATAGTATAGTGTGACGTTTTGTCAAGTTTTGGACCAAAAAAAGTTTTTCCAAAAAATTGTCAGAATCAAAAACGACATAGTATAGTATGTCGTTTTTGTCCAATTTTGGACCAAATTTTTTTTCTACAAAAATGGTCACATTTTAGAGACATAGTATAGTATGAGGTACTGCATAGTATAGTGTGACGTTTTTGTCAAGTTTTGGACCAAAAAAACGTTTTTCAAAAAAATTGTCAGAATCAAAAACGACATAGTATAGTATGTCGTTTTTGTCCAATTTTGGACCAAATTTTTTTTCTCCAAAAATGGTCACATTTTAGAGACATAGTATAGTATAACGTACTGCATAGTATAGTGTGACGTTTTCGTCAAGTTTTGGACCAGATTCTGGGGGCAGCGGTGGCTCACTTGGTAGAGCATCTACCCCATATGCTGAAGCTGTAGTCCTCGCTGCAGGTGATCCTGGTTCAAATTCTGCACCAAGCGGTCCTCCTGTGTGTCATCCACCATCTCTCTGTCTCCCGTTTCCTGTCTCTCTCCACTATACTATCATTAAAGGCAAAAAGGCCCAAACAAATATATATATATAAAAAAAGATCACTTTTTGGACGACATAGTATAGTATGTCGTTTTTGTCCAATTTTGGACCAAATATTTTTTTTCTCCAAAAATGGTCACATTTTAGAGACATAGTATAGTATGACGTACTGCATAGTATAGTGTGACGTTTTTGTGAAGTTTTGGTCCAAAAAAACGTTTTTCCAAAAATAGTCACATTATGGACGACATAGTATAGTAGGACGTTCTACATAGTATAGTATGACGTTTTTGTCAAGTTATGGACCAAAAAAACGTTTTTCAAAAAAATTGTCAGATTTTGGACAACATAGTATAGTATGTCGTTTTTGTCAAATTTTGGACCAACTTTTTTTTTCAAAAAATTGTCACATTATGGACGATATAGTATAGTAGGACGTTCTACATAGTATAGTAGGACGTTCTACATAGTATAGTATGACGTTTTTGTCAAGTTATGGACCAAAAAAACGTTTTTCAAAAAAATGGACAGATTTTGGACGACATAGTATAGTATGTCGTTTTTGTCAAATTTTTGACCAATTTTTATTTTTTTTTAAATGGTCACATTATGGACGACATAGTATAGTAGGACGTAATACATAGTATAGTATGTCGTTTTTGTCAAATTTTGGACCATATCTTTTTTTTCAAAAAATGGTCACATTATGGACGACATAGTATAGTAGGACGTACTGCATAGTATAGTATGACGTGTTTGTCAAATTTTGGACCAAAAAAACGTTTTTCCAAAAAATTGTCAGATTTTGGACGACATAGTATATATAGTATGTCGTATTTGTCGAATTTTGGACCAATTTTTTTTTTCAAAAAATGGTCACATTATGGACGACATAGTATAGTAGGACGTACAACATAGTATAGTATGACGTTTTTGTCAAGGATTGGACCAAAAAAAGTTTTTCAAAAAAATTGTCAGATTTTGGACGACATAGTATAGTATGTCGTTTTTGTCAAATTTTTGACCAATTTTCATTTTTTTTTAAATGGTCACATTATGGACGACATAGTATAGTAGGACGTAATACATAGTATAGTATGTCGTTTTTGTCAAGTTATGGACCAAAAAAACGTTTTTCAAAAAAATGGTCAGATTTTGGACGACATAGTATAGTATGTCGTTTTTGTCAAATTTTGGAGCAATTTTTTTGTTCAGAAAAAGGTCACATTATGGACGACATAGTATAGTAGGACGTACTACATAGTATAGTATGACGTTTTTGTCAAGGATTGGACCAAAAAAAGTTTTTCAAAAAAATTGTCAGATTTTGGACGACATAGTATAGTATGTCGTTTTTGTCAAATTTTTGACCAATTTTCATTTTTTTTTAAATGGTCACATTATGGACGACATAGTATAGTAGGACGTACTACATAGTATAGTATGACGTTTTTGTCAAGTTATGGACCAAAAAAACTTTTTTCAAAAAAATGGTCAGATTTTGGACGACATAGTATAGTATGTCGTTTTTGTCAAATTTTTTACCAATTTTTATTTTTTTTTAAATGGTCACATTATGGACGACATAGTATAGTATGTCGTTTTTGTCAAATTTTGGACAAATTTCTTTTTTTTTCAAAAAATGGTCACATTATGGACGACATAGTATAGTAGGACGTACTACATAGTATAGTATGACGTTTTTGTCAAGTTTTGGACCAAAAAAAACTTTTTTCAAAAAATGGTCAGATTTTGGACGACATAGTATAGTGTCGTTTTTGTCAAATTTTGGACCCATTTTTTTTTTCAAAAAATGGTCACATTATGGATGACATAGTATAGTAGGGCGTACTGCATAGTATAGTATGACGTTTTTGTCAAATTTTGGACCAAAAAAACGTTTTTCAAAAAAATTGTCAGATTTTGGACGATATAGTATAGTATGTCGTTTTTGTCAAATTTTGGACCAATTTTTTTTCAAAAAATGGTCACATTATGGACGACATAGTATAGTAGGACGTACTACATAGTATAGAATGACGTTTTTGTCAAGGATTGGACCAAAAAAACGTTTTTCAAAAAAATTGTCAGATTTTGGACGACATAGTATAGTATGTCATTTTTGTCAAATTTTTGACCAATTTTCATTTTTTTTTAAATGGTTACATTATGGACGACATAGTATAGTAGGACGTTCTACATAGTATAGTATGTCGTTTTTGTCAAATTTTTGACCCATTTTTTTTTTTCAAAAAATTGTCACATTATGGACGACATAGTATAGTAGGACTTACTGCATAGTATAGTATGACGTTTTTGTCAAATTTTGGACCAAAACAAGTTTTTCAAAAAAATGGTCAGATTTTGGACGACATAGTATAGTATGTCGTTTTTGTCAAATTTTGGACCAATTTTTTTGTTCAAAAAATGGTCACATTATGGACGACATAGTATAGTAGGACGTACTACATAGTATAGTATGACGTTTTTGTCAAGTATTGGACCAAAAAACTTTTTCAAAAAAATTGTCCGATTTTGGACGACATAGTATAGTATGTCGTTTTTGTCAAATTTAGGACCAATTTTTTTTTTTCCAAAAATAGTCACATTATGGACGACATAGTATAGTAGGACGTACTACATAGTATAGTATGATGTTTTTGTCAAGTTATGGAACAAATTTTTTTTTCAAAAAACTGGTCAGATAATGCACGAAATAGTGTAGTATGACACTGAGGTCGACGACATAGTATAGTATGACGTTTTGGTCACATTTTGGGCTAAAAAAAAAAAAAAATCAAATTTTGGACGACATTGTATAGTATGTCGTTTTTGTCAACTTTTGGACCAAAATCTTTTTCTCAAAAAACTGGTCAGATTTAGCACGAAATAGTGTAATATGACATTGAGGTCAACGACATAGTATAGTATGACGTTTTGGTCACATTTTGGGCTAAACAAAAAAAATTCAAAAAATGTTTCAATTTTGGACGACTTAGTATAGTACGTCGTTTTTGTCAAATTTTGGACCAACATTTCTTTTTCAAAAAAATGGTCAGATTTTGCACGAAATAGTGTAGTATGACACTGAGGTTGACGACATAGTATAGTATGACGTTTTGGTCACATTTTGGTCTAAAAATAAATAAATAAATAAAAAAATCAAATTTTGGACGACATAGTATAGTATTCCACCGTGTGTGCGTGGGTTTCCTCCGGGTTCTCCGGCTTCCTCCCACAGTCCAAAAACATGCGATATGGGGATTAAGTGAATTGGTCACTCTAAATTGACCATAGGTGTGAGTGTGTGAGTGAATGGTTGTTTGTGTGGCCCTGTGATGGACTGGCGAACTGTCCAGGGTGTACCCCGCCTATCGCCCAATGTCTGCTGAGATAGGCACAGCACCCCCCGCGACCCTCTGGTGGAGGATAAAGCGGTAGATAATGGATGGATGGATGGATAGTATAGTATGTCGTTTTTGTCAAATTTTGGACAAACTTTTTTTTCAAAAACCTGGTCAGATTTTGCACGAAATAGTGTAATATGACACTGAGGTCGACAACATAGTATAGTAGGACGTTTTGGTGACCTTTCTCCTGGTACTGTATAGCTCAGATGGTAGAGCACCCGACCTATTCATGTGTTAATGTAAGATTCTTTACTGCGGCCAACACTGGTTTCGGATCCCAAACCAAGCTGTCTTTCCTGCATTGATTCCTGTCTCTCCTCCCCACCAAACTATTTATTAAAAATGCAAAAACGACCAAAAATATTGTCAGATTTTGGACGACAGAGTATAGTATGTCGTTTATGTAAAATTTTGGACCAAAATTCTTTTTTTCAAAATAATGGTCAGATTTTGCACGAAATAGTGTAGTATGTCATTGAGGTCGACGACATAGTATAGTATGACGTTTTGGTGACCGCTCTCTACGCACTGTATAGCTCAGATGGTAGAGCACCTGACCTATTCATGTGTTGAGGCAAGATCCCTTACTGCAGCCAACACTGGTTTCGAATCGCATGCAAAGCGAGCTTTCCTGCATGTAATTCCCAACCTCTCTGTTTCCTGTCTCTCCTCTCCACTAAACTATCTATTAAAAATGCAAAAACGCCCAAAAATATTGTCAGATTTTGAACGACAAGGTATAGTATGTCGTTTTTGTTAAAAAAAAAAAATTCAAAAAAATTGTCAGATTTTGGACGAAATAATTTAATATGACACTGAGGTCGACAACATAGTATAGTATGACGTTTTGGTGACCTCTCTCTGCGCACTGACTGTACAGCTCAGATGGTAGAGCACCCAACCTATTCATGTGTTGAGGCAAGATCCCTTACTGTGGCCAACACTGGTTTCGAATCCCATGCAAAATGGGCTTTCCTGCATGTAATTCCCAACCTCTCTGTTTCCTGTCTCTCCTCTCCACTGAACTATCTATTAAAAATGCAAAAACGCCCAAAAATATTGTCAGATTTTGAACGACATAGTATAGTATGTCGTTTTTGTTAAAGAAAAATGTTCAAAAAATTGTCCGATTTTGGACGAAATATTGTAGTATGACATTGAGGTCGACCATAGTATAGTATGAAGTTTTGGTCACATTTTGGGCTAACAAAAAAAATTTCAAAAGAATTTCCAACTTTGGACGACATAGTATAGTATGTCGTTTTTGTCAAATTTTGGACCAAAACTTTTTTTTTCAAAATAATAAGTATAGTTTTTGCACGAAATAGTGTAGTATGACATTGAGGTCAACGACATAGTATATAGTATGTCGTCCAAAAATTCTCAAACATTTTCTAAAAAGTCATACTATAGTATGTCGTCCAAAAATGGTCAAAAAAGTCACAGTCCATTTGCCAAAAATGTCATAGTATAGTATATTGATCAACGTTTGACAAAAATGTCATACTTTCGTATGTCGTCTAAAATTTGACAAAAATGTAATCGTATAGTATGTTGTATAAACGCACCAGGGTTTGATTTACCTTGACCAAACGAGACTAGTGTGAACAAACCCTTAGATAAAAATGAGCCTTAACTACTACATTGGAGTGGAACATTATGTTTACATGGCTGCATTAGTTAGAGAGCACTGTCAGGTACGCACGATTGATGCACGACAACATGGCCACTATGTTTGTAATATTTGCAAATGTGTTTGGATCGTCTCAACAAATGGTACACTCAGATGCCCCTGGAATGCTTTACACACTTCCAGGGAACTCCTGCATGATTGCCAAGCTGCCAGCCTCACAACAGATCAATCATACATCACAGCTAATGTCTCCCGTTACGGCACCCAGTGATTGCCCTGTTATTATCCCACTAATTATGACTATCATCATTATTATCATTTCTCTGTTATAGTTCATTACTCTACACTTGAAAGAAGATGGTTTAATGGTCTAAGTGGCAGTTATTCCATTTATCGATTGCTAAGAAGTTGTGCGCCTTGTTGCATGCTTTTTTTCCCCTCTACTGTGACTGAGGCTTCCAAATGTGCAGAGAAGTTTCTACAGATGTTTGGCTAAAAATATGAAATGCTGTACATAAAAATATTATACTGAATATTTGTAATTATTTCTTGATGTTTGTTATTCTATATATAAAAAAGGACATACAATTGGCTCAGTATTAAATTCACTCTCGTCACTTTCTTCCTCACCTCCTGACTCAGGAGATGTCACCACACCACAGCACAGCCACAATGGAGTTGTCACCCCCTGCAGAAGAAATGAGAAAGGAAAGACTAATAAATTCTGATAGATTTGCCTGAATAATAGATTCTCCGCTGCACTTTGTCTATCACGGGTACTGCTCTCAGGAGCCGGCTGTGGCTTCCACTGACATGATCCACACCTCCAGGTGAATTTGGAGTGAATGTGGAGGATTATCAACATTTCCTGTATGTTTTTGGTTAATTAATAAACTACAACTAATGTCATGATTCTACTATAGGCTGAAATTAAGTTTAACAAAGGATGCGTTGCCACTACAAATTTCACTGTCATTCACACGTCACAACTTCCTTTTTTTTAGGTTTTACATTTTTCTTTCCTATCTCTGCCATGTGAGCTCACCGTTTCCAGCCCCACTGCCCTCAGGATAACCCCAAAAATAACAAAATTAAATTTTACGTGACAACCAGCAAATCGGAATTGCACAGTTCATTTCACAAAGCCCCGAACTTTTTATTTTATTTTATTTTACTTTATTTTTTATTAGTATTATATTTTAAAGTTGTATAATAATTGATGTAAGAAAATAAAAAATGCATTCAGTCATATCATACCATCAACATCTTTACCTGACCCTAAATCAATAATTTCGGAAAGACAGTGATTTCTACCTGGAAACTGTTTGGTCATAATTGTCATGATGGTCATGAAATAACCTTCTAATAGTAACAGTTACTTTCCAAAAACAAGCCATTTTCACCAATTTGGTCAAAAGAGGCAGTGTTACATAAGCTCTATATTTAAATGATCTCATGTACCTTGGACAGCTACCACTGACTGTTTATATTAACTCACCAACAAGAACTATTATAACAACTTAAATATTACTTAAAGTTATATGTTTGATTGGACAAAAGTATGGTGGCCCTGAGGTGCAAAACACGAACACAAATCACAAAAGACAAAAGCAAATCAAAAAACAGAAATGCAAAACAAAAAACACAAACACAAAACACAAACGCAAAACACAAACGTAAATCAACAAACGCAAATGCAAAACAAAAAACACACATGCGAAACTAAAAATTAAACACAAACTTAGTTAATGTTTTTCTTTTCTGCTTTTGTGTTTGTGTTTTTTGGTTTGTGTTTTTTTGTTTTGCGTTTTCCACCTCAGGGCCACCATACAAAGGTGATTCTATTGCCCTACGTTGTACATAAACGTCAATAATTAAAACAAATCTTACACTTTTTCTGACATAAAAATGTGACGACTATTTGTCTTCCTTTCACTCTTTTACAAAACAGGTTGTCATCCATTATGCAGACATTCTGTGCTGAAGTGTGTTTTGCTGGTTGTTGTTTTTTTTTTTTTTTTTTTTTACACGTACTCTGGAATATCTGCTTAAATACATAAATAAGCGTGCACAGTTTAAAGCCCCGTCCTGTGGGCAACATCGCAGATCATATCAACCACAGTTGATGTTTACTTAAGAGTTGTCTGAGCAGCGTGTTTCAGCACACCCACCCCCTTTGCAAACAACCTGAGGCAATCACCACACGTTTCCTCACTAGAAAGCACAAACAGATTTGGCTGCCTACACTCAAACACAAAGCAGCTCACGAGGTAGGAAGACTGTCCCATCACTTAAAGATAAAGTAATTAGAATAAACGTAGCCTCTAAATAGCTGCTGTCACTGTCACCAACCTGAGTCAGCGCCTGACTCAAAACCTTTTTTTTTTTTTTTTTTTTTCTTTGCTTGTTTTATGCCAGACACACAAGCTGTACCAATGTGATTAAGGATGGGGAGAATATCGCTTTCTTTCAAGTAATTTCAAATTTTTACAAGCCAAGACAAATACGTTTAGCATTGGACTGACAACATGTGCATTTAAATTGGCTCTAAACCCAAAAGGGCTGTAAACAATTCCCAGCTAATAGAAGAATAACTCTATGAGTAAAATTATAATTATAATGGAATAAAACAATGTTCAGCTGGCAACACTAACACACTGCAATGTTGTCTCATGTCTCTCTAACGTAACTCTGACGGAGCACAAGGCATTTTATTTTTGGGGGAAAGAATTTTAACATCTAAAGTTACAGGGAAAGAAAATGACTCATGGGACGTAATTATAAAGTGCCGTGGACAAAGTTTGAAGTCACAACTGGGACGGGCCTGAATACACTTTAAAAGGCAGTGGAATTAATATTTGATTGCACATTGGTACAAAAAATGTGTGCGGTGATATTATTTCATAACGAACGATATGTTTGTCTTAAAAATACATACATATTTGTAATATAAATATGTAATTTGACCTATACATTAGAGAAAATGTATTTTTACATAAATTTGCAAGCAAAAATTGCTAAGAAAATGCTAAACTAAAGCCAAGATAGACTATTACTCTGTTTCTAGTTGGGGCATTATTCTTTTGCCTTTGATACTGATACTGATTAGTTCCATCAGTGGACTGAATGTGATGCTTAACTCCACATCCTCAGTTTAGTAAATCAAATAAGAAACTAAACAAGTTGTGGATGTTTCACATCTGAAAGTGAGATTAGCAGGAGAAGAGAAGAAAGGAAAGCATACGAGAGCAGGAAATCTCTACAAAAGCATTTCCTGTGTGCACAAGCAGTTTACTGAATACATATCGACTTATTTCTATCCACACAAGTGTTGTTGTTATTTTGCACACGCGTATCTATGCACACATTATGCGTGTTGTACTTAAGGACCCTAATTAGTGAGGATATTAATCATAGATGAGACTTTGTGACACAAACATCTGTAAACAGAAAAAAAGGTGTCAATACTTTTAATGAGAAATTATGAACTGGAGAGTAAACCGTTGTGTTTTCGCTGTATATTTTTCCGATAATGCAACATGCTCGCACTTAAGATTTTATCATCATTTATTATGTGTAGCCAATACTCAAGGTTCAGAAAGCTAAGGACTTGGGCCAGAAATGTTTACAATGCTTTTATAGCACGTGTAAAACGATGGCATTTGTACTCCTCTTGAGTACTTGGTACCTAGCGTTATGAGTTTAAATATATACTATTTAAATAATACTACCTTTTGAGGGTTCATTCCTAAAAAGTAGTTCAGCAGTTGTTTTTTCTTTCACTTCTATGGATGTATCTGCATGTTTTATCTATTCTTCATTCAAACATACAACAGTTAATTTAGGATCTCCAAAGACAAATGCAGCCTAACATGAACACTATCCACTTACCCAACAGTTTATTATGTAACCCTAAGTTAAAGCCAATGCATTCTAACAGCCATTTTCCAATTAGCCTAATCTTAGCTTTAAAGAATAAACCTCCAGTTTACCGCATAACTATGCATTATTATAGTATTTTGTTTGTCGAGTGTTAGATTAGTATTGTGTTAATTAGCAAGTTGAGCTCTCTCTGTTGTGATTACAGGCTATTATCATTTAAAGGGGCAAATTATCGGGTCTGTGCTAGACACCCGATGATGCGGCTGCAGTTTTTTTTTTTTTTTGGCTGCTGATAGAAACTGAACAGACATCTGCTTCTTAATGGTGCTTTGACAATGGCGTTTGCTGCTGTGTGTTCTCATTTGCAAAGTCGGTAAAAGGAAACAGTCAGAATGAAAACATGAAAGCACAAGACAGTGAGGGACAGTAGCAAAATGACACCATGCCAAGTACATTAACATGGCCATCTGGCGTCTAATTCTTTCTCCAGCTCTGCTCACCCCTTGCCCCTATCATTGGGCTGGACTGGGCCCTTTTAGGACAAGGTCATGTTTTTGGCTTATGTTATGAATCTGCCACCTGATCCCAAAGGCGCCTCTGGGGGGGGGGGGGGGCCTGGCAGACCGGCATGCTGGCAGGGTGGCAGTAGTAACTCTGTGGTTGTGGTAAACTGACAGAAGCAAGACTGGATCATGCAATCTGGATCACACATGACACATAATAACAAAGTAACGCCTTTCTTTGTCGCTGGCCTTTGCGTTGTTTTCTTTGTGTTGCTGCCATATTCGCAACAACAGTTATAGTGATACGTTATAACATAATTTACTATTTGTGCGTGTGGCAATCCCTGCAAGTCTCTGTGCCAGAAAGATCACATAGCTGGAGTACAAAAAATCCATTCAGTGGAAATTGAAAACAAAAGTGATATGATAGCACAACAGAGTGGCAGAAATAAGTATAAAAGTCAGTCAGTGTGTAAAATTCAAGCCAAACGGAACAAATGCATGACTCATAAATCGTGTAGCGATCATAACCGATATGGAGTAAAACTATGAATCCTTCCAATGCTGGCTATTCCTTTGTGATGAAGCCAATGATTGTGATTTGAGCGAATAGGAAAACAGTATAAGTTAAACGCCTCCCCTGCTCTACTGTTAAACAGATCTGCTATATCTGCATTGCTGTCACATTGTTCTTTATTTGTCGAGCTGCCTGAGCATTTCTCTCCGTCCCTCCTTCTGTGGGTGGTGAGGTCAAAGGATGCTCTTCATACATTCATTCATAAGAGACAGCTGGATGAAAGACTTTGGAAATATTAACTCAACTCGTCTTCTCTCAAGCATGCAGCACTGGATGCTTTTCCTTTTGTTTATTGTATGAGATTTAGATTTTTTTTTGCTTCATTCAAACATTCGTGTGCATATCTCTTTTTTTCCCACATCAAGTTTAAAATGTGTAACATGCACAGAGAACATTTTCTCCTCAGAGCCAGAATTCTCTCGTCCATAAAAGATACATCTGCTAAATACAAATCTACTTTACAAAAAAATATGGCAGAAACCCTTATGAGAAGTCAATGGAGAGGTTCTGGAATTCTTTTGTTGTTCATAAATATACAACAATTTAAACACATTTCTGGCTGAGTGTGCTCACATACATGAACTGAACTTGGATTATATTCTGACTTGATTATTTGGAAGCAGCAGACATGAATTTTCCAACAGCAAGGTTGTTATCTTTTAAAAAAAATCAACAGCCGTGGCCAAGTGAGGTCATTCCCTGCTCAGCTGCCAGAGTGACAGTTACAGCGAAGAGGTTGAATCCTATTTAGAGTGATGACCGCTTGACAGGCCCTCAGCAACACCACACTGTTCCCTTCTCCCTCAAATGGCCCACAAATAAGACACCGAAGACACAAATACATTGTCTCAAGTTTGGCGGTGTCTCTTAAGGAAACAAACACAATTCTTATTTATGATTTAAAGGGACACTGTGTAGTATTTATGGGTTTATATAACCCAAAATCCACTCTTTTATACATATTATGTGCTCCTGCATTGTCTAGTCGCTGCATAATAGTTTTTGTTTCATTTTCGTAGTGTTTCAAAAAGTCATGTAAAATAACATGGTCGCGGGCCGCGGTTGCATCGCCACATTTGACCGGCTGAGGATACCGTAGCGCTCAGGGAAGGGAGGGGGTGAGCAGAGGAGCAGTTCTTTGTTGTAAATTTCGGCCTCTCCTCTAGATGGCACTATAAACTACTTACTTCACCTTTAATACTTTATCCATCTGCACTCTTTGTGGTTGTGTTTTTCGAGAACTTTGCTCTGAATGTGAATATGAGTGACTCGGTAACCATGCAATGAATTAATGCAATGAAGCCTCTTCATTTATCTTATTCTGTAACCATTGCAGGTCATTTTTGGATGAATTCAAAGTGGCGATTGCATATTTTACCAGTGCAGTTACACTCATGAGAGTGTTTGTGTGTTCACAGAGGATGGATAAGCCCTCCTCTGTTCTGTAGGTATGTCAGTGGAATCTGCAGCAGGCATTCATCAGAGAGAATAAATGTATGGGGACAAGGTTTCCCCCCCTCTCACAGTGCTAACCCAGTCTGAACAGAGACAAATTGTTCATATTCAAACTGCTCCCTAATGTCATTTTCTAAATTCATCATGACATGGTAGCTCAAAATGAAATGAGAGCCTACCTCTTTCATCATTATTGTGTTATCACCCGCCCCCTTTCTCCTCATTTCTCCTCCACATTGGTGTAAGTCGTTTCACCTCATTTCTTAAACAGTGATTCACTTTTTTTCCGATCCCCACTCGAACCCCCCCACCGCTTTTTTTTTTTTGTTTTAATCCAAATGACGCAGGCATACATCAAACAGATGCCGCAATGTTGTCATGAGCCTCCACTAAAACTGCAACAATTATTTACCATACGATAACACAAAAGAGACAGTCAACAAAACATCCCGTGCCCTCCAGAAATACTGCACCCCAGTTAAAATGTGCCAAAGAGGCTGAATAATAAAAGAGAAAAACGGCGCAGGCGAGTCATGTTTTCTTGCTCCTGAGTGTTCAGTGCTCAGAATTAAATGGCTTCAATTCAGAGTGAATGAGAGTCATTTTACATTTTTATTAGGCCTGATACTCTACACTTGAAAGGAGATGTATAATTTTATTATTTGATATATAAAAAAAAAGATCTATAACTAGTGTTGGGCCATTAACACCGTTAATGTTAACGCATGGTGCATTTCCATGACGACTGACCAGAAAAAGATGCAAATAACAAGCGTACTGCTTATGTTTGCCTCTGTTTTTAAAGTTTGGTTAGTTTAGTTATACTTTTGAGACTCATTTTAACATTTTAATCGGGAGACACGTAAACATGACGTCACGTGCATCTTTTTCCGGTCAGGCCTCATGAGTTAACCCCAGTAACGCCGTTAATGCCCCAGCACTATCTATAACCCATTGGTCACATTGACTGCTGAAGTTTATGTGTGGACGAGATAAAGTTTGACTTTTTAGTCTATAATGAGGCCCTATTTACATAACATCTGTCATGGAATGCATTTAGACAATGGATACCATGCATGGAGACCGGAAGTTGGGGGCAGCTAACCTGGTTATGGCACAGACTGCGGATAAAAAAGTTGATGTAGTCCTCAGAAGAAGCCAATTTAAGTAGTAAGAATATATATATATATTTTTTAAATATAGGGTTGGTTGGTTCATTTTATTGCTGACAAATCACTACATTGAAAGACATATTGTAGCCAACTGTACCTGTCAGTTGGTTGCACAGTGGATCCTAGAGTGTTGATTATTTGACGACATGCTGTTCGAGAGCAATCGCCACTGATTGTAATGGAATGAAATGTGAAATTATACTCTTTAGACTGAGAGACCGTCATTTCCGTCGAGTTCGCAGCTCTCTGCAGATACAGAATGGGGAAAATATGGACCGAGCCTTGACACTACATGCACACATCCACAGTGATTGTCGCTCAGTCTCAGTTTGTCTGCAGGACAAACTCACAGGGACAAAAACATTGGAGTGAACCTGACCCTGCTGTTTTGCTCTGCATTTACAGCTCATAGTTGGATGGAAGCTGGATTTGAATCTGTTATTTCTTGTTTTAATGGCACTATAGAGTCTGCATGAAGGTCGCAGCTCAAACGGAGAATGACCGGGGTGAGATGTGTCCTTTGAGATGTTAGTGGCTCTCCTGAGGCAGCCAGAACTGTGCAGATCCTTCTGAGTGGGTAGAGGGCACCTGGTGATTACCGCAGCCATTTTGATGACCCTCTGGGGCTCCCTCTTGTTTGCCACAGTGCAGCTGGGATACAGCACACAGTGAGGGTGCTCTCTATGGTTGAGCGGTAGAAGGACACTGGTTGATATGTTGCTCTTCTTCCGACTGGCGACCCTCAGAAAGTAGAGTCTCTGCTGTGCCTTCTTTAGCAGCCCTGTCATGTTCACGCCCCAGGTCGGGTCATCCTCAGTGTAGACTCCCAGGAAACGCATGTCCGTGACCTTTTTCCACACAATCCCCGCTGATGCTTATGGGTTGCGTGTCATTTCTTGGGTTACATTCATTCTACCTTAAACCAACCCTAATCTATACCTACATATAAGCCTAGTCTTAACCAGCCAAAATGTCCTTGATTCTTATGGTTTATATGTTTTCGGTCCTCACGGAGACACACACACACACTATAAAAAAGGAGAACACATGATATTTATAGAACCTCAAACTCATTAGAAGTGTTTCCTCATGAATAACATTGCATCAGGATGAATCACTATGTTATAGATTTCTGTGTGTTTCCCGCCTGTGTGTGTGAGCTACCCCTCTGTGAGCGTGTGCGATTGTGTGCTTTTCTCGGATAAACAGTAGTGAGAAGTGCCAGTAGTTGAAAAATGAGCACAACCTCTCCTCACTCTCCTCCCAGTGATTTAATCTCAGCCCTTTTGCCATTCGTCGCCAAATCTGTCATCGCAAAACAAATCTGTGGATAATCCTGTCCGCTCGTGTTTTGTTTGCATGACTCTGTGAAATAAGCATAAATAACCAGGACGGGAGGTCAGAATATTTCCTGGGTAAGCAGTAATTCTTTTGACAAGTGAAAGGGCAGTAAAGCACCCTGCATACACTCTTTGCTCTCTTTCTTCCTCTATTAATGAGACTTTCTTCACCACCACTTGAACTGAGGAATGAATCTACTTGCTTTGACTGAAATGAAGGTAATCTTCAAGCGGAGACTTTCTGTGCCCACTAAAAAAAAAGGAAAAATACTGTAATTTTCCAATTAGGGGCAAAATGTTAAACCTGCATTACATGGTAATTCAATTCATGCAGTTTGGTCAGTGTATAACCATGTCAAACTTCATGTATTCAAGCTCATGTCTTCTGTCCAACTGTATGCTGTCACAATTACATGCTGAACGTGGCTTTCTATAGTACTCGGTCGGTGCCATTGTATTTTCCCTGAAATTATGTGATTCTAAGCCTTGGTATTTCTGATCCAGGAACTGAAGGTTTATTTCTTGACTTGAGTTTCCATGTAAAAGCTCCATGTGCAGGGCTTAGGGGCACAGACCTGATCCCCACTGATTGAAAAGCAGCTCAGGTCTGAAGGTGCAATCATATCAGAGTCTGTCTGAAGCCTATGGATTTTCTCCGGTGGTAGACTTACCCCGAAATATAGTTTCCACAGGTGACATCTCTCTGGCTGTCGCATTCACGCTTGCTGCATTGGCAAACCTCTGGCAGTGAGTTGCTCTCTTCATTGCCACGTGGGAGGGCGGCAACTGAAGAAAAAAAAAACGAAGTTTGTTGCTCGAGCACGTCTGCAGCCACTTCCCACACTGCACACTTCCATCACATCCCCCACTCAACCTTATTGTGCTGCTAAATTAGAATTCATCGCTTGCCAAGCCATCTATTCTACCTCTCCGCTGCTTAATTGTCTAGAAAATTTAGGAGATTACCGGGCATGATTTATGTACAAATAATAATCTTTCAGAAACCTGGCTGTGTAAAGCATGGCATACATGCTGACACAGACTTGATGGCATGGGAGTCGAGCATTACCTTTCTCTTTCACTCTGTGTGTGCATTTGTGTATTCTTGCAAAAGCTGGAGAGAGAGAGAAGAAGTAAACAACCTCACAGACAAGAATTAAAATCACACATCGTGTTGCTGGTCACCGTGTGTTGTTGTTTTCTTTTTGACATTGTTTATTCATGGTTCCGCTGTCAGCCCACACACACACACATGCAGTGATATTGACCAGTGGGCTGTATGTGTGCAGACGTGCAGGTGTGTGCTGAACACCACATGCTCTCCACCTGAGAGGAAATCAAATGAGGCAGCGTGATTATAGCCTTACCAGTGTAATCTCACCTCTTAGAATGTCGCCGTGCAGCCCTCACATATCCTCTCCCCACTCAGCTCTCCACCGCCGTCCACTCTTCCTTCCACTACTCCAACCAAATTCGTGCTAAACCCAATTTATGTTTTTTCAAATAAAGCCTAATTTTTCCCGCCCTCTTGCCACTTCAAACAAAGTGGTTCCGTTTTTGTAATTGTTTTTTGAATCAGGGCCCTCCTCCCTTACCTATCTCTCTCTCTCTATCTTCCTCCGCAGATCCACTCTTGCAGTGATGCACCGTGGGTAGTGAAAGTCTGTGATGTAGTGCAAGCAGCAGCCTTTGCACAGGGTTAAAGAAAATAATGTTAGACTTTTGTAGTTGACATTTTATTTCATTCTGTGTGAATATTTGTATTAATTAGAAATGATACGATTGAAGGCCGACGCTGTCACATTTGAATCGATGCTGCTGTTGGTCATAAATTTCTCCATAGTATAATGTTGATTTGAGTATTTTAATCCCTAACTGATGCTACAGACAGGAAAAGTGATGATTTATTTATTTCACTGATTCTGGCTTTATTACAGGCCAAGAGTTATTTATTAGATCTCCCCGTTCAATATATCTTCTTGTTCCAAGGTCCAGTTTGATGACTAACAGGCCACTATAACATTTAGGGCTCCTGCATTTTGTAAGGCTCTGCCTGAGAAAATAAGGTCTGCTTACGCTGTCTTGCACTTTAACCCTTAGAACACAGAGCATTTTTTTTTTTTTTTTAAATGTACAGTCTATACAGAGGCTATAAGAATGTGCAGTATAGGGTGTCTTATATCTATTTATTTTCTCAACACAACCCAAACCAGGGTTTTCAAATTCAAATGACCTGGGGGCCTCTGAGTGTCTAGCAAATGAATCCATTAATAAAAAAATAAAAAACATACATAAATAACTCTTATGTGATATTAAGTGGTGGGCCGAAATGAATTCATTTTGGGGCCACATGTGGTCCATGGGCCGTGGGTTTGAGACCTCTGACCTAGACAATCTGATGAAAAAGAAAATGTAATTTTCACCAACTATATAAACACACCTGAGGAAAAAGTACTCAAAATGTTGACAATTAGATTTAATTTGTAAAATTTCGAAATATGTCACAGTTCACAGTCAAAGTTTCCTTGGCTCGTTTTTTGGAATAAAAAGGAAAAAACTGTCTATTTTGTGACTTCTGCACAATTACTGTTACTTTATATTTTATTACTTCACTACTAAAAATGTGATATACAATGAATCATAACATTTTAACTCAACAACACATAAGAAGATGAAAAAGCCTGAAAATGTGACCTATAAACACCCACCCCCAGGATGTCCATATAAGGAGTTTACCAAGTGTGCACCTGCGGCACAGATCCGTGCCATGTGAGCACTGAAGGTTAAAAACCCACTTCAAAGAAAAGAAAATAAGTTTTACAATGTGAACACTTTTCCTTTGAGTACTGCAAATGTCTGCTTTTATTTGAGAACACTTTGCTGCTGAGATTTGAAAAGTAAAAAATAATCATATTTATGACTATAATAAATGTACACATTTGCGTTGCAGAAAACAAACAAACAAGTACATCACCTGTGGTTTCAGTGTCTCAGTTGCTGTAAATGTTTGACGCTCAGAGTGGTGTTGAGGGCCCTCTGTGCCGTTCATTCAAAAAAATAAGCCGAACCTTCCCTGGAAATGAATGCTGGAGATGAATCGTATTATGGAAACTTGGTCAGAGTATAATGCTGATGTTGGAGAGAAATGTCTTTGCCTCTTAGATAATCATCATTATTTAAAGAAGGGACAGGCAGAAAGAGCAGAGGGGTGGTTTCTTAATTGTTCGGTTAATGCATTGCATAAAATGTGTTGCTCCAACACTCCTCTCTTCTACGGCTCCTGTTTTTAATTGAAAACCTGCCTCTGGGTTGATGCAGCTGTTACTGCATCGCGAAGCATTTAGCAATAACAAGGGCTCTTCCACAGTCTAGTTGTTGATTGATGGGAATTATAACCATGAAAATAACAATGCAGTGTGGTAATGATGATGATACAAGTAATTATAAAAAATTCTAATGGGTCTTGGTGGTGGTCGTGATGATTGTGATGATGATGATGATGATGATGATGATGATGATGATGAAGACGGATGGTGAACAAGTATCAGACTTGCATATGTGAATAAGCACGCCATACTGCTGCACGTACAGAATGTGTATTGTATATAAATGATTCCCACAGGATATGACGTTGTGTCCATGCGTTGCAGGGGATGATGTACCTGGAGGAGCGAAGGTTGGTTCACAGAGATCTGGCAGCACGAAACGTCCTGGTCAAATCGCCCAACCACATTAAGATCACCGACTTCGGCTTGGCTCGCCTGCTGGACGTCAATGAGAAGGAATATAATGCCGATGGAGGAAAGGTAAATAAGTACACTACCCTACCTCTGGTATGGTAGATAATTGTATTTTAAAAAAAATCCTGAATCTGGTTCCTTATCTGGATCACCACCTCATAATTTATTTCTTGGGGCATAATACATCTCTGAATTCCATCCAAATCTGTCTCTGCATTTTTTTGAATTATGCTGCTCACAGACAGACAGAGGAAAAAAAACATAACCATACAAGGTTAAAGGTACAGTAGCAGTTTAGCCAACACCACTGAATAAGGTGTTTTGAATAATGGTGCACTCACACTGAATGCATCGCAGAATTTCACATCACATTACTAAAACAAGCTGGTGTTGTCTTGTAGTAACACATGCTAAATTACATTTTCAGAACTTACAAGGTAGAAGAATTTCCCATCTCACTTTTTCGCTGAGCCTTCTCTTTCTTTTGCCCTGTACCGCTCTTTTCAGAGTGTGCACATGGCGCGACCATTTTATGGATGTTGGAAGATTTATAATCGTGACCAAATTTAGTGTGTTTCGCGTCACCAGATTTCACAGTTCGCGTCACCTGCCACAACTGATATGAAATTCACGCCCGCTTCCGTCTTTCCCACACCAACAATCCCAGCTGACGTATGACGAAAGGCAGGGTACAACCTGGACAGAGCACTGAGAGAAACGTTTGTAGATTAATAGTTAAAGGTGCATTATGTAATAAATCTAAAGCAACTGGCCATAAAATCCTCCTTATATGTCAGAGACTCAGGAATAATGTTCATATAACAAACTGAACTCACCAACAACAACAACAACAGTACAGCCAAAATATTTGCATTAAAAAAACATTTTGCAGACTGCAAATCATGTTTATGTTTTGATATCATGTTTTGGCATGTGGCGCCACCTACCGCTGTCTACCAATCATTGCAGTCAGTAGAGTCTCAGTTGCCGAGCAAACACAGGTTGCCAGTTATGTCAGAAAACGAAACCTAAAAGACCTCAGTATTTTGAATTTGAATGTAGTAACCGTTGTTGGCCACATTCTTACATATGGCACCTTTAAAGATTAGTGTGCCATTTTGGAAAATTAAATCAGGTTCAGGTTCTACACGAAGAGTAAGATGAGAGAATCAGCACAACATTTTGTGTTCATTTTAGAGTTGGCATGATTGCTTAAAAATGTCAAGGGGCTGATGGATGCAAATAATAAATTAGTTAATTTGCCTTCAAATGAAAAAAAAAAAAAGAAAAAGATCTGCCTGGTAGTTTACATACATAAGCAGATCCAGGTTAGTAGCTTTCAACCAGGTGCAGTTGCCGCATAGCGATTGAAGAGATTACATTTCTATCGATCGCAATGCCATGAACTATTTACCTTTTACATTTAACGTAATTTTCTTCATATTTAAAAATAGTATTGGCATAATGTTTTAATCGACCTGTGTGTGTGTGTGTATTGCGTCTTGCCTGGCTCTCGCTCTCCCTGCATCCCTCTAAAGGGATAAGTGGTCTAAATAATGGATGGTGGGTGGAAAATGTTTTAATGGGACTAAAATTTATCTTTCTATCTTAAAGGTCTGAATGGATGAAGTCACAGGGATCTTAGTGGCAATTATTATTTCCCCACAGTTGTCATTCCGGTATTATTAAAGCACATATGGATGTGTTGGTATAGTTACACTGTACTGCACTAATACTGTATGCTCTATGTGATCGTTTGAGCCAGCAGACGTGGATGATATTTGGTTTTGCTTCCGCTCTGATACACAATAATATTGAAATACTTGTTTGGACTTTACCATTAACACTCAGTAGGAGACAGCAGTGACAAACAAAAACGCATTAGCATTTATTAGGGTTTTATATCCAGACAGAGGAACAAATGACAGCTTTATTGGAGGAAGTGAGAAACTGTTCCGCTCTGTTGGTGCATTTTGTGGAACGGAAATCACAAAACCGTGCGAACAATGTCACAAATACTTCCTCGGGGCTCACTTTAACGCCGACTTCCTGGCCTCTTCTAATTTTTGTTCATCTCTTTCTTGTTTGATTGTTGTTATCAAACCATCTCTTCTCAAGAAACTAATCAAATCTGAGCAAAAGGCAGACAGACTCTAACCTTCCACACATGCCCCCTCTTGACCTCCATAACTGTAATCAATATGACTTTGTTTCGGATATAATTATTTTCACGAAAACTGCCCTCCATCTGACCCTGACTTATCCAAATAAACATTCTGTCATCAAACCTGATTTTTCTGTCTTTTTTCTCCTTAATGTGAATTGCGTAGTAATTTCTGCCAAAGCACTGCACTGCATACAAAAAAAAAAGAATCCACTTTTTAGTCTCAACCAAGCAATTATGTCATCACCTTCCAAATGTTGTTTACAGAGACACTGACTATTGTGAGCAGCTTTTTAAAGGTGGATATTGCACATGTATAATAACACAGTCCTGTGCTTGTTTTTGTCAGATGCCCATCAAGTGGATGGCCTTGGAGTGTATCCATTACAGGAAGTTTACTCACCAGAGTGATGTTTGGAGTTATGGTAAGCTTTCAAGTTCACTTGTGAGTGGAAGTGGATTTTGTCCATTAGGTTTTTACTGTGCTATTTAGTATATAATAAAGGAGACAAGGTAGTGATGAGGTGTATTCTTAAAGCTATTTTTTTTTTATTTTAGAATCATGTTCTTGTATCTGAAACCTGTGTCAGGCACTTTCAGTGCATGTCTTCCGAACAAATAACTATAATAGAATATAATAATATATGTACTGTGCAGAAGCACAGCCACTCAAAGCTCCATTTTAGAACCTCTATCACTCAGCCACAGTCTGCCTCCCACCCCACCCACTCTCTCTCTCACACACACACACTGTTTTCCATGACTTGGAGACTTAATCTTACCTTAACCATAATAACTAGTGGTCTAATCCTAACCCTGACTCAAACCTCAACCTCAGTGTAACTTTTAAACCTGTCTTCACCTTAAAATATAATTTTAAAAAAGCGATGCAGTCGATGCAGATGTGTGTTTCCTATGTACTTTGGTAGATTATCTGTTTTTTTTTAACATAGCATTACTTGTCCAGACTACATCCAAGACACTTGATTGGAGCTGCATGGTATAAAGGACATGCAGGCACATAATAATGTTTACATTTAAACGTATAACTTAAAAAAAATCCTGGTTGGCCAATATAAATCCACACCATCTATACGCTTTCTTCACTAACTAAATTTGAGTTCTTTCATCAAGCAAAGTTCATATACAGCAGACAAAGTGAAATGGTGGAATCCTGGATGGCCAACATGTTCTCCAGCGTAATGAGAATAAGATAAGAGAGCCTGATCATCAGACCTGCAAATTGCACTATAGATTGTTATGTTTCTTTCGGATTTGAAATTGGGCAAACAATCTGTGTCACTGGAATAATCCTCACTACATTAGGTCTGGAACCATAAGTCATTTTCTCAACTTTAGAAATCTGTCAACAGTGTGACTCCCTACTGGTGCTACTGGTGTTATCTCCCCTGTATTAGAACTGAGTCATTGATTTTTGAAGCCTGACCAACTCCTCTATAAAACTCTAAGTGCAACCATAATAAGGTCAATGTTTCCTCATCACCTCCACTATTAACACTTGAGTTCCAGCAATATATTAATATAACAACATTGCTGCCTTATTTTTCTGTTACAGTTGTGTACGTATTGATTTTTTTTTTTCAACCAGTCTGGAGTGGACTGTGAGTAGCACTCACTGAGTACATTTATGATACAGTTCGAGCACTACTCGACTCACGCACGTCCTTCTCCATTACTTAGTACTTCCTCGACGTGGGTTGGGTCCTCAGAGCACAGCTACGGGAAAACTGCCTTTAAGTTGTTTTAAATGCAACACAAACGCCACCAAACACTGGAAGGTCTGCACCGTCTAGTAATTCTGCGGACTGAACCAAAAAAGGAACCAAAAAATGTACCAGGTAACAGGTTACTATACCTAATGGAAAGAAGAAGAAGAAGAAAAAAGTAGAGCTAAGTAGTGCTAGAACTGTATAATGCAGAAGCCCCATTACTGTCACAGGGTCACCCTTTGCCCATGCAGAGAAGCCTCATCACTAAAAGACTTAGAAATAAAGAACTTTAGATGCACGTGAAATGAATATCAAACCACTGCTTAATTTAAAAAGAATAAAATAAAAAGGGTAAATTAATTTAGTAAATTCAGAATTTCTAAATTTACTCTATTTACAGTTCACATTATTCGTAGTTAGGTTTCTTACCTCCCTCTGATTATCAGTTTATTGTTCATCCGAAATCACTGATATCATTTGCTGAGTAGAGTCACGTTATGATTTACAGTACATTTAACTGGTCTGTATACACTGGACCTCTGGTGCCATCACGGCTACGAAAGCTATGCTAGTTAAAATACAATTGCGGCATCAAAAGCATGGCAATTATCAATGATTAATGGAAATGGAAAAGTCCAGGTTTGGATAGGAATTGCATCTGGTTCCTGATCCAGATCACGTTCTGCCCCGAGTGCTGATCTACAACTTCAACTGCTGTAATGTTGAGTCTTTGCATGCGTCAGCACATCAGCAAGCTTTAAATCAAAAGACAATTATGCTCAGTCTAATGCAGCGTTCGTGGATTTATTTCAAAGAACAGTTTCCTGTTGAGGTCTTTCTTTGACTCTTAGAATATTTTGTAAAAAAAAATTGACAAAATTAGTTATATCAAGAGAGCAATATGTGTTACATATAATAGTTTAAATAAAACTATCAGTGCGGTTTAGTGCATCCATGTCCCTTGTGGTCATCTATCACTGGTAGCTATTATACCTTCATCTCATTGTGTGCATTTACTCTGCTTTCCATTCAGTAGCTCATTAACACTAACAAGATGAAGGCTGATGAGTGCTAAAAGTTCAGACGAGCTGATGACTTTCAAGACTGTGATGAGTTCCTCTCCTGTCCTCTGCTAAGTCATGTCTCTTATGTCTCCTCTTTAGACTTTATCTTGTTACTACTTTCATCATCTTTCATCTTCACCCCGGCCCTCTGATCTCCTGGTTTTAATATTTGTTTCATTTTTTTCCCTCATGTTTATTCTTTTCTTACTTGAACTTATATTTACGCATTATTCTTCCTTGGCTTTCCCTTTTTTTTACTAATTTCTTCTCTGTATTTGAATCTCACACTTTACCCTTCTTAACCCTTTAACACCGAGCCGATCGAAGACGGCACTTTGCATTACCGTAATTACGTAATGATTTGTAAAACTGTTGAAATTTCAAATTTAACACGCAAATATGGTGTTCATGCACAACGACAGTGTTTTTTTTCTCAATAAAACTTTTAGTTTTTCTTCATTATGAATCGATACACTATTTTAACTTGCAGTAAATTATAAACACCTGGCAGTTATTGGAAGTTATTCTGGAAAAATGGGCAAAAGCACAATTTTATGAACATTTAATGGTGTAAATATGCACACAAAAAAAAGTCCAGACGGACATTTTGAGGCTTAGGTGCTCTCTTAACATTTTAGTCAAAATGTAACCTGGAAAACATACAGTTTAGTTGTGGGGGCAACACATTTTTTAAGACATAGTTGTGCATCTCTTCTGTTTATCAATCCTGCATCCCTCTTCTTTTTTTTTCTTTTTAGGAGTAACCATCTGGGAGCTGATGACCTTTGGAGGGAAGCCATATGATGGGATTTCCACCAGAGACATCCCAGACCTGCTAGAGAAAGGAGAACGCCTTCCGCAGCCGCCGATCTCCACCATCGATGTCTACATGGTCATGGTCAAATGTAAGTAGAACCACTCGAGGTGTCTTAATAATGATACACCCATACATCCATCTGTTTTCCATGCCACTAATCGTTTGAGGGTTGCAGGGGGAGCTGAACACAACACCATCTGATATTAGTTGAATGACGGGGTCTGTGATTTAACAAATTATTTTGGCAGCGGTGCAATCGACAATCTGAAAATGTGCCATTCGGAAGAGTCACGATTTCCAGCTTTTCAGGTCACAGTACACAGGAGACAAACCAGCGGATTTTATGTTTTTTAGTTAAAGCAGACAAAATAATTGTGCTTTTACCGAGTCATTTTCAAAAATGCCACCACTGATTTATGAACTACAAACGGTCCAAGTGATGTCAAAGATTAATGTCTGAAAGCAGAAAAGTTGTATTTTTTATTCATGAGTGAGATACCCTTCAAATATAATTAAGGAGGATTAGTGGTTAACGATAATTAGGGAGTCATTTCTCTGACTGACTGTGAGGCCCACTGCCAACGCGTTAGCCTTATAGCTCAGTCACTGCTGTCACACTGTCAGACACTGGGGTCATTGGTGATGTTGTAACTTTTGGCTTCTGCTGCCAGGAAAAAGAGGTGCCAGCACCACGAGGCCTTGTCCTCTACTCTCTAAGCTGAAGCCTATGGCCCTCACTGTCACCTTGACTCTTACTGACACACTAAACCTGTGCCAACCTGGCAAATACACACACAGCAGGGATAGGTCATTGTTACGAGTCTATAACCTCTCTTCTCAAACACCCAGTCTGCACATTATACAGTACTACACTTTATTTTCAATACACTTTTGGATTTGTTGGCACGAAACTAAGCAACCAAGATAAAAGATCCCTTTTACATATGAAATTTCCTGTATCTGTATGTGTGTACTTTGCGTGTAAAGCCACATTCTCTCTTTGGACCCCTTTGCCTTATTTCCCTGGACACCTCAACAGGCTCTACTCAGGGCCAGATCACATGATTGCTTTGGCACGGGAACGATGTGCTCACAGAGAAAATTGGCAGAGGAGCGTATTACTCCATATGGCATCTCAAGTGATGAAACAGTGTTTATCTTTAGAGTGGAAAAAAGTGATTAAAATAAAGAGAATGTCACATAAAAATCAGTAATTGTTCATTATGGGACAAATGACAACATTTTTGTACCATAAAAAAAATGAGTTATATTGAGAATCTTCTGAGACTTTAAGAAACAGGAAGCACATTTGCATCTGTCAGAGTGTAATTTGTCACGCTTCGCTGATTTAATGTTTAACATGTAGGTTGATCTGTCGTTCTTGCGACATTGCTTTGGCGCAGGGAAATAAATGGGTGGGCCGGGTTTGACGAAGGCACAATAGTGATCTAACTACTGAGGCAGATGTGCTGTGGAGGTATAGCCTTCTGGATGTCTCGTGTTTAGTGACACTCTCAATTGTCATTCACACGTGTGCATGTGAAAAAAAATAAAATGTTTTTTTAGGTCTCAAAGGATTCGGATGAAAGCGAAATAGCACAAATATGAGCTTGGGACTCATGACATTGTATGCATACTTATTAGTGAGGGACCTTGTGTATGGAATCATAATAAGGGGAAGCTGATCACCACTGATGTTCTCTTCCACCCATCTGCAGGTGCAGACATAAAGATATTATTTCATAATGAATTAAGTCGAATAATAAAATATTCAGTATCCACAGGTTTAAATATCAATATCTGTATGCAGAGCCTCATACTGATCAAAAATTATCCTTCACATTGTTTCCAGGCTGGATGATTGATGCAGACAGTCGGCCCAAATTCAAGGAGCTGGCTGCAGAGTTCACTCGAATGGCGCGCGATCCCCAGAGATACCTCGTCATCCAGGTATGTAATCCTTTTTGGTTTAGCCACATTAGTTAAATGTCTCCTAAAAGTGTCTCTTGTTGTTTGGGCCAATTTATAGAGGGGTGTATCATGGTAGGGGATAACATTAAAAATTCAATACAAATGACATTTTACTTTGCATATTGCTTTTTATACACACCGACATTTAGTTATTTGTGTTTTTATCTTAAATTTTTTTTTATTTTTATTGCCGGTGTTAGTCAGAAGTATAAAGGAATGCTTTAGTCAGTGGCAGATGTTAAGGTAATAATCACAAGAAGATATTTTTACCAATTAAGACGTAAAAGCCGAAAATGTCACAAAAATACAAATCTTGTAATTACATACGTTATTGTTATTTACGCCAAATAATTAACTTGATTAGTAATGTCAGCCTTTACATACATTCTTGTGATTTCAATGAAACATCTGATTATTTTTTCCGGACCACTACACACACACACACACACAGGGGGATGACCGCATGAAGCTGCCCAGCCCCAACGACAGCAAGTTCTTTCAAAGCCTCCTGGACGAGGAGGAGCTGGAGGACCTGATGGATGTTGACGAGTATCTGGTGCCGCACTCCTTCAACATTCCACCACTGGCATACACGTCCCGCCCGTGCATGGACTCCAACAAGGTATTTGTAATACGAATCTGTGGAGACCCTCGGGGTATGATTCGATAATAACGTGTCTGTGAAGGTCATAGGGCCAATTCCAATTCCTATCTTAACCCTCAATCTCAAACCTTAATCTTAACTGGCCCTCAAAACCAAGTGTTGAGGGTTATTCTGTCACTTAGAAATGGGACACCCCTTAAATGCAGATACGTCTTCAGACTGTAGGGGGCAGAATAACGCGAAAGCTGCGTCCAGTCTGTCAACTCCAAAAAAGAAGAAGAAGAAGAACACATTTACGTCACGATTATTTATTACGATCCGTTTGTCAGTCAAGTTATTAGGTTGTCAGTTAGTTATAAGATGATACTCGTACAAATACCACAACCACGGACATATTCAGCTGACAGTTACCACACACCACGGCTTATTGAAAAGTAAACTCTAGCAAACGATCGCTTGTCCGCACCGGCCGGCTATTGACAAAAGATCGTCAAATAAAAATAAATGTTACGCAACAATGACGTCAGTAATCCATAATATGGGCCTAAACTAAAAAGATAAAACAATGGTTTTCATAATTTTTATATCTCTATTAACAAAGAAAATACTTAATTTGTATCGTACTTGCTTCGCTGCTTTCGACACCATCTTTCTTATGTGAAAACACGCAATGCATTCTGGGTAGCCCTTGCTCCCAAGGGTGGTCTCGGAAAATCTCAATATTGAGGGCGATACAGCCCTCTACTTAATTTTTCTGAGAATCAGGACAGCACTTGCACTAGAGGGAGCGCGCATTTTTGAGATTGAGGGTTAAGATTGAGGGTTAAGCAAGGAATTGGAATTCACTCCATAGTCATCTACTGTAGTTACTGTAGCTGTAGGCGACTTCAACTAACTACAGGGGATTCAATAAGAACCAAATAGACCATTACTGGCTGACTACACCAGGATCAATTTCAAGGCCTTTCTTAGCTTTATCACAGCTATAGAGTTGTTTCCCCCAAAGCGGTACAATTCAGTTAAATTCTGTACCTTGCATCATTTGTTGGGTTTCCATTCAGAAGTGGACTCTGTACACACTGGAGTGACCTGTTGAGTCATCACTTATGTGTGATAGTAGGGCAGTCGGCGGTGTTAATCCATGCAACCTGTCGAACAAAGCTGCTAACTCCTGTGATGAACAGCCGTGTTGCATGAAGAAAGATGGCAAAGTGCTGGATGTCCCCCTCCATTGTTACCTGTGTCACATTCTTTTTTTTTGTGTAGTTTATTTGCAAACTACGCTCTATTGCATTGGTATGAAGTCTATTCTATGATATTTACCGACACAGCTTTAAACATCCAGCCCACACACACACACACAATCTGCACTAACACTGTACTGCTTTATAGTACGTCTCCTATTTGATCTGGATACTCAGCTTCTGCTTGTGGAAGTTTTGATGTCTTAAAGCATATGTGTGACCTTCACAATTCAGATGATTTAGTTTCGTTTTCTGTATAAATGTGGGAGCGAGTTTCCTTTAGTGTGCAGGTTGCTGCAGGACAGTCCAGTTCAAGAGATCTCAAAACAAAAGCCATCTCACTTTCACTTTCTTCTCTGTCCGATCTCCTTCTTCTCTCTCCATTGTGAAACTACGGCAATTGCCTTCTTCAAAACTGACTCCTTCAGTCTCAAATGTCCATCGTCTTCCTTTTTCTATTTGAAGCCATCACAAAAACACTGGCATCACACAGCTAGACAACTCAGCCATTTTGTATTCTAGTATCCCCCCCTTTGTTGTTTGGTGTCAGAATACAACAACTGCTGAATGCCAATAACACAAACAACTGTTCCAGTTCTGTTTGGTGCATTTTCAGAAGCGTGGAAGATTATTTTGACAACAACAAGTTCTTATCTGCTATTTTTCTGCTTTCATATTACATTGGCTACTTAATTATTAACTTTGTGTGGTTTCGTTCACTTTACAACACAGTAACACCTTTTCTTTTTCTAAACTCACATATTGAAAACCCATATGTCATATAAATTGTCATTGTCACTATGCATCCCAGTGCCCAATGGCATTTTGAGAGTTCAGAATTGATAATGAGAAGTATTCAATTCAGCGGTGGCCTCAAGTGCAAGCATGGTGACACACTCCTTGTTCTCCTCGGGCTCTTACTTTACCCTCTTAAATATTCAGCCGCAATGTTAAGACTCTAACACAGAGGATTAATTAAGTCCACAATGGTCTTCATTGTAAGAGTTTAAGACAACAATATGCTTGTCACCCTGCTGGTACCACTTCACATGATTATTTATTTAAGATCACGATTTTCCTTTGTGTTCAGGTTGGTGCTGGTATTTTTTATCAACTGATGTTAATAAATTAGTACTCAAACCAGGACATGCCAGTAGCCAAACTTTGCTTTGAAGATGCTTTTTGCTGCTGATAAAAAAAAAAAAAGTTCATTAGAGGGGTGTACCAGCAGCAACTACTGTCTAAATCGTGGCACATGCCTACATGATAACAAATAATTGGGTTCCTAGTTCAATAAAAGAGTTAAATAAAAAACAGTTTTGAAGTGGGATATGACCCTGAGTCTTAATACACAGACCAGAAATAAATGAAGGTTTGTCCCTTTTGACTTTCTTGTCCTTGTGTTTAAGGAGAAAATGTGTGTAACAGGAAAATAACAGGTTTTTTTTTTGTCATGGTAGGAAGATCACAGGCTTATCAGACTCCATGGACATGAAACGGAAAACAAAGAATTCGCTGGAAGAAGGAGGAACAAAGATAAATTAGAATAAAGCTCACAGTGAGGTTCTAAAAAAGCACTGTTTTGCTGTGAGCATAGACACAAATGTACACAGCAGGGCAGGGCTGATATGGCTGCAGACTTTGCTGCATGGAGCCATTTAATTAAAAACATTTTAATTAAATTGTCCTTGGCAGTCACGCAGCCATATCATTGTTTGGCACTGCTGTTTGTCTCCCCTGCCTGTCACTTTGAAATATTACAGATGACACAAAAAATACTACAAAGGATTTTATTATTCAAAAATATTTTTTTTGTTTATTTTTGATGATTAATTTATAGTTGTTTATTATGGTGTACTTTCATAGATCATAAAAGCTGGACAATCCACTCCTAACTTAGAGAAGATGCTGGTCCCTGACTAAACCCGTCTCCCTGCTCTCCATCTACCTAGAACCAATTTAGCTACCAGGACCCCAGTTTCAGCATGGAGGACATGCTGGCCACCCTCCCCAGAGTGGTCTCTGTTCCACCTGTATCTGGAAGTTGCCTCCCTCCACAGGACCTGGCCTCAGGGGGACAACTCGGTAGTGGATTTGTCCGCGGCAACCAAGACGACCCTCGCTGCAATGGCACCCTGAGGAAGCAGGCCTCCCCAAGGTCGAGCACCCTCGGGACATGTTCCGCTCTCGGCGCAGGTCAAGGTAAAGCTTAGTGTGCTACTGAAAATTGTGGAAAAACTGAGAGCAGTAATAGTATTTGTGCCGTGAAGGTTTTGGAGTAAGAGTGAGGAAGGTCTGAGAGTCTGTTGTGTGTTGAGCTGAAGAATGGCCAAGGAGAACAGGGGTGCACTCGATGTGTCATGTCCTCCAGTTGTGAAGATCTGGAAATAATCTGCTCTCGGCTTGTTCATTGTCTGCGTTTCGGGGACGCACCAGGCTCTGATTGGCTTGTGAATGGCAAGGAATGGACACAATCGCTTCCACTTGGAGCCAACCTTGAAACTAGCTCTGTGCAATAACATGATCTCCTAACAACTGGACTTACAACTACCAATGGCTCTAAGTTTATAATGAATAATATTTAATAACGCTAAAGGCTGACCATGGAAAAACTACATCCTGAGTATCACAACATTGTTTATTTAGTTATATTAGTTTTATCACATTACTGTTTATCATTTGTTTTAAAATCCTTGTATAGTCCTTTTTTTTTTACTACATTAAAACCCAATTCCACACTATTAGGACCACCTTTAAATGTCAACTGAAAAAAAAAAAAAAGGTTTATGGTTATTTGTGTAAGCATCATACTTCACTGCTTGACTGATCATACGTATCTGCCGTTTTCTCCCATTGGATTTGTGCTGTGATGATGGATCACTCAGCAGTTTAGTCGAGGATTTGGGGAATTAGGACCAAAAGGCTAAGCTCATATCTTTCCGCTGGAGAGAGGCAACAGTAGTGACTTCTAGTTCTCTTAAGACCACCCTGTGCAAGACGTTGCACTTATTCACCTATGAATAAGCACAAAACTAACTCTTAACTTATCATAACACACATTGGTCTCCATTTCTTCTACTCAGCAGCACTTTTTTTTTTTTTTTTTTTTACCTCCTTCCACATTTATTTGGCTGGAAATATTTGAGAAAATCTCCCTAGAGCACATGCCTCTGCCAGATCTGCTCCAAAATTGGATGGGTTCTTCCTTAGATCATGCTCCCACTCCTCCGCAAGAATTCATAAAATATTGGTTTGTAATTTTTTTAAGTAAATGCGCTAACAAACAAGAAGGCAAATACAGTACAAAAAAAAACATAATCTCCTCTGTTGAAGTAATTGAGCCTCGAATGAGAATTATGATCTTTCATTACACATTAAATGTGACCATGTGTGAACAGGGATGGCTCTGGTTATACAGAGGTATCCACCAATCTATTCCCATCCAATCCAATAAAATAACAATAAATAACAACAATACAACTATAACATACTGTAGAAAATATAAAAACAACACAAATAAACAGTTCATACAAGAAAACGATAAAGATGTGTTTCAAAAGATACAAAATAAAATGAATTTCTCTCCTCCTTCCAAAACTAAAAGAGTCCCTTAGAGATGTAGTGCATCATCTTTTTGAAAATGCAAAAGTACATCCTGCATTAAAAGGATTTACACATATTTACTGATCGTTTTCCATGTGCCATAATTCAAACCTATTTATTTTAAACCTGCTTTTTTTTCTCCTTTGTTTTACCTCCCAAGGCGGAGGGGACGACAGCAGTGGACAGCGATACAGTGCCGATCCCACTGGTCTTTTAGCGGAGCGGACAAAAGTGGACAAGGACCAGGAGGGCTTAATGGCTGCCATGAGAGACAAGAACAACTCAGGTTAAATTAAATTAAATTAAATTGACAGATTTAAAAATCATAAATGTGTCCATAAAGCTGCTAAATCCAACCAATGCACATGTTTTTTATAATGAAAGGAGATTAAAAAAAACAACAACAAAAACGACTTGCTAATACTATCACCCTTTTGTTTCTAGACTATATCAACCCTGTAGAGGAAAACCCATTTGTCACGCGTCGGCGGAATGGCGATGCCCATGCAGTGATTGATGGAGCGGGTTGCCACACCCTGCACATGACCGGAGCGACCGCCACTCCCAAGATCCAGTCCACCCACAGGGACGACGAGTACGTCAATGAACCGCTCTACCTGAATTCTCTGCTGAACCCTGGGGACAAAAATGGATTGGCCGGCACAGTCTCCATCTCTGGCCCCGGAGCGACCGCTGCGCAGACGGTATCTCAGACGGTCAACCCATCAACATCGAGCCACGCCGTCTCATCCGCTGGATTCGGGTTACCTCCTGGCCACCTCCCCCATCCCTCATATCCATCACACACCCTGCATCCAGGGCATTCGGGACATGCTCTGCACTCGGGCGTCAGCAGCAGCAACACCATCATGTATGATAAGAAGGGCAAGAAAGCCACGTTTGACAATCCCGAATACTGGCAGCACAGTCTGCCCCCAAAGTCCACACTGCACAACCCCGAGTATCTGCAGGACTGCAGCACGCGCTTCTTCTACCGACAGAACGGACGCATTCGCCCCGCTGTGGCTGAGAACCAGGAATATTTGTCCGAGGCCGCAATGAAAGCCGGCAACGTGTTGCCGCCCCCGCCATACAGACAGAGGAACACTGTAGTGTAGTGACCCACCTGTCGTACAACTGAGGGGTGACTAGAGGGATAAGTGTTGAGATAATTGGAACATGAACAGTCATTACGTTTCCTTGCTTCACTTGTCTGCCTGGGCTTTTCTTGCACTGTCCCCGAGTCCTTTCTCTCTCCGTTATATCTGATTGCAAGTCTTTTATTCTCACTCCGTGGCTCTGCCTTCACAGGACGACAACGGTCATCGACAGCCTCACTTTGCTTCGACTAAGTTTTTAAGCTTCGCGCTCGATCCCCGGAGCAAGTAGACGCATCTCGTCAACGGTGGGTTCGAGTCTCGTCACGTCCATGGCATTATTAGTACCTGTTTACTTGAGTTACAGGAACAACACGATCAAAAAAAAAAGATGCTGAAGAGCAGAGAAAGAAACAAGCGAATGTGAGCCCAAAGAGAAACATCATTGCCATGACCTTTCATGAATTATGAATGCTTTTCTTTTCACGCCAATAAATTACTATTCACCATTTCACCATGTTCTCATTTTCCACACTGCTATTGCTTGTGTGCAAACGACA
This sequence comes from Microchirus variegatus, assembly GCF_963457635.1. Taxonomy (NCBI): domain Eukaryota; kingdom Metazoa; phylum Chordata; class Actinopteri; order Pleuronectiformes; family Soleidae; genus Microchirus; species Microchirus variegatus. Next base: position 9,590,417 of record NC_139823.1, read on the forward strand.
TACAGTAAAGCACATGCTCTATGGAGCCCAGATGTGGCTTGAACATGCCTGTTCATGTGTTTTTTTTTGTTTTGTTTTTAATGTATTCATATTACTGCACCAGTGATGGAATTTAAACATGGATCACACACGCGTCTTACCATACCGACAACAGCCTACAACACACCAGCAACGAGGTGTGTGTCTGTGTACTTAACAGCAGTCAGTGATCGGTTCAGCTGGGGGGAGAGAAAATGTCACGGAATTATTGTGAAAAGCAGTAGTATCACCCAGAATTTGGTGGCAAGCATTCAACAGATTACTTGCATGGCTAGAGAGGGATTGAACGCTCAGAAGATGACCCCGTAACTTCCTGTGGTGAGATCCCTACTGTTCCCTTCTTCCACATCGATCCACTCCGAAGAGCCAGCAAAACCCTTCAGTTTAATATTGCCTTCATGAGATCACTGTAAGCAGCATTTGTGACTGACATAACCAGTGGTAACTGCGGCACGAGGGTTGACGTCTTAATGGGAATGGACGACTCTTTTTTGTGGGACAAGAAGCATGATTGTGGAGATTTTTTTTTTTTTTTTTTTAAAAAAGAGGGGCCTAAAGGGAAAAAAAATATGAGTTGAAAATCCGGATCAGCATGGGTTTTGTTGTTTTCTTTCCTTTTTTAGGCATCAGGACTCTGTTTACTTCCTCACCTTGTGGATGTGAATAATGAAGTGCGGGGTAAACAGCGCGGACACTCTGCCAGAGCTCAGTGGCAATAACAAGGTTGCTTACCCTGCAGAGCTGTAAATATGCCAATTACATGTCCAGGAATAATTTTAGTACATTAAATGATGAGGATAATTTTTTTTTTTTTTTTTTTTTCATATACTCATGTACATGTGGTAGAGATGAGCTTTGTCTCGCGGGGTTACGGTGGTTCAGGAGGAGAGACGGTCGAAACGTTCCACAGTTTTACCACCAAAATGATGTTTGACACTAAAAACGAGACATTACAAGTATCACTGAAAGCACTGTTGGCGAGCTTTCTGTACTCATACAATACTGCCAGATGACAAATAAGCTCTGATGGAGAACGTTAGCATCTGTTTTCAAGTGACTTTGAAGCCTAATTTAGGCTGGGTTTGTTCAATTAATAGCACAGCAGCCAGACAACTTTGCTGTTATTTACATCCCTTTGTGGTAGTTTGTGTGTGTGTGTGTGTTTTTGTTTTTTTTCCATTATGTTGCAACTACAGTAAAATACAACAGTAAGAAAATAAGTTTCCTCTGCTCTCAAGTCTCTTTGCACTTTACCAACAAAGAGCGCTTCGTCTTCTACACGCTCTGAAACACACCGACACAGATGGGGTATCATGAATATTCCACAATTTTCACGACCAAGTTGCAAAAATCTGTAGTTTACATCAATATCGTTTGCTTCTAGTTTGCAACTAAGTGATACTTTTTAACCCCACACGTGTGTGTGTACTCCATAATGTATAACAAAGTAACTTGAATCCATAAAAATACCTTGATGGTCCCACTTTTAGGGAATTATGTTACAACACGGAAACGACAGAGACCAACTGATGCCTATTTGTTTTACTGCTGGTGCACAAATGCACAACCATTGTTCCACACGGTCCTTTGTGCTTCTCAACGACAGCAGGTAGAGGCAAAAGATTCACAGACGACAAGCAAACGCTCATGGACTTAACTTTACTCTATATCCAAAACACAAAAAACGTTGCCCTGGCACAGTGTTCTCTATCTCTATCTCTATCTGTTTCACGTTTTATGTGAAACAATAATCATCAGGGTTAGCTCCGGCTGAGGCACGTCACGTTATCGCATCATACACACAGACATCAGACCTGCTGAAATTACAGTATAAAGGGAGACAGATGAGTGCCATAACAACAGCAGTAATGGCATTTGCATGTCAAAGAAAGCTGAATTGTATTGGTAGATGGAGCACAGGGTTTTTAAATATTTTAGCCTCCAAAAACAGCACTGTGTTAAGTTTCACTTAGGCGTTGACTTTGCTGTTACTAACCTCATTTTCGCTGTGCAAGATCACCCTTAGGAGACTGTTCTGCTGATTTAAAAATCTACTTGTTTTAAGGTTAAACTAATGTGTAAATGTGTGCGATGAGTGTCCTCTTTATATTTTACGGGTTGAAGGTCATTTATTTAACCTACGTTAATTTTACTATTACCCGTAAAAAGTATTAGTTGTAATACTACTGTGCGCTTAAGTGCAATGACAGACAGTTGGAGAGTCACCAAAAGCCTCTGTAATGGATCTCTGTGGAAAAATAAAGCCAATCTTTCTGGAGGAGAAACCCTGGCGGGCATCACAAGGGGCTTTCAGCTTTCTGAATGCTAATTCGTCCACTTTCACTTGTTCTGTGGGGAAATCATTGTTACCCCCCAACATCTCACCCCTGTGCGCGCCAGGTGAGAAAACCCTGAACGACAGGCGAGAAGGCTTGTAACACGGCAAGCGAGCGTGTAAAACTGCAGGCATTAGCATTCCGGCAAAATGTTACGAGACCAAAAGCATCAGTGTTACAAAGCAGGAGAGAAGGTGTAAGTACACCGTAAAGTGGCAGATGAGATCAGGTCTTTTCAGTGTGCTCAGAGGTGACTGTATAATTATACTGTATGTAGCCAACACTGTTCTCCACCAGAAGCACCGATATCGAAAAAAAAAAGCACTTGTCGGGGTCGATCACAAGCGAAGACTATAGGAAAGCGTGGGGGGGGATTCATGTTGGTCGTGTGTTAACAGAAGTCGTTCTTTCATGTGAAGAAAAAAAGCGCTCAATAGTCATTCTCAATACTGACTGCTCACATTATTTATTTTTTTGTTTTCTTTCACGTATTTTGAACATATGTACACATAATGTGTTATAAATGGTGTGTAAATTTTTCTTTTTTTTCTTTGGGGTCTCATTGTTTTTGTTACGTTTACAAAGACTAAAGCTTGTTCAGGTGCTCCTCATCTACACTCTTAGAAATAAAAGTGCTAAGTAGAACCGTATTAGGTTCTTCGGCTTGTCCTCATAGGAGAACCCTTTTTGGCCACCTGGAACCCTTTTGGAGTGTTCCACCAAGGACCCTTTTAAAACCCTTTATTCAGGAAAGGGGTTTTAAAGTGTAATCTGGATCAAAATGGTTCTTACTGGAACCATTAGTGTTACCGAGAACCCTTGAAAAACCCTTTTCAGAAGCAAATGGTTCCAGGTAGAACCTCAGCCCCTGTAGAAGGACCCTTTTGGAACCCTTATTTCTAAGAGTGTATACTCCTTCACATTTTAACTTTATAGGACAGGAACATTCTCTTTTTTTCTACGCTTTGATTATTCTTATCATGATTCCAGAGCTCAAAATTCACCCACGTGTGATTCTACATGTTCTTATTGGACGTGCACATTTGTGCACGTCAGAGAACTTTTTGCCTCATCAAACCAAACACACATTAATGTATTGGAAACAAACTGTGTATATCTGATTTGACTCTGATGTGTATATTCTACGATGCCATGAATAAAATGTGACAGCGGTTGAGTAAGCACAGTTTCACTATGTACTGAACGGACGGTAAAAACTGTAAAAAAGGGAATCGTGATTTTTTTGTCTTTTAATCAAAATGATGAAGACATTTAGAGAATAGGTCACTCAACAGTTTTTCCATTGTTAAAAAAAAAATGAATTTTAAAAAATTGTGGATAGTATTTTTATAGGTAGGTTTAAAAAAAAAAAAAAAAAAAGGCCAGCGTATCTGTAAATAGCACAATGATGCTTCTTTTTTCCAGCTGAAGCAACGTTTTTCTTCATTATGATTCCTTTTGCACCATTCTCAACAGTCTACTGTATCTTATGTTTCATATATATATACATATATATATATATATACACGATTTGATATTTGATATATATTAGATTGTATTTTCAGCACACCTTTTGTGTTTAACCTCTGCTCTCGTCCAATTTTTTCCCGGAGACTTTGTGCACTCACTCACTCACACACTAACGAATAATGAATATTCGACATTTAATCCACATTTTTCCTGTCAGTGTTTTGCTAACAAATGTCAACAAAAGCCTTTCAGTGTCACTTTACACGCTGAGTTTATGAGGATCTATACGACGTTTCTTTGAACAGTCCTATGTATATTTCCAATGACAACAGTCGTTTTTTTTCCATTTCAGATCATATTCTGCTGTGTATCCATTTGTGGCAATACTGAGTGAATGATGTAATAATATCATCTTGCAGTGCAGCGTGTGATTTTTGTTTTTTTTTACTTAATTAGGATCTGAATGAAATTATTTGTACGACTGATCATTTATATCAGCGGTGACTAATTGTACATAGCGGTTGGTAGGTACTTTGGCTTCAGAATTTGAATATTCTATCTTGTCTATAAGTCACAGTTTTACAAGAAGCTAATATTTTCATTCAATGGGATATTATTATCATGATGTTTTGGGAGTTTGGCCCAGTTGCCACTTAATCTACACGACACAAGGACTGACACCAAAATCATCATATTACCCCTTTTTTTCTTTTTCATTCTGGCATTGTAGCAAATAAGGATGCACAAGTTCACAACTGCAACATACTGTGGGTTGTATTATATTTTCATTGCAAGACACTCAAGCACAAGTTGTGCAGGAACTGAGCCAGAAAATGAAAGGTTTTGTGTAAACTTAAGCTTAAGCTAAATGTTGTCATCATTTTTATATATATATATATATATTGCCTATCACCTATGAATACTATTATGGCCTATTTTACACTCCCTATTGTAAAGTGTGTTGCATTTCCTTTGATGATTTTGGTGGCAATCGCGCTGTTTTAAAAATATTTATGAATTTAAATGTGATTTTTTTTTGTTTTGTTTTTAGCTCCTCAAACATCATAGAATCTGCTTAAATGTATCTCTGAAGTTTGGAAGAAGTTATCTTTTGTCATGATAACGATCACACATTTGCATTTCTTATTGTCACATAATTATCCGTTTTAAATGTTCCTTTTCACTGGTTCATTTACAACGGTTCCCAAACTAGAACATTGAAATGTGTATTCCCGCTCTTTTGTTACATGAATCTGTCAAAATTATATTTTTAATTCAATATGAATAAAGATCCGTCAATATTTAAGAAGGAATTGTGCTTATTTTCCCGAGGAAATTTATACTCTTGTATGTATTGTGTGTCCGCGGGGTCTTAAAAGTTTGTGAATCATACATGTGATGTTAAGCATCTCGCGATAAGGCCTTTTAAAAAATTGAGAAGGTCTTGGGGAAAAAGTCTTAAAAAGGTATTGAAATTAACTTCAGGATTCCTGCATATACCCTGTATGAAGAAGCGCAAATCAAGTATTTCCCAATGGAATCCTAGTTGGCAAATGTGGAAAACAAAACTATACAGATGGGATTAAACCATTTTCAGCATTCATGGTCACCTGTTGTTCTCAGTGTCATTTCAGTTACAAAAACTGACCCATCAGTTTTAAAGGTCCCATATTATACCCTATTTCTCCAAGTTTACCTAGTTCCCTTGTGTCCTAATGAACATGTCTGTGACATGCTTTGGTCAAAATACCATAAGAATGAAGCACCACAGCAGTTCAATCACCCTGCCACCCTCGATTTAGTAGTATCTATTTAATAAAAACATGTATCCACTGGACAGATAAATCCTCTGAGTCTGGAAGTTTGTGTAGAACTCTGTGCTGCACTGTGGAGCCAAGAATAGAACTTTTCGCGGACTTCCGGTTTTCAGTGGCCGTTGCTCTCGCCAGCACTCACGCGTGTTTTACAGACAAACAAAAAAAAACAATTTCAGGAATTTAGCGCATTGTGACGTCGCAGTGAGCGAGGAAGTCAACATTGTGTGTTTTGTCTCCTGTACTTAGACTGAGGAGGACCACAAAAACATGAGTGTGTCACCTTTTGTCACACTTTGGCAACTGGTAGGGCACCTCCAGAGTCCCAAATATAAGTATTAAAAATGATTAAAACGTTGATTTTGCATAATATGGGACCTTGAAGAAAATGTCCACTTGCATGTAGTCTTGCAGGCTTGCAGTAGACGTTGGAAAGTCACAAGTGCACATACGTCATTCCATGTTCCATTCAAAGTGACTGACCTCACGTGTCATTACCTTCCTTTCAGATGGGCTCCAAATGGATCCAACTTCTATTCAGCCTTTATATTTCTGAGCACCCATTACACCATTACTGTACACTACACATTGCTTTAAATGTCACACAGTTCAGCCAGTGTTGTGCGGCCACAGCATGACATCTTCATTCCTCCCAGACGAGGCCGGGCTACAGACATACAATACTGCAGACTGTGCCTTGAGATTAATAAGAACAATGTGATAGGCAGTCGCTTTACTCGTACGACGGCAACCTCTGCTCCTCAGGCCATTTATTTTACACATTAAAAGGCTGTTCTCGCTTTCAGACACACACATGCACAGACACTCAAACCTGCGCAAAAGGAAATCACACAGGAGCTTCAATAATCAAGTTTCATTACTCCTGACACTTGCTCATGCATGATAGATGCATCTCTTTTGCAGCTGATGACATTTTATGGCATTATCATAGGGAATCCAATAACGACATCGGCATTTGAGCCTTTGCCCCATGCAAAGTAAAATCACTTGCCTTAAGATGGTAATAGAGTGTGATCGAAACCGTCTGTCACTGCCTCCCCGCTCACTCTCACATGCCAAACCCCCCCCGCGTTGATAAAGTGTATGGATTTTTTTTTTTTTACCTGATGTGTGGGATGATCAGCACAGATGAACGTAAATTATCTTAAATGTCTGTAGGTGAATCGATTGACTGATGCCTCGGGGAAAATAAAAGTGAGGGCTCTATTTGACAGTGCATCAATCTTTAACACGGCGCTATATCGGAGGGAAAACAAAGTTAGCGTCTGCATGTTTCCATGTGCAGCTATTGTAATATTTGCTGACGTGAACCCCTTCCAAAGATAGCGATTTAAGAACTGGCTGTGAGCGAGAAGTAAAGTTTTGCTCCTTTTTTTCCCCCCTCCTGCTAAGACTTGAGGTGTCAGGTACTCTTTATTCTCTAGTCTGAGTATTTGCTGTCTTCCTGGGATAGTGAACCAGTTGTCACAGCAACAAAGCTGGATAAACCTTGAACAAATATGAGCGATGCACTGTGGATGTGTCACTGGGGAACTTGGTTGGATGTTGCTTATCAGCTTCCGGCAATCGCATCCAGTCACCTGATGCAGCCGTAACTGTAAAATGTCAGCAAAATGTGGCGTTGACGCTTAAAAGCTTCTTGTTCTCAGCTGTTTGGGCGTCGCTATCTCTTTTACTCGCAGAGTCAGGGGTGATGGTTACTGCCTCCGAATGACCGACGTTGTTGGCAGTCTGTGACTGAATGGACTGTACAAAGCCCACTGAGCAGTGTTACAATTCCCCTTGAGAGCTTTCATTATGGAACAACATATTGGATTTTCTTCACAGGCTGTCGGTCTCCAGAGGTTTCAATCTCTCAAGGAGTTCACACACACACATTATAGAGAGAGATAGAACCTATAAGATGATGTGCAAACCAACCATCTCTGATTCTCAGTGAACCTGGTTTCTTACATTGCTGACATTAATGTTTCCTAATGTTCCTCCGATGCTTCACTCAGCAGCCACTTCATCAGACATCACACATGTTCAACCGCTTGTTAACGCAGGCATCTAACCAGCCAATCACAATGGCGCCCAACGCAATGCATTTAATCAAGTACACAACAACTGCTGAAGTTCAAACTTTGAACACCACATGGTTGGTAACACATGGGTCGATCTAAGTATTTCAGAAACTGTTGATCTACAGGAAGTTTTACAACAGCCATTTCCAGGGTTTATAGATTTTTATTTAAAGGTCCCATAATATACTAAATCAACATTTTAATCATTTTAATAGTTGCATTTGGCCCTACCAGTCACCAAAGTGTGAAAACAGTTTTTGTGGTCCTCCTCAGTCTAAGTACAGGAGATAAAACACGCGATGTTGACTTCCGCGCTCCTTGGGACGTCACAAGACGCTAAATTCCTGGAATTGTTGTCTCGCGGAGCTCCGCTTTGTCCGTATAACACGCGCGAGATTGCTGGCGAGGGCAACGGCATCCGAAAACCGGAAGTTCGCGAAAAGTTCTATTCTTCGCTCCACAGTGCAGCACAGAGTTCTACACAAACTTCCAGCCTCAGAGGATTTATCTGTCCATATACATGTTATATATGACAGCAAGGTGCCTGCTAGAGCCTGCAAATGATCACTTTTCCAAAGGCTAATTGCTGTTAGCTCCCAGTAGCCTCTGTGGCTGATGTCATTTCCTGTCCCTTAAGTTTCGTTTTACTTCATCCTTATGGTATTTTGACCAAAGCATGACACAGACATGTTCATTAGGACACCAGGGAACTCGTTTAACTTGGAGAAATAGGATATAATATGGGACTTTTAAATGGGCAATCTTGTACTGGCCAGACATGGTCATGGTGAATCACACCAGTAACTCAAATAACCACTCATTAAAACCAAGGGATGCAGAAGAAGACCCCACCAGATGCCACGTCTTCCTCTTTACTAAGTGCCCTGTATACCTAATAAAGTGAACCACACACACACGAACAAGAGGAGGAATTGAGACTTGAAGATAGTAAGAAAAGCAAGAAAGAAACATATAGTTCACCCTGAGTTTATATCGTGGAAGTTATATTGAGTGAAGGATGCTCATTCTTATCACCATCAGGATCGAGGGAAGAACACACTTCTGCATGCAGCGAGTCTACCCTGAGAGGAGGACAAAGGTAAATAAGCTGCCAACATCTGCTCATTAAGTTTATGGTAATCATGGTTATTTTCCACTAATTCAAAACTTCCGACGTAATTCAAAACTATCATTGACTATTGTTATATATATAAAAAAAAAAAATTATGAGGAAAAAGAAATGTGCACACATGGTTGTGATTTATGCCAACTTAGACTTGAGGCTCACAAAAGCTTCTACCCCCTCAAATAGATGCTGAGACAAAAAGCAGCCATGCACGTCTGCTGCAGAGGACGCAGTAAAAATCGAGCTAAGCTAGGCCAAGGTCTCCGATAGTGGGAGCGGAGCACATTTACAATGATTTGTTTACGTTAAATTATTGAAGGTCGTTAAATTCGTCAATGAGAACGAGGTGCACTGTTCACTTTCTTAAGGAGCAGCACTTAGTATTTTCTCCACCTCCATCCCTCTTCATCTGGTGTATTTGATTACTGCTCGTGTTTATTTTTTTCCATCACAGTCAAAGCACTTCCTGCTCAAATAATAATAACCCCGCATACATCTCAGTGTTCCTCGTCTCCCAGGCAACAGTTGCCCTCTCAAAGACTGCTCCTCCATTTTCTTTTCATATTATTTTATTTATTAATTTATTTTTTTGTGCAATTTAAACACCTTATTGTTTGAGTTTCGAGTGGCTGTAACCAATCCTGGCTGATATTAAGCGTAAGGCTGGACAAACAACCCACCATGAACAAGAAACACGTCTGTTTACAGGATTACAGCACACTTCTTATATTTTATAAGTATATTTTTGGTTATATTGCCTTTTTTATATGCAAATATCCTTAGACCCTCACGTCGAGTGAGGAAAAACTCCACAAAAAACAGTTGCAGAATGGGAGAAACTTCAGGAAGAGCCACAGGCATCGCTCTCCCAGGACGGATATACATAAATGTAAAATGTATAAAAATATCAGGAATTGTAACAGTAGCTACTAGAAGAGAGGCAGATGGTTACAACAACCGTAACGTCATTGATATTAATATCAATTTTAGTATTAATGAAGATGTATGAACACAAGGCTGTGGGTGGTTCACAGTTACAGGTCCATCCGAGGGAAATGGAGAACAATGGCGCAGGTTTTGCCAGATTCTTGGTCACATATGGAGAATTTGGCAAGCCAAAGAAAATGAAAACCACACAAGTCTGTAAGAGGACGGACTGCAAATAAAGTTAATCCATATAAATAATATTTTTTTTATAACTTTTTTTTCCTCCATAGCTTTCATGTCATGCGACCCACTGTTAAATTGTAAAACCTGTATGTATTAGTCTTCAGTGCGCTTTATACTGTATTATTAATAAATAGTTTGGATATTGATGTCTTTAATTTGTAAGACATCTCTCCGAAATTGTTGTAAATGTATTGTATAAGTAGCCGACAGCCATAATTCCAGAGGTGGAAAGTAACGAAATACATTTACTCGAGTTACTGAATTGAATACTTATTACAGTATTATAGTACAATTAAAAATCAGGATTTTGTATTTTACTTGAGTACGTATTGACTCAAGTATTGTACTTAGTTACTTTATAAATCCTATCCGCTACTGAGTAAAAAATAAAAATTCAGCACAATGAAGACCTACAGGGGGAAAATATACACCAGAACCAGACGAATGATGATGTGATTAAGCACCAGCACTGGCACGTGAACATAGAGGGCTCCATACATAGTTTTGGATTTCTGACCCCTTGTCATATTTCTACTACCCTCACACCACACGCAAAGTAACTAAGTAACTTTTACTTTAAGTTCATTTCAAATGAACTACTTTTTACTTCTACTTGAGTACATTTTCAGATGACTACTTTTACTTCTACTTGAGTAATATTTCATCAAAGTGTTGGTACTTTTACTTGAGTACAATATTTAAGTACTTTTTCCACCTCTGCATAATTCATAAAATGTTGAACAGGCGGGTAAATTGAAAAAACGAAAGTATTTTGGGTTCATATGAATTGTATTAATTATTATTTTTTTCTGCAGGCAATTTTCAAAAGTTGTATTCGAGTCTGCATTTTCCATTCATTATAAAACATGTTTTCAATTAGTTTTTTTGTTTAGGACATAAGGTTATTCAAGTTAAACATAACATTTGTTATGTTAATTGGGTTGAGTTGGTTCAAGTGAATCAAGCCTCTACTCCAGGGGTTCATTATTTTTTTTATTTTTTTTATTTTTAGTTTATCCAAAGACTCCTGGCTCACAAGCAATGACATGAGGGTTATTTATTATTATTTATGTTGCTATGTTCATGTGTGTCTTTAGTCTGTTGGCTATTTGATTTTGGCCTTTCAGACTATACTGCACACAACCTCAGCAGTATGATGCACATTTTGCACTTTAGTGTATACTTTCTTGTAGACTGTTCCATTTGATTCAGGGATGATTTGTCATTTGTCCTAACACATTTTTAAAATGGCATCTTTTGCCGTGTTTGTATGACACAATAATTATCATGACATGTCATCTTATTATGGCAAATCTGGCAAATACTCCATATTGCAAAGAAAATAACACTAAAACTATAAAAACTAAAATACTAAACTAAATAAAAACACTGACTGTTTAAATAGTTTCATAACAAATCAGTCACATATCCGTTAAAGATAAATGTTTGTTTGTTTTTTTGGAAATATTATAATTCGGTTGGTGGTGTTAAAAGATTTTCTACAAGCTACTTCATCCGGGGCGATATTTCTCAAGCATTTCAACCGTGGGAAGATCTAAAATTGTCCGGCACTTCGCTGAGTAATGGCTGACAGCAAACATATTATGATTAATAATGCAATCTAAACGGTCATTTGCATAGGGCTTGGTGAAATGCAGCTCATCTGATTAGGGTTGAATTTGACCTGCTCAGAATTGAGTGTTTATCACTTAATGCTTTGTTAGACAAACTATTCACAGAGACAGAGAGAGACTGAAGTGGCATTCTAATGTGGAATGCGGCCATTACAACTCATTTATATATCCTTTCACTTCCAATCCAGGAAGTTCTATCATGATGAGTGAATACATCTTCAGGGACAAGTTGCACCGTCTGAGTGTGTGTGTGTGTGTGTGTGTGTGTGTGTGTGTGTGTGTGTGTCCCTGCCCGTTATTGCTCACATTAGGTCCATATTTCTCTCTTCTAATGCTCCCCATCGTGTCAATGTGTGTGATATAAAGTACAACTAAGTCTTAAAAATGTGACATTTTATAGTTAGACAACTTAAGTGTATCTGTCCTCTGTCAAGGTGGCATCATTGTTTGCTCCCTGTCATAAAGACAGTAGCAAAATAGCAGATATGGAGATAAATATTTCCTACATGAAGTCAATGAATATTCATATGGATGTGCCATATTTATCATATTCTTCTGAAACTTTATTGAACTTTTTTTTACTTAGTCTGGCGTTTAGTTACAGCCGAGACAATGCTGCCACTGAATCCCATTGTTAGACATACTGTACGTTTCTCCAAACGGTAATAGAAGCGGCAATATTGTATTTCTAATTAACAGTGTAAGAGCGTCCCCTTACGCACATTAAAAAAGGAAAACTAACATTTCCAACATTTTTAAAAATGACTTCCACTCACGGAACACACTAATAACGTGCAAGCACAATGATAAATGAGACCAATTGTGGGCAACACTGCATTTTAATTAAGCAACAGTCTAAGCGAGGAGGCGTCATTGTTTAAGTCAACTCTCTGTTGCAATTATGTCGCTCTCTTCATGTGAAACATAATGGTTTGATGACAGTTCTTTGTAGTCTTACCGTGGAGGCATAATTGTGTTCTTTCACACACACACACACACACACACACACACGCACACAAAAATGGCACATCTCAATTTTATATTTTAACTTTAAGAAGTACACGTTCAATAATAAAACAGAGGTTACATCTCCCTGACTTCACGCTGCTATAACTTTGCTACTGTACTTAAAAATGTGTTGTTTGTCAAACTTTTGGAGTGGAGAATTGACTCTGTTGAGATCTATCAAGAGGAGATGGAAGATTTAAACAGAAAAAAAATGTGTCTCTACTGATGAGGATGTATATTGTGTAATGCTGTTGTATTGTATTGTATTATATTCTAGAACAAAGAATATGTAACATCTACCAAAGATATAAGTTACAACCAAGGGCAACGCTTTAAAGATAAACAAATATAGCTTTATAGTAAAAATATAGTACTTTTTACATAAACGTATACATATATATTCCTATAGTGGGAGCTGGAGAAGATTTTTCAGTTATGGTAATGCATGATAAGGAACGTAAAGGCTAACATAATACAAACACTGTGCAACCTCATTAGACACAATGCAAATGTGTTCATTTTCGATTAGCATTAGCGTCACAAAACAGCTAGCTTACCTTTGGAAACAGGTTAGCCACAAAGTAGTTGCATCGAAATGCAAAATAAATATGTGCTCGCGTATTGGTGAATGGATACAGACTTTGTTGTTTCAGTATAACACCATGTTCTGCTGTGAACCGTGTGAAAATGTCTCACCCACCATGAGGACAGCCTCTTCACTCCCACCTCCCTGCCTCCAGACAGCGCAGCTACTGCTGATGAGCCTCTGCCTGCCTGGTGCAGCGTGATAAATCAGTGAAAATTAAAATTCTTCCAAACAATTTGAAAATTGAGGATGCACACCATCGGGCCATGCTCAACCCATATCCAAAGTCTTAGGGCAATCAGACTAACGGTCAGCGAGATATGCCTGTCAAAGACAGACACACAGACGCAACTTGCTTTATAGATAGATGACGTGCAATAAATACACCAAGTTCAATGCTCATAAATGGGACAATACATGGTCTAAATCAATTTCATCCAATCCTGTACAATACAAAAACTGACAAAAAGGTTATATTTAAGTCAGTCAACCCTAATGTTTTCTCTGCTTTAAGGATCCACCACAGGCGATGAAGCAATAAATATGAATCAATAAAACAAATGGGTGCCTTTGTATCTTTATTTCACCGTAACTTTTCCATAACAAGTCAAGCCAACTCTGTTATTTGAAGGACAGGTTCCCTGCCTCTGCATTCATGTTCACGTTCTCTGACGAAGAGAATCGCGCTGATGATAACAACGCCGCAGCTCAACTATCAGGTGGCTTTTGCATTATAGCTTGATGATATAGTTTGTGTTGTTGATGTGGCCTTTCATAGAGAGAGAGGGACTGAAAGAGGAACTGGGATAAATTGAGAGAGAGAGACGAAGAGGAAGAAAGAGAAGTAGAGAGACAGACCAAGATGGAGAGAAAATGACAGAGAGGGATTACGGGGATAGAGTTCAGTATGAATCATATTACTAGTGGCTTACTTCTCAAGCATCAATGGCAGATTTTTTGTGATAAATGGGATTTTGGGCAGACAGCTAGTTCATCTTCCCATCTGCAATATTCCCCCGCTGTCCTGGAAAGTTGCACATTATCTATACTTATGCACTGTGCACAGAGGTGTATGCAAGAGTGCAAAAGCAGCTTTTATCTTCCTGCCAAAAAACAAGTGGATGTCTGCTTCAGGGAATAAATAGTGGTAGAGGTTCATCCATGACCATGTTCCCCCATCCAGCAAGTCCAAATACATTGCAGAGAGCCAGTTTACTACAGGGTCTAAAAACTTCCTCCTGATCCTAGGGGGGTGCACAGCTAAAGTAGAAATTCCCAGTGGTCTTTATGTCTTTCTCTTTGTGTCAGACAGACAGAGAGCGACAGGGAGAGAGAGGGAAAAAAAGTCTACATGAAGGTTTACAACAGCAACTCAACCTACTGCACCAATTCTCACAGCTGAGAGTTAAAGACACAAATGATGATATTCCAAAAAGTAATTCTTGATAAGACTAGCTACCTTCCTGGGCCTAAACATCAGCACCACAGGTAACTTCAACAGAGCTGTGCACCATGTTTTACCACGTTTTACACAATAAAAAGAAATATTAAATTGGACATCTCATTTTAGAACTGGCTCAAAATATGAGATTCTGTGATAGAACCCATTTGTCTCTATGGTTGGCCCTGCAATGGACAGGCTATCGCCCTATGTCGGCTGAGATAGGCACAGCACCCCCCGTGACCCTCCAAGTGAAGGATAAAGCAGTAGATAATGGATGGATGGATGGATGACTCTATGGTCGCCAGATTTCAGGCCCACTAGACAACCAGGAGTTTATCAAATGTATTTATTCAGACAACGAGAGGGAGGGGGAGAGGGCGAGGACGAGGACGAGGGACAGCTCTTCGTGGCCACGGTAGAGCTGTCAGAAGCCGGCGAGGGAGAGGGCGAGCTACCGCGGCCGTAGCAGACGAAGCGGAGAGAGTGGAGGCGGGACTTACGCTACAAGTAAAGTGACGCTTGATTTGTTCTCTCGCGTTTGTCTATACAGGCTCCGGTAGAAACATGGCGTCTCGCTGCTAACAGTGGCAATGCAACAGCGGCCCGTGACCATGGGTTAGGGTTAGTCATTTTACATGACTTTTCGAAACACTTTATACTTATTATTTATAAAAAAGTGGATTTTGGGTCATATAAACCCATAAATACTATGCAGTGTCCCTTAAACCAAATTATCGAAAAAACAGAGCAAATTGGAGTGTTATTAAACAGAGAACACACACTGTCAGAACACCTGAACACTGTGACCGATCTAAGACAGAGGAAATCCTTGACCTCGTACAGACTCGAGGGAGGCCGCCGCCACAGGCAGACCTGGCTCCCAAAAGAAGACAGACTGTGCACCCTACTGCACACAAAAAACGCAGCGGAGACCAAGCTGCACTTCCTAACGACCTGCCAACTGTTTTCCGAGACAGTTCAGAGACGCGCGCTTCCCTCTGATCACAAACACTCAGAAACACTTTGAAAACCTGACCAATTACAACAAACTTCCAATACCTGCTGGGCGAAGTACAACGACGTGCAAACACAGCAGCAGCATTCTGTGAACTGCTGTGACAGGAAAAGGACTTCTGTTGCACTGCGACCACGATGAACAGGAGTTCATCTTCCTCCACGCCTGCACCAGGCTTTATGCACAACTCTGTAAATTCTGTGTCATTTTCTTTTGCCAATGCAATTACATCTAATTTTAAATGCACAATATGTGAGTATTAGAGTTTAGAAGCGCAATTATCCTGTACAATAATGTGTGTAAATATATGTGTACTAGAGCTGAAGCGATTAATCGATGAATCGATTATTAATCGTTTACTAAATTAATCGGCAACTATTTTGATAGTCGTTAATCGGTTTGAAGCTTTTTTCATGATTAAAACAAGATTTCTGATTGTTTTAGCTTCTTAATATTTTCTTTGTTTCTTTGCTCCAAATAAACTAGAAATCATTAAAACTGAATCATTTTGGTTTGTGGACAAAACAAGACGTTCAAGAACATCGTCTTTTCCAGGTTTGACAAACACTGATCAACGTTTTTTAAACATTTTCTGACATTTTATGGACCAACCGATTCATCGATTAATCGATTACGAATATAATCGTTAGTTGCAGCTCTAATGTGTACATAAGGGTACATGGTCCTTATTTATAATTTATCTTTCAAACATTTTGAATATATTGTTATATATGTTATATATTTGTTATATATATTATTTGTATATATATATAGTCCTCTGTGTATATATATATATATATATATATATATTAATTTTGTCACTCCACAATTTTGTTTTATATTTTATCATGTATGTCTCCCAGGTCAACAAAGACCTTTGATATTTAAATTGAAAATTGAAATTGAATCAATAGAGAGAGAAAGCAGGACCCTGCTCTACAATGATGCAATAGCACAGAAACACTGAAGATGTTTTGTTGTAATAAGGAAAAAAACATTTTCTTAACAGGTGAAATTGTTACTGGAACAAATACCAGACACTAAGGCTTGTGACACTTCCTACATGACAAAATGTTTACCGTGAAAGTAAAACATTACTGGGGAGATTATGTGGCCCTGGTGATTACCTCTTCTTTTTGAGTGCTTCCTTTTTTTACTCTGTGATTTTTTGAGAAGGCACAGTTTGTTGTCATGAGACGAACAGACAAGAGCGCGTTCAAGTGCGCGTGCAAATTCATCTACTGTAGCTGTACACAGTTTAATGGCGTTCCTGCAGAAACAGGAGGACAAGAGAACAAATATCAATGTCTGACAGGAACACACAAGCCTTAATCAAAGCCGGGGCTGATTACTACCATTATGTTACCATGCATTTGAATGTGATCTAAACTTAATCTGCTTTTAAATGACAATATGGCAATCAGTACATGGTCATTTGCCAAGTAGAGATTCCACAATGAGCACCATTATTGTGTTCACTTTGATTGGGGGGTACGCAGATAGAGTGCAGCTCCTAAGTGGACAGTCGAAACTATTTAGAAATGTAGGCTATTGGAATGTTTAAAAAGTCAAAAGAAAAGCTGATGATTGGTCGCACATCATAATAATATTCTTGTCATTGTGTATGAGACCACCTTCCATCGTGATGTTATTCACTGTTTTTCCTCTTAAAGCATAAAGGGACACACGTCCAGATCCACGCAGTTGCTTAAAGCGGAACTAGACCGGAAGTTCCAATTAAAGCTGTGTATCTGCGTCATTACCTTGTTTATGAAGCCCTGAAGTTTCGAAACACTGCTGAGAACGCTGTGTTTTTATTGTAATCTCGGGCTCAGCGAGATCTCTGAAAATCCCGTTATAGTAACGTAAACAGCAGTTCTCCGGAACAGCCGATCGTCCTGTGCCGGGCACTAGTCCGGATACATCCGGTTGCGTACATTGAACTGCGGAAGAAGAATAACGTCCGTTGTGGAGGTGTTTCACGAGCGACAGTGTCTTCTGACTCTGGCTCTGACTCCGGGTCAAAGTCATAAAAGGGACTGCGGCGGGGAGTCGTGACGAAGCTATTTTTAAACATTGTTAAAACAATGTTTTGATAATGAGTAGCAGTGCATCCACCGTTCCAGAAGGGGGAGCTGCGCTTCTGAGAGCGGGTGTGCCGAATGTCACTTCCGGGCTACTGGCCAATCACAAGACTCTGTCTTCTCAGGCGAGATTTATGTCTGAAATAGCTCGTCTGACAAGTGCTTCAAAAAGGACAGATTTCTATCGGCTCGTTTCCAGCAACTAGGAGGTTTTTGACCATAAAAACAAGTTAATGTATGTAAGTAAACCTCCATAACTAACACATATGTGCAACAGGACCACTCTATGTGAGCTTTAAATAAAGCGGTCAGTAGATAAAGAACAACAACAAAACATGAATATGACCTAAAATTAATGAATCAAAAATCCTGTATCAGTCACTTTTCACTGCAGTCACAATAATTGAGAAGGTGACACTTTCAGAATTTCTTATCTGTTTTATAGATTTGCTAAAGCCCTTTGGGGAAGAGGCTGAGAATGTTAGCTGTGTGTATAAAATTTTCTAGATAGTGTTTATGACACCAGGCTTTGTGGCGTTCATTCTCTCTTCTCTTATATCATTAGCTGCTGTCCATTCTCTTATCCATGTGCTTTAGATGCCTAAATGTAATGAAGACAATATAATGAAGACTTAGACATAATGTATGCAAATAACGCACCCATTGTGGGACTAATTAAGCATTATCTTATCTTAACGCTGTAAACCGATTGTACAGTTAGCTGTGGAACACACGCATTTCTTTAAACGCACAATATAAAAGCACATATAAGGCTGCAGATAAACGTAACATCCTCATCTTATGTGCAATGTAACACTGTCATTTCACGTGAGTGCAATGTTCATGTGCAACCCGGGTTCACGCTGTAAATATTAAGCTTGTACTGTAAATATTTTGGTTACTTAATATACATGCTGTACATTCTGCTGCCGTGACGCCGTAAAATGTTGTTTTATCTTATGACAAAAAAAGAAAAAAATGCTCACACATTACAGTCACATACACGAGCAGAACAGATGACTCCTCGGCGCAAAGCAATTACGAAAACTAACATGCACACACAGAGCTGAAGTCTGCAGGCTGTCAGAGAAAAATCACCTTCCCGTCAAATGAAATCAGCCTCAAAATCATTTAATTAATTTCAGTGTATATTAGCATTTTTTTTTTTCCCACCCCACTTTTTGTTGTGTCGCTGTTCCCCCTTCAAGCCCTGTCCTGAGAAAAAGCATCAGTTTGAAAAATGACGAGCCTTCTTTTCTATCTGTACTTTGAGGCACTTCTCCATATCGCTCATCTCTTTTAATATCACCAGTATAGGATTATACTTTATAATTTAGTATTACTCATTGTCACCTGTAAATGCTCTCCAATGATCTCACCTCTCCTTTGACATTTAGTTACAGTCAATGTGGTTTCCCCAGATGGGGCCAGCCTTATGTTCCCACAGCCCGATGTTCCCACATTTTCTAAGATGTCTAAGACCGGAAGTTCCAATTCATGCTGTTTTTTTAGTGTGTATCTGCTTCATTACCTTGTTTAAGAAGCCCTGAAGGTTCAAAACAAACAGTTCACCCGCTTCTGAGAGCGGGTTTGCTGAATATGTCACTTCCGGGTACTGGCCAATCACAACACACTCTGTCTTCTGGGTGTGAGAGTTGAGTCTGAAATATCACGGCTGGGGAACAGAGTCAGAAAAGAGAGAGATTTCTATCGGCTCATTTACAGCAACTAGGAGGTTTTTGACCATAAAAACAAGTTAATGTATGTAAGTAGACCTCCATAACTAACATATATGTGCAACAGGACCACTCTATGTGAGCTTTAAATTGAGTGTCAGCGCAGTCTTGGCGCGAAGTCAGGAGTACATTTCACTGCTTGTTGTACAGGTATAAAACATTTGGTATGAGGGTTTGTCACGCCACAGAAACCCCATGTTGGAGTAGGCCGCCCACGGGAATGAGTGGCGAACCCTTACCTACCAGGCAGGGGTAGAAATGTGGGAACTGTGGGAACATAGGGCCTAATTTTGAAAAAAAAAAAACTCTTAGAAGTGTGGGAACATAAGGCTGTGGGAACTGGAATTTAAATCACTTGTGTTTATTCACAAAATAAACATAAGCAAAGTGCTGAGTGCTGGCACCTAGACCACACCATGTTCATCAAAATGATAACAATATGCCACCCAGCTCAAGCATATAGTTTTTCATAGGCAATACAAGTAATAAATGGTCAAATACTAAAGGGTGCATACAGTATACACCCGAGTATCACACCATTAAGAGCACACATCACCTTTGTTGATCAAAACCCTGGTAATAGTTTATGACTACTGATTGTGAACTCAGTCTTTGTTTGGGCCATTGATTCCAAACCACGTGGGACCTTTAATAATAGAGTCTAACTAATCTACGCTCTAATCTCTCCTCTGCTCGGTGTGGCAATGCATAATAAGAGACGACAATCCACTGCTACAATGCAATAGCTGCAGATGCCTCCGACTGCTTCACCGAAGGAAGTCAACAGTGGTTTGCAGAGGTTGTTGTTGAATGTGCAGGTTTTGCAGTTTCGCTCACTCACTGTGACATCGAAAGTGACCTTTTGTTTGAGGGGTTTTTGCTTCGTGCAGCTCACAGTGTCGCCAAACTTCTGATTTGAATATAGATGATTTCCTGTTGTGTACAATCATTAAAACATGCAGCATGCAATTTGAGGTTTCTCTTACATCAGGCTTTTGGACAAAGAAACAGGACAAAGAAACAATAAGCCTTGTTTCCATCATGTTTGGCGGTAAAGACTGAGAACAGTACTTTTACTTCTACGGTGGGGTGTGCGCTTTGTTCGATGGCCGTGTCAGCGAGATACGTAGTGTGACGTTGAAAACGAACATTATCATTATCGGACAAAACACAACGGACAGCAACATCCAGCAGCTCGTTTTTCCTGCTCAGTGTGTGGCTGTTTGTCTCAACAAGACGTTAAACTCTGTATGAGAGTAGACTGCGGGCATAGAAGAAACACCGATCGCAAGGGGCTACCTTACTGTACCATTACTCTGGTACCCCAAGGGAAGGGTCCTGAAAAAACAGAATGGTTGGGAACAGTTATTTTGGTACTATTCCTCATGGAAATACAAAAAAATGTGTACCGTATCGTAATGAACCATTCCAACAACTAATAGTACCTTGAAGTACTTGGGAAAGGAGTGAGGGTGGAGCAGAGGAGATCCTCCGTTTGAGTCACTCACACACTGACCTCTAAAATATAAATAGCTTCAAAATACTGGCCTGAAGTCAACAATGGCAGTGGTGACTCTGCTGTTATCAACACTCAACATTAGCCTAAACAAGACAATGTGGCCTTTGTGAAAGCTGTGCGTGATCCACTGCCACATAACGCTGCCATCTGTTGCGTGCAATTCCCAAACACTCACAGTAATATTTCAGGATATGAGCGGTTTGATGACGTGCTGTAAATTTAGTGACTCATTCACCCTGAGTTTTGTGTGAACTGCCCTTGCCCCGGCGATGCGAGGGATTTGTTGTTCTCTGGCGTCATTCCTCTTCCCCTGCTGCAGTCAAACATTTGCGGTTGTGAAGCCCTCATCACACTCGCAGGAAACTATGATTCCCACTATAATGCAGACAATTACGCTGGTAAGTTTTCAAAGTTATGACATTGTCTTATAGCAAGATACCAAACTCAATTGACAAAGCACAAATACTTTAACTGTGCACAAGTGACTGCAACTTAAATGGTTGTAGATATTGAAGGAATGTGGGTTATTTTGGTAGAAAGAATGAATGATTACAACTGCTATGTTGATACTTCAGTAAACAGGTAGTCCTCAATATGAAAGGGAAATCAGCCAGATAATAGGCTCTAAATGCTCTCAATGTTGAAGTGAAATAAGAAGCACTGAGCGCCCAGTTCTTTCAAATAGGGAATTTACCTGTTTGTACAATAAACATCTTGGAAATATGAATATTAGTCTCGACATTCCCTTCAGCTCCTAAAAAATCCAATTAGATTGTCAGATCATTATAAAAATATTGGCATGACCACAACATATGAACAGAGAATAACATTTACTGAGATGTGTCCCCCGATGTGTCTGTTTTTTCTCAAACTAACTTCTCTAAAACTACTACTATACAGAGGACCAGACATGAAATTCAAACGAAAGTACATGAAATACTAATTCATGGCCAGAAAATATGTATAACGTGGGCTCTTCTTTTAACCTATTTTGTTCAATGTGTGCGCGTTGCACAGGAGCCAGCCCACATACGATGTAAACAAAGCAGTGATGGACTGTGGAGATTGTTCGATTGTACTGGGAATGAGTGACAAAGATGCTCTCAAAAGTCTGGCATTGCAAGGAATGATGATTACCGAGAGGCATTTAAGAAGAATTTTGAGAGCCAGGGAGCTTTAACAGCTGAGGTACGATTAGCACGATTACGTTGTTGAACAACTGTGTCTACAAAGTATCTGGGTTGCAGGCGGATGTTTACAAAATGTAATGTGGACCCATGGCCATGAATCAGTATGTTGCGGCCACTGTTTTGTCACGTCTGGGGCTCCATAAACTATTGACGGTACTCCTGAATTAATCCTGGTCTTGTATGCATATTTAAAGTTCCAGTGGGTAACTTTTGTTGTCATAACACTGCTAGAATCTGTACATCCACCTTGAGCTCTAGCGCAAGCTCCTGTAAGAAAAAAAATGGACATTAAAGTGTAACTAAAAACCCCCCTTTTCTGCAGGTAACTCTGCACTACGTTATTTTGAAAAATGTCAAGAAGTGGGCTGAGACCTGAGGGAGGGAGAGAGTGGAGCAGTGACACAAGCATGGACTGAAATAGCCAATGGCTAAATATCTGAATGCAGTAGTTGGTGTTTGACCAGAGAGAAGCAGAAGGTAAGCTGATTTTCATCACAACGTGTAAAGATTTTCACCTGGATGAATAAACAACATTACTAAAGAATGTGGCCAAAAACGGTTACTACATTCAAATTCAAAATACCAAGGTCTTTTAGGTTTCGTTTTGTGACATAACTGGCAACCCGTGGTAGCTCGTTAGCTGAGACTAACTGACTGCAATGATTGGTACACGGCGGTAGGTGGCGACACATGCCAAAACATGATTTCAAAACATAAACATAATTTGCAGTCTGCAAAATATATATTTTTAATGCAAATATTTTGGCTGTACTGTTGTTGGTGAGTTCAGTTTGTTATATGAACATTATTCCTGAGTCTCTGTGACATATTAGGAGGATTTTATGGCCAGTTGCTTTAGATTTATTACATAATGCACCTTTAACTTCTCCTGTGAGGAAACCTTTCATGGGTGTTTCTTGGTGTTTTCCGCCAATGAGGTCAGACTCCACTCCTCAGGTGAGTGTAAAGACATTTCTGAAAAGATGACTGCCATTTCACTTTATGAACGTAGCTTTTATGCTTCCGCCTTCCCGTCAGTTGTGGCGTAAAACGTGTGCAGCGTGAGAAATGTCACCACAGACACAAATTCACAGCAAGGCTATACTAAGAAAAACACAAAGAGAATTGCGTAAAGTAAAATGTAACCGACATGCACTACACCTTTAGTGAATTTTGCAGATGAATCCGTTAATTCTGCAACTATCGGTATCATCCTGTGTGTATGTGGTTTCTCTGCGCGTCCACTTTTCTTCTCCTCTACACAGTTTTCTGCTAATCCCCACATATACACACAAAGTCACGACCAGACACTCTGCCATCCACTCAATGCCACCCAGGGATGACACTATCTGATATCTCCCCGGCAGATTAGGGCCTTAGATTGCAGCACCATAAACAAGTACCTGATCAAAGCATTGTGTCACGGATTATCTCCTTCAGAAACATTGTACGGTAGAATTGACACAGATAAAGCTGCAAAATGTCAAGGAAGCTTGAATCCTAATTGAGTTTCAGCTCAGTTGTGCAAACCTGCCAGAGACGTCGACTGGCATTTGAAAGAAAGCATCGGCAGTCGTAGTAGAGAGATGGTGTTGAGATTCTGGAAACGCAGAGAAGGTGTTGTCTGTCTGTACTGGCAAGCTATCAGATATAAACAGCGCAAGATGTTTTGCCATTCCACCAGCCAACAAACGTGCTGAACTGTCACTCTTGTTGTGATTGCAAAGAGAGGAAGACAGAGGGTAGACAGTTTGTAGAGCTTTGCCAGCTTTACTCAGTGCATGGCTGACTGTGATTTATATTAATGTGTTATAGTAAGTGTAAAACTTTAGTGTCAATGAAAGGATTTTCCATTATAAATGTATACTGCATTTGACTTGCATTATTAACCAAAGAATAAATCTAAGGACATCAACATCATACTGTATCAATATGCACAATGACACGTTTGAAACCTAAGTAGTGGGTGATATTTATGTCTTCCATGTTTTATATATTGTGTGTTATTATTAATGCACCCTTCTTCCACAGAGCAATTTTGCCTTGTCGGGGTTCTGGTAGCTCAAAGCACAGCTTTACAATTTCTCCCCGTTAATGTGGCCATAAGCTGCTGAAGAGCATACATATATATTTCTACTGCAACATGTGTCCTCACAAAGTAGTTCAGCTAATTGTGATTGGCCTGCTTAATATCCTCAAGCACACCTGGCTCATCTCTTCCTCAACAGCAACGAAAACAATATTAATAGTAAAAAATGAATAGGTGTAACAGGGTCAGTTGTTGCAGCATATGTTACATACTGCAATTTAATATGCACGTTATTTTTATAATTATGCAAAATTCAGACAGCTTTTTAGGGGGATCTGAAATGGTATTTTTTTTTGAAAAAAAACATTACAGCACAACTCACATTTCTGTCCCTCAGAGTTTTGAGTCCGTCTTTGCGGGGGAACTTTTTGAAAACGGCAAAAAGAAAAAGATTGTTTCTGTCTGGACGCGGCCTTAGTTACATATTTTTTTACATTTATGAATTGTCAGTTCAAACTGTCTTATGGAACACATACAGACTGGAGGCCACATCTGCTTTAGAACATCTTACTGAAGGTTGCACACAAATGAAACAAACAAGTAACTAATGTGAACCTCCTCTATTAACACATGGTTGTCCTTTTCTCTATCAAATGACAAACATCCAACAGTCCATTAATGGTCCATTGTGTCCATCCAGAGGCAAATACAAAAGTAAAGTAATTAAGGGAATTCTCTGCTATACCCACCTTTCTCTTTGGAAGGGGGTGTTTCAGTATCTAATTGATGAATAGCAGTGGTAACTCAGAGCTATAACCTTCAGTTGATCTTGAATTCATATGTGCATCAATCATTTTCCCCATTTTATAACATAATGGATACTTGAAGCTCTGATTGCTGAGAGATTTGTCCTTGTGGTGTGCCCATTTGTGTGCATGTGTGGTGGTGATGGAGGGGGTGGAGGGTGCATGGACATTTAACAGAAGGGGCCAGGAAATATCTGTCTCCATGAAAGCACGTCTTTCTCTTCTTCTACCTACATCCCGTTCTCTACTCTACAGAGCTGAAAACATGCAATCGAATATTTTTGTTTTTGTCCAAAGCAACGTGAGAGGCAATGAATACTCTATGGAAAAAGAGAGTGCATGTGAAAATGCATTAATTGAGTTCACACATAATTAAATATAATAATCGTCATTATGATGTTACAACCAATTGTATGGGGTAAAGGTGATAGAGAATGTCTTCCTTTGATTTCTCTCTTTTGGGGTTGCACACAGCACATCATCTTCTGTTAAACCAACTGTCCTCCTGTCCTTCACAGGATGTTTCACAACATCCACGATCCTCTGTGGTCTTCCTCTTTACCTCCTATCCAGCAGCTACGTCTTCAACATCCTGTTATATCAATTTATACTCCTGCGTAAAAAGTGCTCTACGCAGGTTACATAGACCCCTCTACGTCGCCGGAGAGCCTCTGCGTCGTCTCCCGGTGCACAAAATATTTTTTAAGTGTCCGTCACTCCGTCAAGGGACAACAGAGACGACAAGGGCTGCGATTGGTCCTCAGGACAGGCAGAGATAACGCTGCTCTGTGCCGGCCACTGTGACACTCTGAGTGTCCACAGAGGCGGAGCTGATCACCGCCGACAACGTCGCTGCCAAACTATAAATATGTCATATCTTAATACACAAACCACATGTTTAGACTCTAAATGACTAATTTCTTGCCTCAAATGATCTTAAAACTGCGTTCCGGGAAAGAAAAATATTAATTTCACGTGAGAAACGGCCACTGTTTCAATGTTATTCCGCTGCAACAACAAAAAACAGTCTTTCTCTCGCGGACTCCATTGCTCACTGTAGCAAGAAGCACAACAACCTTGTGTAGCGACCCCTACTGATCGGGCGGGAAATTGCAGTGCGTATCCGGCACCGCGGCGGAGAACGATGAAGGCTTGAGGGGTCTCCGTGGTTACGCAGTCAGATGACGCATTACGCGGTCGGAGAAGTATAATGTGGCCTTAAGACATCAACTATCAGCTGACCTACAATGCTGTCCTGAGCTGTCTTCCAAAAAGAATCAACAGTCATACACACTCACAGAATAGCACAATAACTCTGTCTCTCAGGTGACCCCAACGGCCCTCTTTCACACCTTCAATTAGGTGAAACCAATGATCTGAAACTGGGTCAGAGGTGTGAACGATCTGCATTGTTCAACTTAACGACTCTTCAGACATCGTTCAGCCTTCAGGGGCTAAATACCTGTTTAATTTTCACACACCGGTTAATCAGAACTGGAGAAGCCCCCTTGGATGAGACATTGGCATTCTTATAACATCATTGTCTTTGGTTGTCCTCACATATTAAAACTCCAACAACAACAACAAGCTCTTGAATCCTGAATGTGCCTTGCTCTTTTAGTTAAACGTGTCAAGATGCCGTACAGCAGAACAGTTAGAATTCTGATTCTTTGTTTTCACTCATCATAGAAAAGATGTTCCAGTGTTACATTTTCGTTCCACGTGCAAACAGACAAATATCACACGGACCTTTATCTGTGTCATTTTGGCTTTTCAATATTCTCTTCCACTCTTAGCTTTGTTAGCTGCTCTACCTTTTTGCCAGAGTTCAGTTGAAGGAAAATTGCTTTAATTACCTGGCTTTGTCTCTAACCTCAATGGTGAGCCGCAAAGCAACCTAACATGGGAACACACCTTCTTATTACCATATCATTCTCATCAGTGTCAAACCCAGAGAAGGCACGTGCTCTTTAAATTATTCCACCTATCACCTAGGTGTTGGCTAATGAGCTATCTAATTTAATTCATTACTCTACCATACAAGGGCTTGACTAATGAAAGTGACCCTTTGCTGAATACAAAATCAACATCTGATAGTGGTAGAGATGGGGGGTGAGATGATTTGCTTTGCTTGTGTGTTATAGATAATATGTTTGTAAAGAAGACCGTAAAAGACAATGCACAATCCAATAGTGCATTTATATAAGAATAAAAGCAAATATTTGAGAAATTATTTTTTAATTTACACTGCATGAATTATGCATTTATTAAATGTATGTAGCCAAAAATGAGCATTTTACTGCTCTACTGGACAATGTAAACAACAGCACCATGTTCCATTAGGGATTAGGATTGATTCAAATGAGGAAATTAGGTTAATTAAAAAAAAAACATCAGTTGGAAAAAGGGTGAACTTGCATTTCTATTATTCAAACACAATGGGATAGAGACAAGCTAATTGCAGAAATCAGACTTAATTTCATGCAACACGTCATGCAGACAAAGTTGGGGCAAAGCGGATGCGAATACTGGTTCAGTTCTCTGAGAGACAAGGTGAAGACACAAAGATGAAGACACAAAGCCCCTTCAGTGGCAATAATCCAAAGTGACAGTCTTAGAAAAAGAAAGAAAGGGAGACAAGGGTTGACCAGTGGTATATGGGAGTGAAATATCTGTTTAAATATTTTCTTTCAATTCTCAAAATGTATAACTTTTAAGGCTTAACCTTCCATAGAAAGACAGCTGAAAAGAGAAGAACACACCACCTTCCTCGTTGCCTATAACCTTTCAATTCTCTCTCGCTCTCGGTGCGACCAAAAATTGAAAAAGAGCCCTTTCTTCACTGAAAGGGACTTTCATTTTAGTTTGGTGAACCAGTTGTATCGGTGACAAGAGAAGGGGAACACATTCATCCTCAGCCTCGTGTGCCCCTTTTTTTTTTACAGCTTCCTAATCTCTGTCTCTCTCTCTCTCTGCAAGCACAGACCCACAATGGAAGAAGTCCATTAAGGCCTATCTTAATAAAGAGGGACCGGACACAAAGGCACCCTTACAGAGGAGAGTGGTGATCAGAGAGGTAAATGAGTAGTCCAACTCGCCCGCTCATTCCCCAGTGGACAGAACAAGGGCTTCAGATTTCAGTGTGTGCCAATATAGCAGGAGAGGGTCATGAATGAAAAGGTAACTGCCATCAACTCTCCAACAATCTCTCATCACCACAGCTCCCACTGGTGTTTCATTATTATAGTCTTGCTTCTGTTTTCATGGCTTTGTCTCAGTTTGTCTGTTCACACCAAAATAACTATTGTTCATCTGAGGCAAAGAGTTAGAGCTTCTCGAAGGGGGGGGGGGGGGAAATAATAAGTAATTATCTGGTTTTACTGACCTCCACTCCAGGACAAGGTTCTCCCAAGTACTGTATGTCATTGGGATTACTATCTGTGATTACTGGCTTCATTTTATATACGTATAGACTCCGTCTGACACAGTTGCTGAATTAAAATACGGCAGAAAGGGTTTTGATTCGCATTTTTCTGGATTTTTTTAACTGATAGTTGGCAACAATTATTGAATGCTTATGCAGCTGTTTTTGATGGTTTTGAAACCTCAAGCTGTTTTCAGTCACAATATACCTTCACATTGTACAATATTATATTTGGAATTACACTTTTTTTTTTAATCAGACCTTATTTCCCCTTAAGCCCAATTTATACTCCTGCGTAAAGTGCTCTGCGTAGGTTACGCAGAGTCCTCTGCGTCGTCTCCGACTGCAAGAAATATTGTCGTAAAAAAATAAGTGTCCGTCACTCCGTCAAGGGACAACGGAGACGGCAAGAGCTGCGATTGGTCCTCAGGACAGGCCGAGACAGCGCTGCTCTGTGCCGGCTCACAGGGCGCACCCAAGCGTCCACAGAGGCAGAGCTGTTCACCGCCGTTAACGTCGCTGCCAAACTATAAATACGTCATATCTTAACACACACAGCACGTTTAGACTCTAAATGGCCAATTTCTTTATCTTAAAACTGCGTTCCGTGACACAGAAAAGTGAGAAACAGCCACTGTTTCAACAACAACAGCCTTTCTCTCTCTTTCTCTCTCGGACGCCATTGCTCACTGTAGCCAGAAGCACAACAACCTTGCCCAGCGACCCCTACTGTTCGGGCGGGAAATTGCAGCGCGTATCCGTCACCACGACGCAGAAGTATGAAGGCTCGAGGTGTCTCCGTGGTGACGCAGTCGGATAACGCATTACGCAGTTGGCCTTAACAACCTGCCTCAGTGCAGTGTGGCCTTCTGATAAGAAATGTTGACAGATTGGACATCTTACCCCCCCCTTGGCACTATGCCTAAGACTAGTGCCACCTCCCTCTAAAGACACAGTGCTTGGATTGTAAGCCTGCTCAGAGAAAAGAGAAGTTATTTAGTGGAGGGGGATGTTCCCATTAGGGTGATGAATGGCCTAATTACTGGAAGTAAACAGCCCCTGGGAGATAAAAGACGAACCAGGGTTTACCAGTAGGGATGAGTCCTTGTATTACAGGCCCCATCCCAGCCTGGGTTAGGGAGGGAGGCACAGCTTGATTATATGTGTTTGTGTGTCATTGCATGCACCTTCACATTATTCCTTAGGGGTTTTCTAAATCCTTGTTGCTTTTTATGCATCTCCTTGGTGACTGGTTTGCGGTGATCGCACGGGTAAATCGAGTGCGTGTTTTATTGGTCCGAGTACATCCAGCCATCCATCTGCTTCCGCTTTATCTCCGTATGAGGGTCGCTGGTGCCAATCCCAGCTCACATAGGACGAAAGGCGGGGTACACTCTGGACAGGTCGCCAGTCCCTCGCAGGGCCACATAGAGACATTCACACCTACAGTCAATTTAGAGTGTCCTAATCCTCAAATTTTTGTGGGACAAAACCAGAGAATCCATGGATACACAAGGAGGACATGAAAACACAATGCAAAAAGGCCCTTGTTTCGACCGGGTGGCAAACTCGGGTCTTCTTGCTGCTAACCAGTACACCATCAATGTGGCTGTTCTGAGTGCAAAGAAGTTGATATACTGTGCATTTTCAATGTTTAACATCTTGAATTAAGACGGTAATAACAATACATGACTGACGCTGTTCATCGGACAAGAGTGAACCCCTCAAGCGAACCCTTATTTCCAGCCATCCATTTACACTGTTACACTGCCGAACCAAACCACAGTTGAGCTCTGGTGTTTTTATCCATACTTCCATGCTATTTAGTGAGATAAATCACGCTGCCTTTTGTGATCGAGAGTAACTGTTTACCATATTTCCCGTCTTTGCACTAAGGGGTAGCCATTAGCTTAAAAAACAACTCACTGCTGTGCATGCAGAGAGATGTTTTTGATCTCTGTTTGATCGCTGATCTTATTCTCATCAGGCTCTGGTGAAGGGTTGTGTCTTAAATTGTCAGAGTGTTCTCTGAAGCTTTAGATATATGTGTGTGTAGCCGAGTGTCTGCTTTGCAATATAATATAGCACAAAGGTATGAAAAAAAGCCACATGGTCAATGTCTAAATTTGACCAACTCTACATGCTGCTATTGATATGCCTTCTTTGAATATATTGGGAAAAAAAAACAGATTCCATATCAATGACCACAAAGACACCTACACACAGACCATCACATAAACCACTATTATCTCAGTCAACGTCCCCTATACCCCGCTGCCTCTGTGTCTCCCCGTCTGTCCAGACTGAGCTATTCAGCATTTTTTATGATCGATTACACCGTTAGTCAGGGGGAACCACTGGGCCAGTGGGGATCGGCAAAAACACAGATACTCACGCACGCTCCCGTTCTGCAGAGCACATGTTTAAAAGCCTCCTTTAACCTTGATCATGAACGATGAAGAACATGACACCTAATAAGTGTTTTTCATTGTTCACACTCCCTGTAAATTCATAAATCACCCCCGGCTTGCACAGTCAAGGGTAGGGTGGACAGTACAGAACAGTGAACTTGGTGTAGGTGAATGAGCAATGATGAAACACTCTATGAGCTGCAGAGACTACAACTACTACACTCGATACAAAGTGGAGCAAACAAAGGCAATTTTACAATTACAAAAATTAAAAAGATTATTTTTACATGTTTCAGATTAGGTAACTTGTATTAATCTCATATGTATACGATAAAGAATATGATGTGGAAAATTCTCAAATATGTGAAGCATCATGAATGTCTCATTGGGATATAAAAAGCCGCTGTATTTGCATGCTTTGCTTATTTTAGACACAATAGGGGGAAAAAAATCATGTAAGGACATACTTCAATGGATTTTAAAATGATGACATTGACATTGAAGAGCTAAGGAAGAAAGCGAAGACACATTTAACATCTTTAAAACCGCTCTTGTTTGACAAGATCAGTAAAATGTGTTACTTTAGTAATTCTCAATAAAGGCTTTCAAACTCTAACGTTAAACAGGAGCACGTTTCAACTTCGACGGCAACAATTCCCGCGACTGAAAAGTGAGGGGGAGTGAGCGGTGCAGTGCTGTCTCTTCACAGAATTTAATCAATTTGGGAAGGCGGTGGTGATACCCAGCACTATTTGTGACTCTTCCATCAGCTATGGATGAATAAACAGTATATGTCAGTGCAAATGTACAGGCATCATCAGGATGCCATGCCGATGGTAAAAAAAAAAGGTCAAAAGGTAACCGGAGTGTGGATCCGTTTGAGTGGCAGAGAGAAGAATTGACACTAGGCCCTCTGATCAACAGTTGCCAATCTTTGAGGGGGGTGGGGGCGGGGGTCTACCATGCCAGCCTGCCACGGGAGGCAGTGCCATGGCAGATGGGAACTCAGCAGGTGGCACTCTGGGAGAGCACTGGCAACAATACAAACCCTATAAGGTGGGTACGACACTTTCATTCCCCCACCTCCCACTTAAACCCATCTCACCCACCTCCTCACAGAATAGACCGTTTTATCCCAGTGAATGGTCTACGTCTTTTTTTTTTTTAACGTCTATTTCTGTGGTGTTTTTTTCTATTTATCAGCTTTTTATTTCTCCAGCTACCTTGTTTAGCATCATCTAGGTCCTAATAGTTGCAGCAGTTTAAAGAAAGTCGCCATCTGGGACCAAAATGGTGAAAGGAAAAAATGGCTATGAGATTGTTCCAGTGAAAAATTTCTTTTAATACATATTCCTCGTGACAGAATTCCTTTTGGATGGGAAATGAAGTCAAACACTCTGAAACAAAAGCTTTCATATGACACAAGCCCGAGGGGACAGTCCTCATGAGTACACGATGTTTACGCAGATAGTGCCCATTCCATTTACATCCACTATTGGACCGGCTTTGCTGCACCTTCTGTTACACACTTTTATCCATTTTCTTATTCTCTTTCCCTCTCATTGTGAAGAAGAGGCACCACTCCTTGCTCATCATCTCCCACTGAGGAATCTGTTTATTTCAACAACCTCTCTCTCCCCCCTCCTCCTTCTTCACTCGAACCCTGAAGTGTGGATCATAGGATATGAAAGGGCTTTAGCAAGTAAAGCTCTCTTCTTCCCCTCACCGCAACATTTCGGGTAGTTATTCATTCATGACAAAACCCATTCACGCTCTGACAGCCTATGTCCCTACTGATGTATGGTGTTGTCTCCTGCCACGATACCGGGAATGTGCACTATAGGGTCCCTGCTCCCTTGCACCCCGCTCTCTCCCTCTCCCCCTCCTGTCCTGGATATTGCTTCAACCCCAGCAGGATGTGACGTTGGTTTCGGGGGGGGGGGGGTTTATTTATATATGTGATGGCTTTGATACATGACAAAGAAAATACGCTGATGGGGGTGAGCGCCAAGAAATCTGTTTAAGATCACACGTCTGAGAGCAATGGCCCCGCCACGTGAATATGAATGAAGGAGAGAAATTAATGGTATTGCCTTTCCTCTCTCTCTCTCCCTCTGCCGCTGTGTGTGTGTGTGTTATTTATTCACATTTCATTCAGTGAGCGCACAACCCCCGCGGTTTCTCTGGCAGACCTGGAAAATGCGGGGATGAGAGCGGGCAGTAAGATGAATATGATTGCCCCCACTGTCTGCCTCGATGGCTGAGTGCAAGGGAGTCAAATCTGTTTGTGAAGCCGTTTGTAATGGTAAGGGTCAACTTGTAAATCAACCTGTGTTGTGTTTTTTTTTTTTTTTTTGGCCTTAGAATTCACGAGCGAACATAAAGAAAGTCTGATCCCTTCAGAGAATTATGTGCATCATAACCAGCATACATGATTGCTTTATATAAAGCCCCATTTGAATGATGGAGGCAAGGAAAATGAAACCCTTAGAGTTGCAAACAATGTGGAAGTGGATGTAACAGGCTGTAGTGAGAGGGTTCACAGCTTTTCAAGAGAAGATAAGATTACTTATTACAATTACTGTAGGCACAAATATATATACGCATAGAGAGTATATAAAATAGAAAATGTGTACGTATTGCACACGACATTAGAGTGTGATGAAGTGATCACTGTGTGGAGTTGAATAGTCTTATTGCAGTGGGGATAAATGACCTGCGGCAGCACTGAAGGACCTCCTCAGGGCCATAACTGTGTGGTGCAGTGGGTGGGAGGTGTTGTCCATAATGGATGTTAGTTTAACTGACATCCTCCTGTCTGTCACCTCCTCGATGGAGTTCAGCGGGCAGCCCAGGACAGAGCAGGCTCTCCTAACCAGCTTGCTCAGTCTCTTCCTGTCTCTGCCCCCTGCCCAGCACACCCCGGCATAGTAGGACCACAGAGGTCACTACAGTATCTGAATGGAATTACCAGGAATTCTATGAGATAGTACTAAATATTTTGATCATACCAACCAGTTTCTATGCTCTGTTTGGCAAATGGTAAAAAAATACTAGTTCAGTTATAGGTGTAAAGATTGAGAATGTTCTGTATAATTGCAATTATTAAGATTATTCTTATGATTAGTAGTGGTAGTATTACTACTTTATTCTACTTTGTTGCATATTCTACATTATCCCAAATGTCTCCAGCGGTTTTCAAACCTGGTTAAATGTTGAACGTTTTAACCAGTTAACAGCTTCACTTAGTCGCCTGCAGTGGCCTTATTTACCATTTGCCCATGGCTCACAATGACTAACCCATGAATTGACTATCCTGTAATTGTATCCAGTTATACACCATATTTACAGTTTTATTTTACTACAAACAGAGCAGATGAAGGGTTTTAGTCAGCGGAAGTATGAATCTTACGATACCAGAAGAACAAGCTGAGAAAACATTAACATCAGATTTAATCAGAGCTCCTCTGAGACTAGTGTAGAGTATATAGCACTGATTGTTATGTTAAAAAAAAGTATATTTAATCACTTATTTGCTTTTGCAGAGGATTCATTGACTTCTGATCAACAGACACTGAAGAACCAACTCACTCTTTGTGCTAATTGAGTGTAGTTTACCGTTTCCTACCATGAAATAGATCATGTCTGTAATTTAACTGGATTCTTGTGTACAAATCAAATACTTTATCACCTCATGTGTTAAGCCTACATGTGTGTGTAGAAAAAAAGTAATTTGGCAAAGGAACAGGTCTCCACATGGCGATCTATTATAAGCTTTGCATCTCAGATCAAGAATTGGCTGGTACCCCACTCTCTCACACTCCTACCTACTCCACCACAAAGCCTCTGTTGACTTCTCCTTCAGTACTCCACTTGTTTGGTTGAAATAGATAAGAGATTGTTCAGTTTATAATTCAATTTATTGTCGACTATAATGTCTTTTTGTTGTTGACATTTTGATTTACATTCGGCAGCCAAGAAAAGCCAAAACGTAGTTAAGAATCAAATATTGAGAGGCATTACAAGTATCAAAAGGTGAAGCGGCAATGCTTTGATCCAATATATGTGCGAGAATATCGCAGTTGTCAAACTGTATCCAATTGCCAGAATAAATAGCCTATTATTAAGAATCGCAACAGGAAACAAACTCATTGGAATGAAGTTTCAGTGGTGACAGATGGTTTATTTTGAAAGGAGGTTTTAAAGCAAAAGAGGAAAAATATTTATTTTAAAAATGTTGTCAGAAACCATCATTTAAATTAGTTTGTTTATCAGTATTGTGTCTATACTAAATCCTTTGTGGTAAACCCTTCAAATTTTGACTTTGAATAACATTGCACATTTTGCTACATACTAATGGCTGAATACAATAGTCTAGACCTGCACAACGAATCGCAAATTGTATAAACGGAAGATGGTTTGTCAGGAATCTGTTAGCGGCCCTTCTTCAAACTACCCCTTAAAGCTAGAAAGTAGTTTTGGAACTAAGCGGCTTCATTCATGCATGTTAAATATGTCTCATCTTGAGTCACCTTCACCTGGCACTCAATAAAACCACAATTCATTATTCATATTAGTGCCAGCAAAGGAACTCGCCCACTCAACCCTCACAAAACACTTTGGCTAAGAGGATTTGGCCAAGATCTTATTAGCTTAAAGGCAACATCTCATTCTGCCCTCACTTTTATTTGGGCAATATTGCTCTGGATTAACACTCTAAATAACAAATGCCATCAAGCCACTTAATCAGGGCTTTGTTCACTTTAATTCAATTTTCCCTTTTCCCTGGTTCCATCTTTTTTTAGGGACTTTGAAAACCGTCAGGTTTTTACGGCTACAAGTTACAGGGAAAATGGGAGACGACATGAGGAGCACACATTGTCACACATTTATCAGCACAGTACCAGCTCCTTCCACACTAAAGTGTTACTCATCATGCTGAGCTGTACGGTAACAAACACTGTCACACTAGTAAAGCTTCACCAAAGAAGAGAACACCGTGTTTATGTGTGTTTCTTTAAATCGTCACAGTGTGACACGACAAAACAGGAGAGGAAAGCTCGTTTTTCTTTCAGTAGTTACAAAAGTGTCAAAGCCTTTTCTATTCACAGACAGTCCTTGTCCACAGATTAGTGTGGGGAGTTTCTGTCTGCTCTGCTAGGATCTGTTAACTTTACAACTTTTCGTCGTCCAAATCTTTGCCTTTATCTTTAACAGTGATCACTTTGCATTAATGAAGTTCATTCAAGGCTGTTAGATGTTTCTTTAGTCCAGTTTCTACAAGTGTACGATTTGTTTGAATGATCGACGATGATCGTTTCCTGATGCCCCCGGTCGATCAGTTGCCTTCATCCCTTGTGTGAGCGCTTCCCTCTGGGATCGTCACGTATGTCACTTTGGACTTAAGCATCCAGTGTGACTCTGTCTGTATC
This sequence comes from Microchirus variegatus, assembly GCF_963457635.1. Classification (NCBI taxonomy): domain Eukaryota; kingdom Metazoa; phylum Chordata; class Actinopteri; order Pleuronectiformes; family Soleidae; genus Microchirus; species Microchirus variegatus. The sequence goes on from NC_139823.1 coordinate 9,626,777, forward strand.
ACTGCCAGACAGGCAAAGTGGGCCAACACATTTCAGAGCATTTCAGCATACAGTACCTACACCCCAGGGGTGGTTACAAGAACTCACGCCAGCACATTGTCATCCCCCTTAGCCATTTTCTAGTCGGAGACATTTGCTACGCTGCCAATTTTTTCCCCCTCGCTGCTTTTTGCTTGTATCTGACACATCCTTGTTGTTCATTTCTTATATATGCCATCTTCCCCCAGCTGCTGCAGCTCTTCCCAGCCAGTCAGGACCATTAAATTGGTGTTTTACCAGCAGCAGAGATTGTGTCCCAGTCTCAAGCAGGGCCACCCAAACATTCCATCAACATGAATAAATTATGGCTGTGACATTACACACGCAGCACTCCCTGGACCTCGGCATCATTGAGGTTCAAATGGGAAGCGTTGCTGGTTGGTAACAATGACTGCACAGAGGATGCACAACACCAGCTACACACTTACTCACAGAAGACACAAATGAAGCCAAGGTGATCCCGGTTGGGGTGCTGCTATATTGGGCTGCTGATGTCATTCAGAATCTGAGACAATGCAGTAGTCACGAGGTGATTTGTTTTGGACGTGACATGTAGTGTCGGGGCAAATTGAAACTGGTATAAATGAGAGGATAGAAAAGAGCTGAGTGGTCTGGTTTCTTGGCTGGCTTTTTGATTTACATTTATGATTTGCATACAGTAAGCCTACTGTCAAATCAATTCATAAATCAGCATGAATTAATTTACTGCTTTAATCACTTTCACCTTAATAAATGTGTGTGCATTGTCAAGAAGGATTTCCTTTTGTTAATAAAATCACTGACATACCAATGGCAGAACAATGCTTTAGAACACATTGTGCATATAGAGTCATTCTCAGCACAGCATCACAAACAATGTCTTACATTCAACAAAGGAGGACCCAGGGGAACAAGCCAAACCAGTAAGTAAAATAATAATAATCATGGAGGGACCCATGGGGTCTTTGGAGCACCAGCCCGTTCCCATTCCTTAAGTGCCATATACAACCATGCTGTCACTGTCCCTTAGCATTGCCTTACAGGTGCACAAGGTATCCTTCTGTGTCTGAAGCAGACGCACCAGGTGGTGCATTAAGACGCTCAGATCACCGTGTGAGCCAACAGTTGGATATCCACTAAGCCTTAGCCGGATATCTATCCTAAACCTAACCTAACCTTACCCGAGAGTCAATAGAGCTCTGGTAGCTGACATCACACACGACCAAGGTAACGTCCCCTTGCAAGATAGTATGGCGTTCACCTCTATAGACCTATATACTAGACAACACATAAATCCGGCTGTTTTCACCATAAAAGTGACTATTGTAGATTGTTATTGCCAAAACAGGAGACGAGCTAACGGGTGAGCATTTTACAAGATCCCTACAGATCCAGAGAAACAGTGGAGGTGAATCCCTGCTGTGAAACATAGTCCATAGTGAGCAGAACAAGACAGAGCAATGGGAACAGACAAATAGATAATGGACTCAGTCTAACTGACATATAAGTTTGCACGGCACCGTTAACGCTGCAATTATTTACATTACGCTGCCCTTTGCTAATGCTACGTTATGCTAATGTATCCACTTATCCTTCCAGTGACACAAAAATGCTATTTTTTATCCTCGTCACAAAGCCCGATCGCATCCATTTGTTTCCCTCCAGGCTCTCGTAAAACTTTCGGTGACTCTCTGGAGAAATATGAAGGGAAGTTAATCAGGTAGTTGAAGATGTCAGGATACCGCAGGTCTGGAATAATAAAAGTACGCCGGGGCATCATAAGGGTCAGATATATTCACTCTGTGAAGTTTGGCGACGTTATCCGTTGATCTCGGCGGATTTAAAGTGCACAGTGAACTTCTGACAAGCTGGATTCAGCACCTGTCCCGTTCATTTTTTTGTCACATCTCAGGCTGCCAACACGGCGGTTTATAGGTGCCGAGAAGTGTTGGGGGCACATGATTTACAGAGAACGAACAAATTGGGACAGATGACTGTGAGCTGGAGGATAAATACCAGACACAGGTTCAACAGACAGACAGTAAAGGCCACATTATACTTCTCCGACTGCGTATGCGTTATCCGTCTGCGTCACCACGCAGACCACTCGAGCATTTATACTTCTGCGTCGTGGTGACGGATAGGAGATGCAATTTCCCGCCCGATCAGTAGGGGTCGTTGCGCAAGGTCTTGTGCTTTTGGCTACAGTGAGCAATGGCGTCCGAGGGAGAAAGACTGTTGTTGTTGAAACAGCGGCCGTTTCTCACTTTTCTGTGTCCCGCAACACAGTTTTAAGATAATTTGAGGCGAGAAATTGGTCATTTAGAGTCTAAACATGTGCTGTGTGTGTTAAGATATGACGTATTTATAGTTTGGCAGCGACGAAATCGGCGGGGATCAGCTCCGCCCTCTGTAGCGCTCGGCGCTCACTGTGAGCCGGCACAGAGCAGCTTAGCTCGGCATGTCCTGAGGACCAATCGCAGCTCTTGCCGTCTCCGTAGTCCCTTGACGGAGTGACGGACACTTAAAAAAGATTCCGTGCACCCGGAGACGACGCAGAGGCTCTTCGACAGGTTCTGCGTCGACGCAGAGGACTCTGCGTAGCTACGCAGAGCACTTTACGCAGGAGTATAAATTGGGCTTAAAGGAAACACAAGTCCAGTGCAGTACGTTTTTTCCTGCTAAACCGTGCCATAATATCTACAGTGTGAAAAGTATGTGCGTCTGTCAATAGCAAAACATGACCAATCCAAAAAAAAAATACTGCAAATTCAAATCCATGCATCCTCTTGTTCGCCTGACTTGTTCTTAGCAACAAAATACACAGACAAGGTTTTAACGGTCTGAGTGCTTGGTCTCTAAGTTGTCCCTCTCTGTTGCTTGGAGAGGCAACACTCACAAAGTCGATAACTGGTATAGCCTGTGATTTTCAGTGCCGCAAAAAACATTCAGATGTTTCTTTACACACGGTAATGCACGGCACAACATGCAAGTAACATATATATATAAAAGTAACTAAGAGAGATTATATGCAATAAGATTATATACAATGCTCAGCACTTGAGGGGGTAGAGGACTGCTTGTTTAGAAATATTTTGGGGTTTAGATCCTCCATGCAGTCGTACAAATAGTCCATTGACATTGGTCAGATTTATATCCTACAGATTAAATTGTGCTTGATTATTGAATTTTTTATTAGGTCCGTGTTTCCATAATGTTAAGTGAGAACTACCACAAACGGCTTTTCTAGGCTGAGCTTTATTTCTGTTTTAATTTGACTGCAAGACCTTCACAACAAAAATGAAATTAGACAGGCTTTCATGTCAAACAGTACATGGGTGACACTTATACAACTTATTTTGAAGTCAGGTTTTTTTTCCACAAACCTCTTTCATTAGTTTGGAGAGCTGCTTCTTTTTTTCGAACCCAACTCGTCTCTCTACCCTAAGGCCAAGGTCACCCTGCCCCGACAGTTGGCCGACGGCAAAGAATGACTAACAAATGTGGCGCTGCCTCATATTAATAGATGTCAGGGGGGGAAAAAAACACACACACACCACAGTCACAACAGCGATGAACAAGCAACGCGTTTATTCTGCACCTGTGTGAAAAGGAAATGATTTGCCTTCGTCTTCGTCACTGAAAAGTGAAACTGGACCTAAATTCCAGCATTTTCGTTTATCTTCTCACTCAATAACCACACAGAGCCTCGCTCCAAATGGTCACGTCTTGGTCGTGTTTCAGTCTAAATGTTCAAATTAAGTCAGGAAATCATCATCTCCCTTATGATTTGTCGTGTCTTCTCATCGTCTGATGAATCACAGTGATCTTTCTCATCAGCAGTCAGCATATATGCCCCAAATGCAGCGCTGCACACACAGCCCCAATGAAGGTTATTGATCATCATCCACATCTATGGTCGACCATCAGGGTGTTATGTCCCAGGCTTAATGGAACAAAATCCAGTGCTCCATAAAGAAACTTGGTTTCTCATTTACTCATTTAATGAATTTGTTAAAGGTGCCATATGTAAGAATGTGGCCAAAAATGGTTACTACATTCAAATTCAAAATACCAAGGTCTTTTAGGTTTAGTTTTTTTGACGTAACTGGCAACCCGTGGTTGCTCGGCCGCTGAGACTCTACTGAGTGCAATGATTGGTAGACGGCGGCAGGTGGCGCCACATGCCAAAACATGATTTCAAAACATAAACATGATTTGCAGTCTGCAAAAAAAAACGTTTTTAATGCAAATATTTTGGCTGTACTGTTGTTGTTGGTGAGTTCAGTTTGTTATATGAACATTATTCCTGAGTCTGTGACATATTAGGAGGATTTTATGGCCAGTTGCTTCAGATTTATTACATAATGCACCTTTAATAATTGGTATAAGGCCAAAATAATGACATTTATCTCTGCACCTGCCTCATCATTACATCATTGTATGTTGTTTGTCACATTTGAGATGACGCAGAACTATCCTTTTAAAAATATGAATAATAAATCAGTATTGTATACTGTATATAATAAAAACTGGCATATTTGTCATAGGTTTTCAGCCCTGATATGTTTGCAACAGCCTTCACAGGAGTATATTTCTTTGCATGGCTGTTTGATTCTTGCTAATTAGCAAGTACGTCAGCTTGACTGGCTGTTAACACGTCAAGGTGGCAAATTTACATGTGGGGCTACATGAAAACATCCCATTATGTCTGTATACATTTGCCAGCAACCCAGTGCATCAAGTCCCCAGTGGAGCTGAGGTGCACTCCACAAGCTAATGGGTCTTTTTTTGCCTGCTCTATTTCGCTGGCAGGCCTTTGGTGGGTAATTGTCTCTGCTAATCATTTACCGGGGCTGCTTGGCAGAAAAGGTCTTTTATGAATTCAGAATGACGCGACTGTAGCAAAGCAAAAATACTTCATCATATCAGTAACCTGCTGTTACTCTTTCTATTGATATATACTGCAAATGTGTTGTTTGCACTTATTTTACTTATACGTTTACTAATTGCTGAGAAAAACATCCCTTTAAATCTTCCGCCATGTGTTTCATCAGTGGAAAGAGAATGGGTGAGTCAAAGGGACGTAAAAACTCAATAGAAGTCTTTTATGTCGCCACATTTCTCTGCTTGGTAACAATCGAAAACCTCCACATTGACGTCTGTCAGAGAAATTACCTATGAAGTTTCTCTCACTCGCTTTGTGAAATACACTTTGGTTCTTATAATTAAAGCTTATTTTCTATATCCTTCCAACCTCAGCCACCAAAACTGCTTGCACATCCCATTTTCCAGCACTTCCTCGCTTCCACACACCAGCTCCTCTCCAAAAAAAAAAATACATGTATCTCTGATATCTATACCCGTGTGTCAACCGCCGAAATGAGTTTTGCACTTCGACAATAAAATATTGTCAAAAGGGCGAAGATATTTTTTTCAAGTTGGAGTGAGCGGAGCTTTAATGTGCCTGCAAATGAGCTCACAAATCTCCTAAGCCACAGTGCTGCATCTGTGACTTAGAAGAGGAATGGTTTCTATTTGTGAATATGTCTGTTTGTGTGTGCGTACGTGCATGCACGTGTGTCTCAGTGTGTGTGTGTGTGTGCACATTGTGGGCTTTTCAGGATGTAAAATGTGACTAACTATCAGTGTGATGTATTATAAGTAGAATCCTGCACTTTGGGCTGATTACGCGCAACAACCAGTAGTATCTTGGACCATACTTCAAAACTGATATCGTTTGATTTGGCTTTTTAATCACAGCTCTCTGAAGCAGCCTCTGCAGGTTTGCTTTTAACTCACTTAAACTTCTGTCATAGTCAAGGGCGACAAGGGAAATTAAGTAACTGGCTTGGCAGTTTGCAAAGTGAAGAACTTATGACGGAGACACTAGCACTAGGGTACTTTCCTCTACCTTTCGGGTCTTTTTTTTTTTACCACTTTGCATGCTCTCTTGTTTCTACTCTGTGCAGGTAAGATTAGGATAGTTTCTTTTTTTTGTAAGACAGAGCTCTTTTTTCACTCTCTTGTTTAATTCCCTTTTCTGACATAACTCAAAATCGTGCTCCCGCTTCTCCGTTGGGAAAATGCTACTCATCTCTTCAAAGGCACATGCACATCCAACATTTTGAAAAATTAATACGAGATCATTTCAAATAAGGGATGAGGTCATTTTTGTGCTTTTCTTGCAGCAGCTCTGACAATCCCCTCCCTATTTCGGGATATTACATGCAGCAGCAGCAAATGTGGATACCCTCAGAGAGTGGATCAGGGGCCAATTGCAGACTTTCCTAATTATCTTCTTCACTTGGTTTATGTGATAGCTGTGGACCAGCAGGCCTACGTGCCAAGATGGAGGAGGCAGCTGAGGTGACTCCTGGATTTCTCCTCAGAATGACAAAAAAAAAAAGAGGCAGGGATTACAGCTGCCCTGTTCATACCCATTTCCATTATCCGTCTCTTCATCTTTTCATCTTTTCTCAGTGACAGGTGGGAGTGAGTGAAACAAGCGATTCTAACAGAGCATTCAGAGAACAACCAGTGCTGCAGAAAGTGGATAATTAACATTAAAATATGCTCTTCAGTTAAGCCCATAGAGGAAAAGCCTGCAGTTAAACTGTGCGCTGGCTGACACCTCACACATATCTGTGTGTGTCTGTGCAGGTGCGTGTGTGTGTGCATGTCTAAAAAAACTTTGATTAAATCTGAAAAATTTGTGTGGACATTTTCACCCGTTCTCGCAACTTTAAAGGGCTTTTAAAGGGTTGAAACTTGGTTTTCGGATTAGTGGTAATTGGATTAAGGTTAAGGGTTAGGCAATTAGTTGTGATGGGGTTGGGGAATGCATCCCGTGAGTTAAAGAATGCCACACAAACATAACGTGAGTAAGTATAAAATGTATGTATGTTTACAAATGTTCATTACAAGTCTTGCTCCCAGTAATGAGGTAGACCCTCCAGTATAGCCCTATACCTCATCCTAGTCCCTGCAGCCGCCTTATTTAAATTTCACATTCACATGGAAATGGAAAATAAATAAATAGATAAATAAATAAAAGAGAGAGAAAACTCTGCAGCCTTTAAAGTCCCTGCAAAGTGATAAAAATATCTCTTCCGACTTTGTCAACCCACAGAAAATGTGTTACTAACCGCCTCAACAAATTTGAATGATTAAAAAGTCTACAAGTGTTTAAAAATTAGGTTTCAACATTTTCTGGTCTGAGAGGCTGGGGGAGCCAAACACACACACACACACACACACACACACACACACACACACACACACAAAACTGACCCACTCATTTAAGTGGCAACCAGTGTGTGAAGTAGGGAAAACTCACCATTATACATATGAATATTGTTTCTTTAGATTATCCTTAAAGGTGCCATATGTAAGAATATGGCCAAAAACGGTTACTACAGTCAAATTCAAAATAACAAGGTCTTTTTGGTTTCATTTTCTCCACCTTTGTAGCTCAGACTTAACTGGCAACCCATTTAATCGGATTGAGTTTCTACATCAAAATTCAAATTTCGAAAATAAAATATAAACTGTCTATTTTGCTTAAAAAAAAATAAAAAAATAAAGTAATATCAAATGTATCATAACTTTGACTCAACAACACATAAAGAAGATGAAACAATTTGCATTTTGTAAAGCCTGAAGATATGACCTATAAACACACACCCCAGGAAGTCCATATAAGGAGTTGTATATTGTATTATATTACTTCAAGCACACACACATTTTATTTAGCATCTTGTTATTATGCTGTCCTTCACGACACACATAGAGGCAAGAAGTCATTAAATAAGACTTTTTGGGACAAAAACAACACACTTTTTGGGACAAACCAAAGGCAGTAGTGGAGGAGCAAATGCAGTAACTTGATGAGTGAACCAGTAAACTGCTCAAAAAGCTCACTGAGGGGTTTTATATCATTACAGTTACACTATGCTCCACTGCATCATCCAGCCATTGAGCCAGAACAGAGGACTAGAGGGACACTGTTTTCACTCAATTTCTTTCACATTTTCTTAGCCACTATTTTCACATTTGTATCATGTGTGAAGAGGATGATCTCTGCTTCTGCTTTACAGGGACTTGAAGGAAGCAAGAAACAAACCAATCTGTGTTCTGTTAACTTTCAAAGTGCCCATGGACCTTTCTCAAATGTCTAAGGAACTTTGTTATTACTTGTTCATCCTTGATGACTTTTAAGAGTTTATCCAACAACAACAACAGCAGCAACTGCAGCGTTGATATTCCTTGGACTGTTGGCTTGCTGTTGCTGGTGCTTATGCCATTAATCTCAATTCTCGTTGAAAAATAAAGATAAATACTTGCTCACTGATAAATAAGCCCACGGATGAACTTTGTCCTTTGTTGTATGCAAACACTTCTATTTTGCAGACAAGCTTCTTCCAGAAGCTGCTGTATGTTCCCATGTTACAGCAGCTGTTCCGCACTGCAGGCGTGAGGATGCTGCACAATGTAATCATGTCATGGCCTAGTCGGAGTGAGTTCATTAAGTAAAATGAAATAAGCAGGTGAAATAAATGTATTTATTATTTCGTTAATATTAATGCATGTGTTAATATTTATCAACATATTTTAATGCAGGGCCGCTGGCAATAAATATCGCTTAAAGCGGACCTAGACCTAATCTTTTGGAAAAAAACAGGGAACATAGGACATTTTTTTACCGCTTTTCCTTAGCGGGTACAGCTCCAACCTGGTCTACTCTCAGTGCAAGGCGAAGCGCAGGCGGCACATACCCGTGGTACTACCCGTAATAGTTTGGCTGACGTGTGCACAGTGCGCACACGTCACCAAAACCTGCTGCTGACATGCGAGCACATCAACATCCAGGCCGAGCCAGGACTCAAGCACTCGGACTTCCAGTTGAAAGACGACTCGCTCGACCACCATCTCCCCACGTAACAACTATATTCTCCACTTTCAGGTTGTGTTGTGCTGTCATGTGCTGTTCATCCATTCATAGACTGACTTGTGTGAATTGTGAATTCATGGTTGTGCATAAAGACAATATAAAGAAGACTTTTAGGCCCATGTACTGCAGAGCGATGGCTGCTTGTGGTAAAAAATTACAGGAAGAGTAAATAAAATAAATAAAACATGATTATTGACAATGTGCAGTCGATTATGACTCATGACTCATCACATTTATTTTAAATGTGAGTAAAAAGTAAAGGTATTTCTGCAGAGTGAAGTTAATAGTCAGTAATAGATGCTAGTTTGGATGCATTGAGTTTGTTGATAATCATAAATCAGTTGGTGTAAAACCAGTTGTAGCAGTTTGCATTATAACAAATATTTCTGATATGTTTACTAAATATGCATCATTCCCTGCTCACCGCTGTCACAGCAGGTAACTGATGAGACACGCTCATCATAGTTCATTATTTTAATAATCTGTGGCAAACATCCGGAGCTCACTTTTGGGATAAGATACAAAGGAGCTTTCTATGTATTCTATTTATATTTGATCAGAGTTTGTACATGCAGTTCATTTCAATATATTTTTTTTAAAATAGGACAATCTGGATGTTGCATAAATGCAGGGGTAAGTGATATAACCCATACTTAATATTACGCCCTTGTGCTTCTAGGTTAAGAAATACAACACATTACACTCTTATCTAACATGCACATGTTTTAAGTCTTTCCATTTTAAAGTTTCCCAGGCTTAAAAGACTTGAAGATGACTATAACTCGAATCTCCTGAGACAATTATATTGGTTTGCTGCTGAGTCACAGCACTTTTGTGAGGCAACATGACATTTCTGTGTCTTATTTTTTCACTTAAATGTGTGAATAGTGAGTGTTTTTTTTTTACACACTTATTAATCAACTCTTGGGTTCAGTGGTCTCTTCCTATCTGGAGGAGCTGCAATAGCTCCCCCCTCTGGATTTGAGGCACATTGAGCAAAAAAGATGGTGGGAATACAATGTGATATCTGTAGGGACTGTGATTAAAAAAACATCTGAGTTTGGACCGGGAAACCAAAACGAGCTAAATTACAAATGTACAAATGGGGAGATGATAGACCTATATAGCACAAATGATCTGTACCAAATTATCTTGTCATTTCACTCTAAATATGCGACCATGTATGTCAAATTTAAGAGTGAGCCGGGCTAGAATTAATCGCTAATAGTCAGGTGCTGATGTAATTTCCCAGAGAGGAAGGAGCTAAACTGCTGAACAAGAAATAAAGCTGGCGGATGTTCAAGTGGTTATGAAGAGATCAGCATCTGTCCTCCCGCTCGGCTCTGGAGACGGGAACGACCTGCCTGACTGCTGCCGGCGGTGGTCTCCCCGCTCGTGGAGGTGGGAATAGCAGGTATTCAGGGAGCTTCATGATAACACTCAGCAGTGATCAGCTCCACTGAACATTCCATTGAGCATCTGGCAGTCCGTCATTACGCGCTGCCTATGAAGTGCTACTATTTCACACACTCTGCTGTGACTCCTACACAAGAGACTGTGGATGAGTTTTATGATTACAGAACCACGGCCATGCATCATTTGGTCAGGCTCCCAATTCCATGATACACAATCTGCTTGCTGCTATGAGTGTGATTGAGAATGAGTGCGTGTGTGTGTGTGAGTGGGTGTTTATTTGCATGTGCCCTTATGCGTGCATGTGTGTGTGTGGGCCTGCACATCTGCATCCATTTGTATTTAAGTACATGTGTGTGGGGTTCCTTGTGAATTGCAGGTGTGTTGCACTGTGTGGAAATTGATAACGGGGCGGGGAGACAGGTAGACAGAGGGAGGCTCGGCTGCGTCCACACTATGTCCAGCGGGGGTGCGGAAGAGCCGTTCTTGGCAACACGCGTGTAACATGTGTGCCCGGTAGGTGGCCTGCGACACACCAACCGGCATGTGCCAGTTTGTAGCACCAGGCACCAGAGTGGAGCCGTGCCAACTCCACAGGCCTCGTTTCGGAGCAGAGAAACAGCCACCAATAGGATGAAGTGAATGTCCTTCATGAATTCAATATTTTCTGAACTGTACTCAAAGAGACAAAAACGCATAACGGCAACATAATGCAGGGACAATGTTTAATTTCTGTATATATAAAGGTGCACTTCTGCAGTGCCCTCAATCCGTATTTATCAATCCTTGAGATGCAACTCAACAATGCTCCTCTCACGAGTGGCTGTCCTTGTATGAGGATCTGTATGCTTCTCCATCTGTGTGAGTCAGTGTGTGTGTGTGTGTAGTGCTCTGTTTTACACACGCACAGTGTTCTCATTAACATTAACAGCCTTGAGCTGGTGTCATCATTATAGGGAATAATTCTCGGTCCAATCACTTATCAGATTAGCCACACTACATATTCACAAAAGCCGTCCTCGTCTGGTGGCTGAAATAAGAATTGTGAAGTGTTCCTGAGAATTCTGGACTCATCACTGTGTCCCGGGCAAAGGACAGACAAAGATGAGTCAGTTTGACGACATAAAATATATAATAACAATTACATTTTTGTACGAACTAGATTTTTTTGGGGGGGGAAAGTGACTGCCTTAGTCTAAAAATGGCAAACCACAAAGGAAATGGCAATTTTGATTCTCCTCTCAAAATTGTATGGTAATTCAATAATTTACCAAATAAATTGAAATAATTTGACTTGATTTTTTAGATATTTCAAAGAAGCGAAGAGATGATTGTCACATCTCAATCTTTATTCGGCGGCTTTTTAGAGATTCTTTTGTCCAAAATGATTCTCAACACCATCGACTAAATGGAAAACCGTTCGCAAAGTGCAGCCATTTAACTTGGTATTTGTCATCAACTGATAAGAAACGTTCACCAAAAAAAAAAAAAAAAAACCCTGTTTCTGTTCAAATACTGTTTGAAACTTAATTGCAAAATACCCCCGGCACAATTGTGCCGTCATGTCTCTTAACTTTATTTTACTTGATATTAGATCAACATCACCCATTGTTCCATAACTACAGAGAGCATTTAGAGATCCAATCCAAATAAAAGACATAAAACATGTGCATAGACAACAAAGTGCTGCACAACACGCGACTCACACTGTTTTCGAATCCAGAGGAAGACAGGTGAGATTTAGGAGAGATTTAACATTAGACGGCAAAAAAAAACGCTTCAGCTGTGATCACACACCTCCACTAAGGCTGCTAAATGTCTAACAGTGTCAATAAGCTCCTCTATCTATCCTAAATCTGGATCTGTGTCAGGATCACACACCAAAAATCAAATTGTTTCTTCACTGGACCATAACCTACATCCCCCCAGAAAATCTAATGCTATTCTTTTAATCATGTTATGCCGTCCTTGGCAAAGGAAATCAGGTACAATATTGTTAGAATGTATGTGTTCAGAAATGTTCATAAAACTCATATTAATGACGTTTAAAAAACTGTTGATGTAGGAGCTAATGTGCAGCAATAAGGTGGGGAAATGAAAAGGGTGGATAGCATGCGGAGGTAGATGGATAGAACGCCTGCTCTGTCTGCTGTCTTCCACTGATATCAATCAAAATGAGTTCCTTTAACACATCCTGGACTGTATTTCAGTCTGTATTCAAGTCTAAAACAAAAAAAAACCTTGTGCCGTTCCCTTCTGCATCCTCGCATCAACATTAGAATACTTTCAGCTGCGACGTCTCGATTATTGAATAACGCCATCGCAAACGGTCTTTCTCTCATCGCATCACGCCTCTCAATCCTCATTTCTGTTCTCCCACAGAGGCCCTCCTTCCCCTCCCTTCACGACTGTGTCCTTGTATTGGTTGTGGTGGTGGTGGTGGTGCTGGCTGTTCAGGTAGGGAATATGAATTACCTGGCAGGCATGAAGTGTTCTGCTTGGAAGCTTGCTGTCAGCATGGAGAGGATGGATGAGGAGAGACAGGAGAGAGACGAGACTGACAGCTCCAGCCAGCCTTTATCCATCCATTCATCCATCCATCCATCCATCCACCCCTCCTTCGCTTTTATGCTCCGTCTGCATCTCCCTTAAAATCCTTGGTCTTTCACAGAGAGCAGGTGCACAGATGCAACTGCTTTTCTGCCTTATTAAAGGGATTTTAATGCCGTGTGGGAAATCATATGAAATTCTCACTAAATGCAACTTATTCTATGCCGAGGAAACTTAAAGATTAGTCATAGAAACACTGAGCTGTATCAGATTTTATGGGGAATAGTCAGTATTTACATTCTATTTTCTGCTATTCAGTAACCACAGATATGGCTAACAAGGTGTCATTAAAGGGCTGTTATACCCATTTTTAATTCACATTATATTAGAGAGTTGGATTAAATTGAACCCTTTTTTTTGAAAATGTATTTTTTTTATCAGATCCTTTTCAGATTTTTTAATCCCAACTTCCTCTGTTGTTGTGGGCATGAGACTTGTATCTCAGATCTACTGTCCGATGATCAAATAACACATTATCTCTGGATATTGGTAGAAAAAAAAACAACAACTATATATTCTGGGTGGTGGCAGGAGGGCAGTGCCCCCCCTAGTGGCTCGAATATATAACTACATTAATTCAATTAATAGATTTCTTGCTTAATGTGCCATTTGAGTGACGAAGTGAGATCAAATTAGTGCAAGAAATAAATCTCAATTCGATTATGTTTTTTGTTTCTGAATAAATTGAGCAGGCGTGAAAACATGGCACACTGTTGTGATGTGTGATTAACTTTGCAATTTGTAAATTTGTAAATGTGATTTGTAATTAGTAAGTCGCGTGAACTTGTTACGCTGCTCGTTGGAAAACAGAAACATTTAATAATGGTTGTCGGCAATGTTGTCATGTAACGACTGGACTGAGGTACAAAATCCAAGGATCTGTACTTCACTTTGTTTATATATTTATATTTCAATCCATTTCCTCTGATGATCTTTCTTTACACATTACTACCAAATAAAATCAGAAGAAGAAGAAGAGCTGGCATCTGTATTTACATAGCGCTTTTGTAGTCTTGACGACCACTCGGAGCTGCTTTACCCTACAGTTTTGCCATTCACCCAATCACACGTTCATACAGTGCATTCACACGCTAACACAGAGTGTAGCAAATCGGTGCCGGGAATCAAACCCACAACCTCCAAGTTGAAAGACAATTTGCTCTAACCTTTAACTGCTTTTTTTTTAGTACCTTTACTTCTAAAAGAACATTTTATATCAGACAATTACTTTTGATACTTGAGATAGTGTCATATACTTTAAGACATTACTATAATAGCCCTTTAAGAGCTTCAGTGACCCCTGATACAACCAATGCAAACCGAGCTAATGTGTGATTAAAGGGGTCAGAAACTGATTAAGCCTACTTTCTTACATGCAGACTATGCATATATTATAAATGCAGGGCATTTGTGTTTCACTTAAAATCGTACTGGACACGTGCAAAGTATTTGCATAGATTAAGTTTGATGTTATGGCTTGTGATCATGTCACATTATAGCTTTTACAATGATTCTACAGTGCTCTTATTGTGGCTGCTCGTGTGAGTCATCAGCACTTACTTTACAGATTCAAAAACAAGTCTCTGGACTCACTGTGAAGGTTGATGTACCTCTGGGCCAGTCCAGGTTTTGGAGGAAATTACTGGGGGTAACAGCTGCAGCCTCAGCACAGTTCAGTCAGCACTGAAAGGACACACAAAAAAAAGGTTGATCAAACCTGGCTTCATCAGTCCAAGGTTTGTCCCTTTTGTAGTTGTTTACTTAATGCTGGAATCCTTTAATTTCTCATTACGTGACACAAAGATTTGTAGAAAGAGCTACGGGGTCACTCAGCTATTCATGGCTCTGTTTTCTCTTCTTTCTTTAAATCTGTGCAGGCTTTCAGTGTCACACAGTGTTAAGAAAACTCAGCCTCGTTAGCCATTTGATGGGCGCTGACACAGTGTGAAGGTTCTTCAAGTAAGAACTGAACGTCTCCTCTGTGGTCCGGTTCATGGTTGCAAAACGAGTTGAGGGTTGACACACTCGTGTAGAGACCAACAGCCGACATTAAAGGACTTTTTTTTTTCATTAATTCAATTCAAAATGAAAGGTCCCATATTATGCAAAATCAACTTTTTAATCATTTAAATCATTATATTTGGGACTCTGGAGGCCCTACCAGTCACTCATGTTTTTGTGGCTCTCCTCAGTCTAAGTACAGGAGATAAAACATGTGATGTTGACTTCCGTGCTCACTGGGACGTCAAAATGCGCAAAATTCCTGGAATTGTTGTCTCGCAGAGCTCCGCTTCGTCCGTAAAAACACGCGAGAGTGCTGGCGAGGGCAACGACATCCGAAAACCAGAAGTCCGTGAAAAGTTCTATTCTTGGCTCCACAGTGCAGCACAGAGTTCTACACAAACTTCCAGCCTCAGAGGATTTATCTGTCCAGTGGATACATGTTATATATGACGTCAATGTGCCTTCTAGAGCCTGCAAATGATCACTTTTCCAAATGCTAACTGCTGTTAGCGCCCAGTAGCCTCTGTGGCTGATGTAATTTCATGTCCCTTAAGTTTCGTTTTACTTTTAACTCGGAGAAAAAGGGTACGAAATGGGATCTTTAAGACACACACGTACAGCAGTTGTTTTTTAAACATGACAAACTATTACGACTCAATTCACAATATAGATGAATGACAAGAGAGCAACACTAACACTAAATAAATCTCTCTCCATGGGGATGATTGTTGTACAGCATATGTACATTTGACAATGTTTGAAGTGTAAGTGTAGTGTTAGATTTTCTTTCTTTTCTCTATGCTATGATCTTTCCTTACAAAAAAAAAATATCACCCTCTTTTTCCTTTTTATTTGTCCCCGTCTCTCTGTCCTCAGTGTGACTCGGGCAATAATCTAAGGCAGAGGTATCAGGCGGAGCAACCATGCAGGGATCCATTAGGCAAAAACCAATTTCACACAGAGCCAATTTCATAAATATGGAGTATGGGCCCACCTTAAGCTGTGCTTGACTAGCTTTTAGAGGGATATACAAAACCATAAACAACGAGCCTCTGCTTGAGCACTCATTTTAAATGATAGCTGGAGTGTGTGGCATGAACCTAAACACATTAAAGCATAATTTTTTAACAGTATAATGATGAACACAAGGAACAACCTTCAACTGAAAGAACCATAATGGAGGATCTCTGATTAGTTAGAGAAACTTAGATCAGCCTGAGAAAATGTTTCTTTGAGCCATTTCTAATCAGTCTTTTCACCGTCTGCCTGAGCTTCATTTGGTCGTTTGATTTCCAATGAAATATATGTCCGAAGTACCTTCAAGTACTTTTATGCAAATGTACCCTGCCTACATAAGGGTTTTGTCTCTTCTTTTTTGCCTCCTCATGGCCAACTGTTCAGTCAGCATTGAATCGAGTGTGAATATGAAGCAGGACGAGTTCCGACGTGTATTCTGTAGCTTTAGCCTTTAGTCTGATGCTGGAACTGTGCAACTTTTGGACGAAATAGTGTAGTATGACATTGAGGTCGATGACATAGTATAGTATGACGTTTTGGTCACATTTTGGGCTAAAAAAAAATTTTCGAAAAAATTATCAGATTTTGGACGACATAGTATGACGTTTGACGTTTTTGTCAAATTTTGGACCACATTTTTTTTTTCAAAAAATGGTCAGATTTTGGATGAAAGGTCAACGACATAGTATAGTATGACGCACAACTGTGCTGCCTCTCAGTGGCCCGAGAAAGCACACAAATATCACCCTCACACAGACTAACTATGTGTATGAAATATGTTTTATGATTGACTGAAGGCTCGTTTTTAAAAGTGTTGGCTCACCGAGTGGCTGCGACTTTTCAAAAAAAAAAAGACGAGCGATGTGCTGAGGTTAAGAGAACTCACAGAAGAAAAGTGACTTTCACTTGAAGAGGGAACCTTGAGCGACGAAAGGGGCAGAACTGAAGTGGACAGTCCAGGCGTGATATAAGATGATGTACAATTTTTTGGCATTTTATTCTGTTGCTGACCCTGACTTTCACACACAAGTGATTATTATTATTATTAATAACGTTTGTAGTCATATAATCACCGCTGCTGTACTATACTTATTTTTGAAATAATCATGTTATTACTATGCCATGCATTAGAGAGAACCCATAAAAATATGTTTATCTTACAAAGAATTGATATCCTTTTGAAAGCTTCCACTCGATATACTGTATATATGATCACTCAGAACCTTAATTAATAGGGAAAAAAAAGAGCTGCAGCTAACAATTATTTTTCGCAATCTATTAACCTGTCGCCTATTTTCTCGATTAATCATTTGGTCCAAAAAAACAAAAATGTTTGTCAAACCTGACAATGTTCTTGAATATCTTGTTTTGTCCACAAATTAAAATGATTCAGTTTTAATGATTTCTTTGTTAAAGAAAATGATCACTTTAAAGGTGCATTATGTCATAAATCTAAAGCAACTGGCCATAAAATCCTCCTAATATGTCACAGAGACTCAGGAATAATGTTCATATAACAAACTGAACTCACCAACAACAACAGTACAGACAAAATATTTGCATAAAAAAAGTATTTTGCAGACCGCAACTCATGTTTATGTTTTGAAATCATGTTTTGGCATGTGGCGCCACCTACCGCCGTCTACCAATCATTGCAGTCAGTCTCAGCTGCAGAGCAACCACGGGTTGCCAGTTACGTCTGAGCTACAATGGCAGGGAAAATGAAACCTAATAGACCTCAGTTTATGAATTTGAGTGTAGTAACCGTGTTTGGCCACATTCTTACATATGGCGCCTTTAACAAGCATAAAACAATCACAAATGTTGTTTTAATAAAGAAAATAGCTTCAAACGGATTAATCAAATATCAAAATAGTTGATTAATTTTGTAATCGATTAATAATTGATTCTCTGGACCTTTGCAGGTTAAGTGTTTTGCTTAAAACTTTCACCTGCGTCAAGTCCTGCATTTGGGTCGTCTTTGTACAAAAGCAGCCTTGCTCAAGAAAATGCTTGTCAAGGGTCCTTGACAAAATTTCTCCAAAACAAAATGAATCATAACTGCATTTTTTTTTTTTTTTTGAAAGTGCAGGGATGCAGAGAGGCTGAACTCCCGCTGTATAACAGAGATGCTCCACCATCAAGGTGAGCTGAAACATTTGAGGAAATTGTGTGTTTGTACCCAACAGCCTCTCGGGCTCACCATCTATGGTTTGCATTCTCTAAAACAAATGCACTCTTTGTGCGACCCTGAAGCCATGTTCTTTCTCAGCTCCCATTGAGGCTTTCAAGAGACTATTTTCCAGCACAATTCGATTGCTTTTATAATGACGTGTGCTCAGGAAATGGTTGCATCTTCTCATACACTCGGCTCATGTTTGAAGGTTGCTGTTTTCAGGGACAGGGACGTGCCGATTTGCTCACAGGGGTTTTAAGACGGGTGACATGACAGCTCCCAAATGTGAAGCAAAAACATCTTGATCGTCCCCCCCCGCCATGTCAGCAAATGTGACACGGACTGAAGTAAAATATCAAAATATACGTCAAATTCCAAAAAAATTGTGTTTGTCATTTTAGATTCACATCATATGTGTCCAATGTCAGAGTATATGAGTAAGGTTGAGCAGGTATAACTCTATTGCTGCTCCACTTCCCAATCACCAACTCTGGCTCGAGGTGATATCACCAGGAAAAGATGGTCCAGATCCAGGATCACTGCACTTGATTTCTGTCATTTTTTTCTGTGGTTTAAACGTTATGTGCAATTTCAACTCTGGAATAAAAAACGTTTTTTTTGTATTTCATCGCACCCAATAAAGAAGCATTTTAACGCTGCAAATGAGACAAATGAATGCGACATGAATGCAATCACATGCTGATGCGACATCTGATGTTGTCATTGCCGACGGTTGCAAAAGGGGAGCCATCGTGTGACGATGCATCTAGTTGGAAATTAGACAGTGAGTGATACTGTACTGCTCATTTAAGTCTGAAACTGAAGTTTCTTTATAGTTGACAGAGGAAAATCTGCAATTTTACATCAGTGCACGCAGGACTTGTGGATCCAGTGCTGCCATTTATGAGAAATGTCTCCATTTCCTCACTGATTTTAAAGGCTGTGATAAGTGACAAACACATTAAGTAATCTTAGACTTAACCTGGCATAGATTTTGCTATGTGAGCCTTTGTTAAGTAGCTAACATGCTGCTCTTCTCTATATATTATTGCTGAATGCGTTCAGTGAGCGTGAGCCTCCATGCCTCAGGCTTATTTAATGCATATTATCATTGTTGTGTACAACACTCTTGACCTTTACAAATTATGGCTTCTCTCTGAAGCCGTGCGTGTGTGTGTGTGTGTTCCAGAAAAGTGACTGAGAAATAGTTAAACAGTGCTAAAACAACACATCTAATAGAAGCCTGACACTAATAATAGTCTCTATGTGAAGCCAGTTTCCTCCAACTTGAAGCTACAGTTTAGGTGCCATATTCATCTACATCCTAAATGTGTCACATTAAAAGTTTGGAGAGCGACCAAAAAAGAGAACTGCCCCGTCCACTGACTTTTAAACACGGTCATCATCTCTATTGTAACGGCGGGCAATCATGGAGCAATCTTATGTCATTATTCTATTCCCTTTCTTTCCAAAGCAGCCATTACCAAATAGACACTGCTGCTATACTGTAATGTTACACTATCATCGCTGGTGTTTTCTCTTCCACTCCCCCGACTTTGCTAGACATAATAAATACCATTGTTCCTCTTTTGCTGGGGAGTGTTAAATTGAAAATGGCCGACACAAGCTGCCCCGACATTGCACAACAGAAGTCACTGTCTAGGCCTTGAGCATTTTTAATCAAGTGGCAGACGCTGGACAGCAAACAGGAGATGGCTTTGCCGCCAAAGAGAAAAGAAAATTAAATTAGGCAGTGCTGTAAATCCACCTTTTTTTTAAAAAAACTCTACACACTGTTTCGTTTAAATGGAAAGACTTCGAGGTTTTTTTTAGAAAACAGAATAGAGGCTAGGATTCAGACATAACAGTGGCCTCCAGTGAAATATTTACTCGCCCCAGATTCATGTATAATGAGTTTAAAGAAACCGTGTTATGCAACAGACTCGGCGTTAAATGTTTAATGTTGTGTTGTTGCGAGCTGAGGAGACCTTGAAAAGAGTAAAATTGGCTCCATATGGTTTCCTTTTTATGAAAATAATTCTTATCTGAAACTAATTTGACTGAATCAATCAGTTTTGCCGTGTCACACTAGACTCAGGATTTTTTTTCCCCCTCTAATGTGCCATCTGCTGAACGATTTCAGATGTTTTACAGTGTTGTTGCTTTTTTTTTTTTTTTTACTTACGCGATGTCTGACGGACTTCCACGGCTGCCTGATAATTTAGAAGTTTTTGCTCCATATGTTGACGAAGCCTGTTTTTCGGCGGGAGCTGTGTGTGCTGATATGAGCGGCACTGAGTCGTCGTGCACATGTCTAATTAGCTGCAAGTATACCAGCTTGATTCATGAAGCTCGTCTTCAAGTACTGTACTTTAGGAAACTCGCTAAAGTATTCATCTGTGCAAATCTGTAACCTGAGGCCGTGGAGGGGAAGCAAGGATAAAAATACAATAATCCAGCTTGGTGGGAAAGCTTTTCATCAACCTAATAATCCAATAAAATCTGTCAGTTCCATTAACGATGTTTTGATTCTATCTTTTTTTATGCATAGACAATGTGTCCGTGTCACTAAGAGTGAGCTGGGAGAAGATGAGATCAGTTGTTTTTGGTGTCTGAGTTTACACTTGTGCTATTTCAATTGTATACTACTAGTGCAGTACCCGTAGAAAGTATGTATTCCTAGGGGTCGTACCTATGTTCCCCGTGTCCTATGTTCCCCGTTTTTCTGAAAAAAGGTCCTATGTTCCCCACTTTGTATGTGACAGAGACGCTTTCTTTTGGGTAAAAGCGGGGAATATAAGACCCTTTTTCTAAAAAAAGGGTTCTGTGTTCCCCGGTCACATACAAAGTGGGAAATATAGGACCCTTTGGGGGCGAACAGCGGGGAACATAGAACCCTTTTTTAGAAAAAAAGGCACAATGCAAATGTTTTCATTTTCGATTAGCATTAGCGCAACTAGCGGTGGCAAATAAATATAGCCTTGCGTATTGGTGAATGAACACCTCGTTGTTTCAGTATATATAACACCATGTTCTGCTGTGAAAATGTCTCGACCCCCCGCCCCAGACAGCGCAGCTACTGCTGATGAGACGCCGCTGCCTGCCTGGTGTAGCGTGTCAGCGAAAATTAAAATTCCTCCAAAGAATTTGAAAATCAAGGATGCACACCGTCGGGCCATGCTCAACCCATATCCAAAGTATTAGGGCGATCTGACTAACGGTCATCGAGATATGCTTGTCACAGTCACAGTCAGACGCAACTTGCTTTATAGATAGATAATTTCAACCCAGGCCTAACCTCATTTTAAGAACATTTGGAGTTGTTAAGGTCAGATCCGCCACCCTGATGTAAGCAAAGGACTGGATCTGGACACCTCACTATCCACATCTATATTACAGATTGACGCACTCCACCTACACTGAAGTTTCCTAACATTCAAACCATCCTTTGTGTCTCTTTCAAGTCAAGTCAAACTTTACTTGACTTTATTTATTTCTAAAGTCATGCACAAACAAATAGTTTTAAAATTGCAAGAGTTACAATATTATACAGACATATATAGAGGCTTAACAAATGTATTAGAACACCACCCAGCTTCGGTAATATTCAATGTTTCTGTTATGGTTAATACACTGGTATGTAGAAGCTCTTTAGCCAAAATTATATTTGTAATGCTGAAATATAGTTATTATTGTTATACATGAATTTTCAAATGACTGTTTTACAAAAAAATAAATAGTTATTATGTCTTGATTAAGATGTCAAATTTTAGTTATTTACTTGTATTCCTACTAGCATTGATTCAAATTTGATTCTTGTGAGTCGGCTCCAATTTTGGGGTTGGTTAGTTGCCAAATAAAGAACAATAACATTATTTATTTAATTTTAAACAAGTTTTCTCTTAACGTCTAATACATTTTTATTAAACACTGTATGCAGACAGACGTGTTGGTGAAGTTGTGAATCCCTCCCTGCATACAGTGCACAAAAAACCACAACTAGTTTAATCATAGG
Organism: Microchirus variegatus; assembly: GCF_963457635.1. Classification (NCBI taxonomy): domain Eukaryota; kingdom Metazoa; phylum Chordata; class Actinopteri; order Pleuronectiformes; family Soleidae; genus Microchirus; species Microchirus variegatus. The sequence goes on from NC_139823.1 coordinate 9,648,983, forward strand.
CTTCCGTTAAGAGTCAGATTTATAGTTTATAAGCGTCTCTCAGTTCCTCAGGCAGGATGTTGCATTCGCTTGCAATATGACTGCAGAAGGCAGCCTCTCCTGACTTAAACTTAGTACAACTGCTGGCTAAAAGACCGACCATCATGTCTTTTCTGTCCTGAGGGTCAAGGCCATTTGCAGCTAAGAGCCAGGTCATATTATGCACCTCGTGTTTGGTATTCTGGGCCGAACCAAAGCTCCAAAAGTCACTGAATATACAGGGGGGGGGGGGATTTTTTTCCCTACACCACCAAAATACTAACATCTATCCATTACAACATTTAATTGCCACCCCCCCCTCTCGTTAAACAAGGAGTGTGATTGAGCTGAGTGAAAGTTTTGTTCTGCTGATTGTAAAACATACCATTAAAAGCCTCATTCTCCTCAAAGTCTTTCCCTTGAAACCTGGGGTGTAAAAACATAACAAATAGGAATTTGCCATCACCGCCGCTTCTCTCGCAAAGTGCCCTTAATTGTATGTTAACAAGGACGTAATTTGAAAAAAGTGTAATTTGAGTTGGCTCATCAAGGTGCAGCTTACATATGTGGGGAATTTAATGTGATTTAGGAGTGCACTGATTACTGCTTGAAACTCTAGATTCCTCATTGTTCAGACGGAGACAGGATCCAACCGTTTTAGACGAACCCGCCTTCGGGTTTTTCGGGATACCGCCCATCATGTTAAATAGACTCAGAACACCATCAGCTCTGTAAAGTAAGTTGTTCTACTTCCGACGACTCACAATTGGCTGCAGCGGTTATTAATAATTCATGCATTTTAATTATGTATTTATTTCTGAAGAGTAAAACACGTTAAGTGGATTTTGATCGAGATTGTGCATCGTAAATTGTTCTAAATCAGTGATTTAATGGCACTTATTTTTTTTCAAATGAAGGGATGTTTTGGTACTGGAGTGTTTTAGTTTATGATACCTTCAAAACAATAAGATTCATGTCAAATATCAGTCATTTTCTCAGCAAACACTGGATATTAAGGACATTAAAGAGACGAGGGCGACTTGCTCAGTTTGCCCTAAACTGAGCAAGCTTATGGAAAACTCAGCGTACCTTAACACTTAAGTCATTTCCATAATACGGAGGCATTTCTTTAAGCTTTGTTTGGCCATAGCTCTAGACTCAGGTGTACATAAATGTATAGGCCATATGATAACTCACTGTAAATGAGTCTTAAACTCACGGGGTGAACAGAGACCATTAAACAATAGGAGATTGTGTTGTAGCCACATCATGGCAATCATGTCTGCACAAATGGCAACTCACACTGTGAGATGGGGCTGGGGAAACGATTAGTCTGCACAATCATTTCCGGAGAGAGGAGTGCCATTACAGGTAATGGTTAGTGTCTTTGCTGTCTGAATGGTATTTAACAGCAAAGCAGGACAAGAGAGGAGCTGAAGCTTTGATGCTCTACTTCCCAACCCAAAAAAAGAAGCATTACAACACACCTGGAGTAGTGCACCACCACTTCCAGCAATAAAAGTGCAGTTGAATTAACACTTGTGTCATGTACACCAGTGTTATGGATACTGGTGTACATACAGTACTCCTCACATAAAAGACTGTGGGCTAAATACTGCTGCGCATGGACATTTTTCTGTTGCTTAATTTAGGTTTGAACACGGTTTCAGGAGAACTGTTTAAAAATATGATTTACCATTCTGATTAAATCAAGTCCATCATGCAGAAACAGGCGCCTCAAACTTTATGTGAGGGTGATGTACCATGTTGCCGCTTGAAAAAATGAACATAATGTGACTATAAAACTGTTCACAAACCTGCAAGTCAATCGCCCTGATGTCAGAGAAGATGGCGTATCCTTGGTGTGCGGATTCTGCAGGTGGAGGTGGAGGTGGTCCAGGTGTGTCTCCATTGATGCAGTGAGGTTATGACTGTTATTCCATGATCCATTTAAAATAAATAATAATAATAATAGAGAGAGAATGTATCACATTTCCGAGTTTCCGCCGTTTGACTAAAACAAAACAGTTGCACATTAAAGAACAATGGAAACAATTCTTACTTCATTGGCTTCGCGTGGTTAAACATGCCGTGGTCAGTCCCTGCACATGCTGCAATATTACTCTAAGGGAGAGAGAGAGAAAAAAAAAACCATTAAAGGGCCACTTCAGCCAAAAATATAGACAATGTTGTACTAATTCCCAGAGATAAATGTGTTATTTCATCATCAGACAGTGGATCTGAGATCATGTCTCTCATTCCCACTATCTTAGGAGAACCCCTTTTGGCTCCAGGTAGAACCCTTTTGGAGGGTTCCACCAAGAACCCTTTTAAAATCCTTTATTCAGGAAAGGGTTTTAAAGGGTTATCTGGATCAAAATGGTTCTTACTGGAACCATTAGTGTTACCAAGAACCCTTGAAAGGGTTTTTCAGAAGCAAATGGTTCCAGATAGAACCTCAGCCCTTGTAGAAGGACCTTTTTGGAACCCTTATTTCTAAGAGTGCACAACAACAGAGGCAGATAAAAAATTCAAAGTCAAATACATTAATGTAAAATATGGTCAAATTTAATCAAACAAACAACAGCATCACAATCATTTTAAGTTTATTCTTCATTTGACCACATGGGAAAAAATATATTATTAATAAACACTGATAATGTGAAACTATATTTAATGTACACACAGCATTGTTCTAATTTGTGGTGTAACATTCACTTATAATTGTAATAATGTAATTTTTTTGTTATAGTTAATGTATGTAAGTAAGACTAAAAAAAACTATGGGTTACAGTTGATATTTACGGCTACTAGTAAGCTAATGCTAATCAGCGATGTCACACGGACGCCAACTTACGGACGCAAACCGGTGCATCAAGGTCACAGAACTAAACGGTGACCTCCAGAATGTCAAGCTTAAGGCTTAAGAAACAGCACTTCACAAACCAGTGGATGAATTCACAGTACGTTGCTCCTTGATTTTTTTTTTTTTTTTTTTTTTGAGACTCGCTTGCACACTTTGTGATTGGCCTCCAAACACTACAGCGTGCGACTCATCCCACATGGATGCTCAGTCCTCTCTAAAGTCTGTCTGGTCCTCACCTCCATAAATAATTCATTTAGCGCAGCATGAAAAACGCATGTCAATTAGCCAGCTTTTTTTTCTTTTCTTTTTTTTTCTCTCTCCTCCAACGAAAAAAGCAGCAGGTCTCTGTTTTCATGCCAGTCAGAGCAACGCAATGAAAAAAAGGAAAAAGTGCATTATTTATTATTCCTGGATGCATCATCTTCCCGTGTACAAAAAAAAAAAGAAGAAAAGAAGAAACAAAGTCTGACCGTCTTAGTTATTGCAACAGATTTGAGCAGGCACATCATTTTTAATCATAGGGGTTAGGTTCAAACTTGGGTTGCTGCTGCTGTGATCGACTTAAGTTTCTGTTCTTCCTTTGCACGCCCTCATGTTCTATGTATCCACGTCGAGCTGCTGAATAGAATGCAGTTTAATTACAGACGATCGTCAAGGACCCTCGCTTGATCTTTTTCTGTCGGAACATAATGACACCAACGATATCACCAAGAAGCTACAGATTCATTTCATTTAACAGAGAAAGTGGTAAAAAATATATATATATATATATTGCTGTATGTGTAAGACACAGCCAACCAGACACTTCTGATATAATGTAGATAAAACTGTGGGAGTATAATGCCTCTCTTAATAATAAGTAAAATTGGTCCAATTTTAATCTGTAATTAAATCAGTGATAATTCACTGCAGTGGATTAGGGAGAGGTCCAAGTTAATTTTAAATGGCCTGCTGCCGAATTTTAGTCACTCTCAGAAAGACTCTGCAGAAGTTTTGGACCACAACCAACAGAAAACTTTTAATGGAGGTCTGCGTCTGTGACAGTAACCGTTTAGTCTGGTTCAATCGTCATCTGCTCAATACCAGTTTTCGGGGATCTGTTGTTATATCACAGTCGTGAATTTAGAAAGGGAGGTTTCAGTTTAATGATTCTGCTGGAGATCACGTGTGGATTTTAATTTTTTTTTACATTTTCATCCAAATTTTGTGACATCATAAAACTTCTCCATAACCTCCTTCAATTACAAAGCTCCTATTGTGTAATGGTAAATGTTTCCTCACAAAAAATGACTAAATAAAGTTCCTCCCTGCTCCTGTTTGTGGTGCCCCTGCTCCAAAATGAGATGCTCAAATTAAATGATATAGTATATCTCTGCAATTGCAACCTCTATGTGAATTATCTTCATCAAAGCAAAGAGAACAAAGTATAAGCATCACTGTGTTGCATGATCAGCCTGATTCTCTGTTTACACTGCGTTTTCTACACCCGCTGGTTTTGATTAGTGTTTTAACTGTGTTAAATCATAAGAATGTTTTTAACCCTTTAACCCCTAAGCCTTAAAATGTACGTCTGGGCTTTTGTTTTGCTTATTTTTAACAATAAAAGGGCCAGAAAATGTTGAAAAAGTGCTTTACCCATTGCTCCAGAATAAGTGTCAATGTCTGGCAGTTCTTTTACAATTTACAACATGTTAAATTAGTGTAATTACAATTTAAAATAGAAAAAAATAAAAGGTTTTACTGAGGAAAAACACTGTAGTTGTTTGATTCTAGAAATAATTTACAGGTGTTTTTCCAACTCTCTCCTATCTGGTGACAAAGATGCTGATTCGCAGGTGAAATGACAGCAACAACCACATGCCGACTTTTACGTACAACTTCTCAGCTTTTAGAAACCGTTGGAATTTTTCCTGATAGCACAAACCGTTGCGTAATTACGGTAATGCTGAGAAAAATCTTGTGCAAACGGATCATAATACGCTTGGTACGTGCTAATATGCCACGTGCTACGACAGCCCCGGTCCAAGGGAAGAACTAGTCTAAAACTCTGACTGAATCTGTGCACTCGCTTTGAGTTTTGACAGCTCAAGTTGACATTTTAGTCTGGAACTAACCTTAGGCCCGTGTTTGCTCACAAAGGAACACTGTGTCCTTGCAGAAACTAGAACCTAGGTCAGCAGATCCACAACAGAAAACCAGCTTTTCACTACACCACACTTTAATCAAAGTAGGATTTGCAGACATACTGCCCGAGACATGGGGGTCTGCTCCACTCTGGAGTATGCAATGAACTTCACATGCAGCCCTGTTGCTTGGTTACTGTGCCTGCAGTGAATCGTGACTCCGATGGCCCTGGGCTGCTGAGTTGGAATTAGCTCAACTGAACAGGATTTGAGACTATGTTGATACAGAATTTGATATTCTGTGTGTGCGAGAGAGACGGAGCCAAACATGAACTTTGGAAATTGTATATACGACTATGTGTGTGTTTGTAACTTAACATACTTTTTAGGGACTTCTGATGTGCACGTGCGTATGTGAGATGCACGTGCATGGCAGATATGAAGTAATTTTCAGTTTAGTACTAGTATTTCTCAATCTAAGACTGGTGATTATTAAAATCAGCAACTTGGGAGTTTGCAAAGTACAACTCTTTTGAGCATACATGAATTATAATTAAACATAAATTTGCTTTGATTTCGGGTCAAAAAACAATCAAAAAGATACTGAAAAGGCAAGGAAATCCACAGATTCTTCAACACAGACAAGAGAAGCCGACGTGGACCTGGTCATAAAGGAAATGTGAGCTAAAAGGTGGAAGTTAGAACAGGGTAGAAACAGCCACAGTCGGAGGACCTGTGATGGAGGAGGGGGGGAGGGAGAAGGGAGCTGTAGTGAGAACGAAAGAGGGAAAAATCCTGAGCTCCTCTTTTATGATAGCATACTTCATCAACCCCGTGTTCCCCTGCTAAGGCGATGAACACAATGATGAGTATAATCAACTTTTCGCAGGGCATCCTCTGATCATCATTACCGCCACGCGCTCGCGCAGCACAACATCATACAAAAGGCTCATCTGAAACGGGGCTTTCGGATGTTTGGTCCATCCGCAGGGACACTGCAGCTTTCTGAAGAACCAGAGGGCAACACCATTTTCTCGTTTGCTTGAGGAAATTTTCCCCAGCTGGACCTCTCTGACCTTTAATTGAATACCCCTGCTCTCAAAGCTGAGGCAGTCGAGTTGAAAGAGGTGAGCTCGGTGTAAAACTGCTCGAGGAAGGTTGAAAAAGGATTTGCAGGGAGATCAATATTAGCACTCTTTGGGGAGTTGTGTCTGTAAATGGAACCTGAAGCAGTTATGCAACCAGTATGCTGCGTGTCCATCGAGCGGGCATGTGCCTTATGTCGGTCGGTGAGTGTTTCTCTCAGTTTGTATGGTTTATTTCTGTGTAAAGCATTGTGTTTGAGACGGCCCCCCCAGTGTTCATGTTGGGTTGGAAGCAGCTGTATGCACAAAAGTGGGGTGTTAGACCTTCATGCCTGGACTTAAAACTGCAGTACATAACTTCAAAATATAAACTAAACAGCTATTGAATTCAAACCATTGTCGAATCATATATCAACATGCCTCTCTTTGAATTTCTCAGTGTAGTGGTGTTGAGATCTCCCTCCCACAAACGTTCCCTCAGTCTGACCTGATAGTATTGCTTGACAGAGCCCAATTTCAGATAAGAGTCAAATAACATTACATTGTTTCCAATGTTTCCAACAACAGCAAAAAAACAGGAAAAAGCTTTGTAGAATGAAGACAAAACTAAGGTTTTCCAAATGTGCATCTGATAAACTGTTTACTTCCTGTATTATAAAACAAGATTTTTATACAACTTCAAGTACTTAACAGTACTTTGTGTATCCCCAAATTAAGTTCCCAATACAAAAAGGTTTGACTGAAAAATGGCCAAAGCCGACTATTCATGGCATCAGTAGATTTTTCTGATAGAAACTTTCGACAGGTCATTTTTAGCATCAAGGTTAAAGATTGCAATCAGCTAACTGAATGTCCAACAACAGTAAACACAATGATGCTCAGCTGTCATATACTTCAGCACAAAGTTCAACATGTCATGATCCAATGCTGCTATATTGTGTTGTGTATGAATTTCAAGTATGTCCAGATAAGTGAAAGAAAGCTTCACTTGTTAGAGTGGATTTTTACCGAACAAAAACCAAATAACGTGACAGAGAGGGAGATCAGTCGTTTTTGTTATTTTGAGAGGACTAAAAAAAAAATGAGTTGGACTGCCGCAGAATGGCATACAAGGGTCAGACGATACAATCTGTGTGATTACCATAATTACAAGTACTTTATCTACATTACATTTTCAACAAAAACAAAAAAAAAATTAGATGAATGAGATCAAATAAGTAAAAAACGCATTTACCAATGTCTTTTGATATTGAATGTAGCTCAGGTGCAGAGCAGAGAGTTTGATAGCCGTCATTGCAAATGTACATATGCCAGCTGATCGTACATAAAAACTGCAACGGTACCACTTTATAATAACTAATGTTTTATAAGAGGCTGATACTCTATGTTGTGGAAGGTTGTACCGAAATTCAATTCATTAAATGCTTTATCTCTGACTTATTGTGTGGTAAAGGAAAATCTTTTGGACTACCAGAATCTGTTTGGCTGGTATTTATTGCCCTGCAATAGGATACCAGTTTGACAATGATCTTACACAACATATCTACACCGAATCTGGTCCACTGCCCATTTCCCAACAACAGGTTATGTACAGTAAAAGCTGCAAACGTTTCCATTATTAACAAGTAAAAGCAAGTTGTTTGCTTGAGTGATCATAACCTGGCAACGTCAAAGTTGAATGGAAATGTGCTAATGATAACCAATAGTAAACATTTTTTTAAGAAACTATATGTAGGTCTCAATACTTCTACAACATACACAAGGAGAGTTGATTTGGAGACGGGAAGCTCTATCCCTGCAGGGTTCTCCCTCTTTGCTGTTCATCTTTCTGCCTGTAGTGGAAGAGGCTGGTGGTGTCGAGCTCACCAGCGTAGCGAACAGCTTCTGCAAACAGCTTCACCACCTAATAAACAAATCAAAAGCATCATGTTCAAGTTCATCAAGTCTGACGTGAGAGTATTGTAAATGTAACCTGTGCGAATAAAAGCGAAATGTGGTGCGAGACCTGGTAATTTGTGATGAGGGGGACGCCGTGGTCGACCGCCATCCTGCGGATGAGGAAGTTGTCCTTCACATGGCGAGTGTTGTTATTGGGTAAGTTGACCACTAGGTCAATATGACCCTCGTTTATCAGTCTATCAAAACAAGCATTAAAAAAATAAAATAATAAAAACCACAGTGACACTCACAAAAAACATCTTAATTTGATGCAGGGCCCAGATATGCAGTATATTACTCGACTTCTTAATTTTTGGCTGGATGAGGAGTTGGTTCCACAAAAAGCTGATATTTAAATAGCCACAAAAGCTACACTTTTAGGAGAATTACACATTTTTAATGATGTGAAAAAAACCTTCAAGTTTTGTTTATTAGCAGTGATTATCTTATGTGTCAGGGAGCTGACAAAATAAAAGACAACTGTGAACCTAATATTACAATAGTTGAATTCATTTAGTTTGCCTCCGTTATATTACACTTGTAGCAACTCTCCCCGTTTCCCTCACTCTCTCACACATGAGCACACACACACACACACACACACACACACACACACACAGACACACACAAGCCTTGACTTCTGAAAAGCCTTTCTGCTTTGAAGGCCTTTGACAGACAGCATTGAATTAGGGGCGAATTCTCTTAGAAAATATGGAGGACAGACATGAGTGATGACAAAGGTCATGTTCTTCTTTATAAGTGGTTGGCCTCTATGCCACCTTGCACAGCTGATGCCATCTTGTGCGTGTGTGAGTTGTTTTGCTCCAGACCCCATTAAATTCCCTTTACATCCTCTTTGTCACTCGCTCGCGTCCAAACATATGGTCCAGATGGCCTCGGCGCGGGATAATCATGACTTGTTTGTGGAATAATTACCTAAGAATTTCAGCCACCGTCAGCATTCTATAATTATTCTGCGCCGCTCGAGCCTCTGAATATGTTGCATCCTTGTTTGCATGCAGCTTTCGTATTAAAAATAACCGCAAGAAAAGCGGTCACCCTCGCTTTAAGTGCAGTTACGTAAAAACGTTGAACTTAAAGAAGCCTTTGGATGTCTGCAACTTAACTCCATCGAGTCCAGTTGCCTACAGCTAAGTCTACGGAAGATGACGGAGAACCTATGCGGACAATTAATTAAAATTGGGAAATGAAGACCAAGAGCTGTTTTTATGTATATTTCCAAATTTGACTTGGCATCACTGACATAAGACTTTCCTCATCCTCCCATTCAAGCCCTAGTCTTGGTGCACGTAATCACTGTGGACTTCAGAGTGCGCTACATCATCTTTGATGTTGGCAGCATTTAATGGTGGTAATGAAGGGAGATATGTCCTTAGATCTTACACTGTTTAACTATTCCAAATTTGGATTTTATGAATCATAGTTTACATATCACTTATAAAAAAAAAAGAAAAAAAGTTGTACCCTAAAAATGTTGCTGCAGTTACACATTATCTAGACAGAAATATCTGTGGAAAAATTAATAAAATGTGAATTTAGTTTTATTTAGTTTGTTGTTGTAGTAAGGGGTCATATTATACCCTATTTCTCCAAGTTAACCTAGTTCCCTGGTGTCCTAATGAACATGTCTGTGACATGCTTTGGTCAAAATACAATAAGGATGAAGCACCACAGCAGTTCAATCACCCTGCAATAACAGCCCTGTTCAGAACGCTCTGTTTAGTAGTATCACTTTAGGTCCACTTTAAAAAAAGAAAAAAGTAAAATGAAACTTAAGGGACAGGAAATGACATCAGCCACAGAGGTTACTGGGAGCTAACAGCAGTTGGCATTTGGAAAAGTGATCATTTTCAGGCTCTAGCAGGCACATTGCCGTCATATATAACATGTATCCACTGGACAGATAAATCCTCCGAGGCTGGAAGTTTGTGTAGAACTCTGTGCTGCACTGTGGAGCCAAGAATAGAATTTTTCACAGACATCCGGTTTTCGAATACTGCTGCCCTCGCCAGCACTCTTGCGTGTTTTAGCGAGACAACAATTCCAGGAATTTAGCGCATTGTGACGTCCCAATGAGCGCCGAAGTCAACATCGCATGTTTTATCTCCTGTACTTGGAGGAGGACCACAAAAACATGAGTGGGTCATCTTTTTTCACACTTTGCCTGATAGGGCCTACAGAGTCCCAAATATAAGGATTTAAATGATTAAAAAGTTCTTTTTGCATAATGTGTAAATGAACATTTCCAAACCTCTTGATACTGGGCAAACTGGTGTCTTCTCCCTTGTTTGTCGGCCAGGCTACTGTAGTGGCAGGCACGTCATTGGCACATAGCCAAGCAGAAGTAGCTTCTGTAGCATAGAGCTAGAAAACAGAAATAAGGCAACGTTACAGCATAATGAAGATGGTCTAATTTGCGTTTGTTTGTTTTTCTAAGTTTTAAGCACTCACCTTGAAGCCTTCCTCTTTCAGTTGGTGTGCTGTGGCCAGGAAATTGGGTCGGAACGAAAGCTAGAAGAGAGGCAGAAATAAAACAAAATGAAACGGGATATAAATACCAGAAGATAAATTGCACTGACGGTGGATTTTGCTCATACACAAGTTTTAAATTCATTAGGTATCATTCATGACTAAAAGTTTAAATCTGCCCTCGTCTTTTGATCCTTCTTCCTACTGCAAATTCATGGCGTTTGAGAATTATCATAATTTTGCATTAAGTTATACATTTGTTTTTGCAACTGAATCATTAATTGGTATAAAAACATAAACGAGAGATATAAACTGAGATTTCAATTATATCATCGTTAGGAAAACAAGACGGCACGTAGGCACAAAACGATAATAAAAAATATATACAGATAAACAATGGTGTTACTCATCATCATGATATCACTCATGAACAATTCTAACACTGTAAATACCACTTTTATATATCTCATCTCTCTTGTAGCGGTTCAATTTTGTATATATTTCCTGTACTTTTTATTTTCGACACTTCCTGCCTGTACTTGTATTGTAGGAAAGAGCTCACAATTTAGAAAACCTATAGACAAAGGCTGACAACTATACCCACATTAGTTTGTGACATAAATACAGCTTAGCGATCTATATTCAGTTCATTTATAACTGCCAGTTTGTAGTTTTCCGTTTTTCTCGCAGTATCTCAAACAATAACAACTGCTGAAGATCGGTGAGGTAATGAAAGGATTGGTGGATAATCATTCAGGAGGCTTTATTATCCACAGAAATCTCCTCCTCTGCAAACTGAACGTATCCTGTGATTAAAGCCAGTAAAACGCTGAATAAAACAGTTTAATTTTTAAAAATTCACAGCTTCTCTGTGTGCTCTGAATACATCTGCCTTGTATGTTGCCGCTTGTCAGCCATGTTTTATCGTGTGTATGTGACCCCAGGCACTTGCCTTGAAGTGGACCTGTTCCCCAAGAGCACCAATTACCCAGCTTGTGTTGTGACTGTTTTTTTCAGGCTGCATTAGTCAACCTCGCAGTTTGGCAACCTAGGGCGGCTGCAAGACTTAATTACTAAATTCATGTAATGTGGTGTCATTAAAATTAGAATACAGCATCCTGGCTTACATTTTGTTCTTTTCTGTAGCTGGGGATTTTTTTTTTCCCAATAACTCAAAACTTCTTTTGATAAGGCATTTGGTTGATGAGGAAAATATTTTGACATAAACATGGTTGTTTTTCGTGAGATACTCCTTTACACCTAGGACAACGTTTTTATATGATAATCATGTTTTGAATAGCCTTACTTTGGTCTGTGTATTCATTCAGGTATGACATCATCAAATAAATTCTATGACTTGAGAGACATTATCCACTCTGAACTATTTGGGAGCCTATTCACATGTTTTCACTTGTGAGCTGATGATAGTTTCAAGTCATGTGAAACCTAATGGTCACAAGAATCAAGGTCTAAATTGTTGCAAAACATGCCTGAGTAGTGTCACGCTGAGCTTGTGAGAAACAGCAAACTAAAACACTAAGCGTCATCGCATTTGGCGTCTTGTGCGGCAGGAGGTACAAAAGGAAAGACAAACAGGAGGCAAGTAGACCTCCAGATGGCTGTAGTCTTACCTGAATCCCGATCAGGATTCCCTTCTGTGGCAGCTTGAAGCCTGTGGAGAGCATAGCTTTCAGGAAGGCTGAATAAATATTTGGTCCAAAGCAAGCTACCTGCAAGAAAACAACATGTGCAGACCCAACATGAGTAACCGTCGATGCCAACTCTCCCCAAAAAAAAAAAGGGATCAAAATTATCGTTGCATCGTTTGTAATGTACTTACCTCTCCGGTGGAGGCCATCTCACAACGGAGCACAGGGTCTGCGTCCCTCAACCGAGGCCAGGAGAACATGGGTGCCTGGTCAGAGAATAGGAGAGTGATGGGAGAGTGAAAACTCTATTCATTCTTATAAAAAAAAACTCTTGTCTGTATCTATAAACAGCACTTGGTTGGTTTTATAGTCATCATAAACCACTTGTTACCACATACCAGAAATCCCTTTATGGATTTACTGCCACCTAGGGGTGAAATGTGCATGTATTCGCTATAACAGTAACAGGTGGATCAAGTGTCCGCAAGTTGAATTTGCACCTGGAAAAATAAATAACAAAAACGATGTCTGTTCAGTGTTAAATAAATACAATTATTATCCTCATGCCAACCACCACTTCTGCTTTAGGAAAATAAGAGAGGAGAAAGGTCTGCTGGTGCAGACAGGCTAAAAGTGGAAATCTGAAAAGAAAGACATCAGACGCTTTAACGGCCTGTTTAACATTGTGTCTCCATGCTGGAGAGGGGGAGAAGGTAGGTAGTCTGATATAAAAATAAAAAAAGGGTGAGTCAGAAGACAACAGGGCATGTGGAGGAGAGAAAATAGAAAATAAAAGACAGTTGAAAGCTAGAAGAAGTGAAGACAGTGAGGAAAGGAACAAATAAATAAGAAAATGAGTGCAGTGGAATGTGAATGGGTACATTTAAAACTTATTTCTCCGTGTAAGAACACACGACCCACATTATCCAGAAGAGGGACAGGTGGCGTGGTGCTGGATGGCTCATGCATACACACACACACACACACACACACACACACCCACACACCGACAGACACACACTCATAAAGGCAAGGGCCACAAGGGAGGGATTCATCCTTGAAGGGGGCTATCTAATCAGCCGAATGTAATGTTGGCATACTAATGGAAGAGGGGACGGAGAGGAGGGGAATGCACACAGGGAACTAGCATCGCTTATCAAGGCTTTGTTCAAAGAGTTCGAGAAAGACAGCAGACCAAGTAGAGGGAGTGGAACTTGTAAAGACAGGGAAAAACAGCAAGAGAGTACTTTTGATGTCCGGTAAGGAACCACAATAAAAAAAAATGACAGAAAGAAGACAATTGTGACTCAAACGGTGGCTCAGAGACATAAGCTTGCAGGTCTGTGAGTAAATGCAAACCCAGGACAGTCAATTTAATAATCCACATGAAAAAGACTCCTTCCCCACTAAGACAACTGCAGAGTCTCCTCTTAATCATTAAAACTATGAAACTGAAATATGAAAGTGGAAAAATAACAAGAAAAAAGGAGGGGGGGAGGTTCGACCATCACCCAGGGAGAGTTAAATGCTCTGAAAATGAGAAACAAGTCACAAGGCTTCATGAGTGGAATTTTGATGAAAACTCAGTGGTGCCATTTAAATGCTGTGTCCTCCAGTTGAAATCGGTGTGTCTCTGGAACAAAATGGATGTAAACCATTGCATTTGAGCCTCTCAAACCTAAAACAATCTACAAGCACGCACACATTAAATCCCAATCCCACACTGGCCGCCCACTCCTTAAAGACATTACAACTGTGAGGATCCACAACACGAACAATGTTATCTGAGGGCACCAGCAGAACTCCTGGTTTAAAAGGGGGTGAATATAGTAAAAGAAACATTTTTGTTCAGAGTAGACTCCAGAGTCGGTGCAAATGTCTTCTCATACTTACAGCTCCATTGAAATAAACAGTTGTACTGAACGTCAATACACAATACTGATGTCATTCCAGATGGGTATTTTTGATACAATCCATACAACGGATCCAGGAGAGGAATCATTTTGTCAAGTGTGGGTTGGCGAAAACACTGAGAAGTGTGTGACTTAATGATAGTCAATGACTGCCATAATCAGGGTCCAGCAAGCTCAAGAGTAATTACTGAACTAATGCTCAGTAAAAAAAAAAAAAATCAAAACGTGGCACGTTTGCTAAAGTGACAGCTTTAAAATGTTTAGATGACAAGTGACTGCTTATGAGAATTCCAAAGAGTTAATAAATAGTATGATGGTACTTCCAAGGTACTGGGTACTTGTTGGGCAGTGGCGAAAGTTTTATTGCTCCGTGTTTCCTAAGGTTTCCTGTGTGAGCACCCTTACTTCACAGAAAAATTGCGGGTACTTTGGTCCTAGTGGTATCAGCAGATAGGGTAAAGTTAAACATCAGGTGCAAAGGATCCCCTAATAAAGTGGGACGAGTGGCAATCTGTGTGGTCTTCTGCTGCTGTAGCCCATCTTCTTCAAGGATCAAAGTGTTAAGTATTCAGAAGTGGTCTCGGCTGTAACAAGTGGTTATTCGAGATACTGCTGCCTTTCTGTGATATCAAGTCAGTCTTTTTCTTTGAGCTCTGGCATGGCTGCTGCTGCTGCTTTATACTCAGCCATTCTCTGTAAACCCTAGATATGGTCATGCATGAAAATCCTAGTATATCTGAAGTTCCTCAAATCCTCAAACCAACCCATCTGGCACGGACGACTACGCCAAATTACTTTATTCACCTTTCTTCCCCGCTCTGATGCTCATTTGAACTTTGAGCAGGACTAAACGCATTGAGTTGTGCTGCCATGTGATTATTAGCCGACTGATATTTGCATCAACAAAGCGTAGAACAGTAGAGTGTATATACTTACACTTTAGTTTAAACTTGGTCTTCTTACTTTATAGTGTGTTGATGTCTGTGATGTTTCAAGCTTGTATTTTTCTTGGGTTATTAGGCTCACAAAAACATGTCTGTTTCAAGAGTCGCCATAATGCCCTGCATGCCATGGTCAAGGGGACATAACATCCGACAGCGGGAAGCTTTTGTGGGGTTTTTCCTGTTTTTTTCCCCCTCCAGTCATTAAGAGTACACTGGGGACACGCACCGAATCAGTTTCCTCCACCTCAAATGTTGTTTTCATGCTCTTCTTCCTCTTAGTGTCATAAATATGACTGCAATATTGTTCCTATGAGTTTGTACATAGAGGCAGAAATTACACAGCGGGGACTTGTTAGTGAAAGGAAAACAACACGGCCTCAGACGAGGGATTGTCAGAAAAAGAAGAGACAGTAAGAGTAACAGTGAGTGAGTGAAGATGAGGAGGAATGAGACAGATAAATGAAGGTAGTCTCTCTGGGTGTGCAATGAAAATAAAGGCTTAGCGAGGACTACATTTCAGATATCACAGTGTGTTTGGGAACTTTATGTTATGGCGCAGAAATTATGTCAAACAAAAAGAATTTAGCGCAACTTAATGTCGCAATTGTTAGGTATTGTTGCAGCGTTTTTCCAGCTCATTCCTGCACGGCCCATATCATTTAAGTGTACACGAAGCCTGTGTCATAGACTCCAAGTTAATTCCAGAAGTCTTTTAAGCCTAGCACCTGGAGTATTCAGAGCTCTGATTAATATTCTTCACCACTGTGCAGCACAGAAATTGAAAACTTTAGGTGGCAGGGAAGAGTGGGGGATTATACCTGCGTGATTGGCTCCAAACTACAGCCATTGTTACAGGAGCTCTATTGTAATTAGAGGGAGAAATTACTTTGGGAAAAATAGTTTTAGAACATCTGGCGTCACATAAACTCTCTCATACCCAATCTAAGTAAAAGTAAGCCTCCCAGGCAGTATGTGAAAGCACCCATTACTCCCTGCCATCGTGCCTAAGTACAGGGATGGAACAGTAATTGCTATCTTTGTCATGTGATCCTATGAAACCTGCAATACCAGGTCGAGCACTAGCTATTAAGAGATCATACATGAAGTGCTCTTTACATCGGAACTAATTTGCCAACTATAAATACACCTTAGATTGTCAAAAGTTCAGAGACATGATTAGAGACTTCTAAAGAAATGAACAAGTAACTTTTATTCAACAGGTTCGAAGGTTCTTATAAAACTTATCACATAACTATAACCGCTATAGTCATCACTGTGCTTTAAAGTCTGCAATTTAGTTAAGGAATACATGTTCCTGTCTGACATGCATGTAAAATAATCAGTAATCTTGTATGATTGCAGTGTTACTGTTCAGGTCTGACGGCCTAGAAACGCCTGTTTTGGTCACAGCAGAAAGATGTTAATACAAGCTTAAAATAAAAAAAAATCTGCTTTTACTATCATTTGTTGGCAGGCTTGGATCAACCACCTGCATTATACCGTAGTTGGAAGTTGGAGGAAGTCGTTTCACAAGAGAATAGGACAATCTTTTTAGATTATTAGTAGAAAAATTGTGTTACAAAAACGTGCTTTTTCCTAGTGTGAAATGTCAAAATAACCTCACTGAAAAAGGCCTATTGGAGTTATTATAGCTGGGTCTATTTACAGGGCAGGCAGTGGCACAGCATGATTGTGTGTAAGCCACAAGGTGGAAAAAGTCCTCACTTCTTAGTCACTTACACACAGTCTAACAGCCCCGAGCTGCTCACATTTAATTGAGTTTTTTTCTCACCTTGATGCCCACGTAGTCTACAGGAATGATGGGTTTCTCCAGCGAGGGCAGGCTCGCCTCGTCCAAAGGCTCACCCACCATCACTTTGGTTGCCACGTTGATGAAGTCCACACCGATCGTTTTTGATACAAAAGGGAAGGAACGTGACGCCCGCAGATTACACTCGATCACCTTTGCAGATACACAACACAAACGGGAAGATTGTCACTGCAGAAAAGACACAGCATTTCTTACAGATTAATAAATGTGCACCAAACCAAATCCACATGGGTTAAGGTCAATCAAAAGATGCACACTTAGTATACATAGCACTCGGTGAAGTATTACCTACCATGACATCATTGCCTTTCACCAAAAACTGAGTGTTAAATGGTCCAGAAATTTCAAATGCTTGTGCTACTTTGCGAACAGCGATCTTCAACTGAAATTTAAAAAAAAAAAACATGAAAACATTAACACGATATATGAGGTTGTCTGGGTAAATTAAGATTTACAGAAGGTGTTTCAAAATGAATAGTGATATAGCCTGAGTCACAATAATTCTAGGATAACTGAAGGTGACATACCTTTTCTAGTGCACCCTGGCTGATAGTCTGAGTTGGCAACATTAGGGTAGCATCTCCTGAGTGTATGCCAGCATCCTCCACATGCTCCGTGATGGCATGGACAAGAACCTGGACAGACGTGCAGTCATCTTGTCACTTACATGATTATAAGTGATACAAATCCCTGCTCATAGTAGACTAAACTTCCTTATTTTTATGAGAATCTTCAGATTTAGATGATGTCCACACTGTATGCTGTTATACCTATACTCCTGCAGTGTCAACCTTCAAATAGCATTAAATGGTGAACTGTGAGGAGTACAAAGACTGTGCATTTGTAGACAGAGCCGGTAAGTAACAATGTAAGTGGATATGCAGAGTCAAAAGAACAACTTCCAACATTTCACCCGCAGGAAAGGAGATTTGTATCACTGAGCAACTCGCTGCAATTGTGTGCGTGTCTGTAAATGAGCTGCAGTGTCATTAGTTCGTTAAAACTGCTGCTAACCACAGCATTCATTAGCACTCTTCAGATAGAGCCTGTAATTAATACGTATTATCTCTGACTTTCCCTCTCTCACACTCGCACACACACACACACACACACAGAAAGAAACCAGCCAGTAATAATGGAGCCTGTTTGGTATTCAATGAATGGAGAGCTTGTTAATGTGATACTGAAGATAAAGGAGGGGCTATATTCAGGGAAAGTAGAGAGAAAATCTACCATACAACTGAATTCCTCACGTTCACGGTGACACCCTTGAAATGACTCCCATAGGCCAGACAATGGAAAAACAGCCAGGGCATTCAGGACAAGTACCGTGGTGGCTCCATCATTTGCTTCAAGTTTCGGTGCCAACAGTTATACAGTTGTAGAAGTTTGTCCAGTTCACGGTTAGTTAGGAAAACTTCCATCTTGAAAGGCATGTCAGCGCTCATCATCTACAGCTTTATCCGCCGCACTAGGGTCGAGGGGCTGCAGGTGCCGATCCCCGCTGACACAGGACAAAAGGCAGGGCACAACCTGGACAGGTCACCAGTCCAAGCACAGAGACAAACAACCACTCACTCTCACACCTAAGGGCAATTTAGAGTGTCCAATTAACCTCTGCATGGTTCTAGACTGTGTGAGGAAACCCGAGTACCTAGAGAAAACCCACGCACACACTGGGAAAACATGCAAACATACACCGGGTCACAAACCCAGTGTCTTTTTGCTGCAAGGCAACAGCACTAGCAACTGCTCCACCGTGTGGTCCGTCATGTCAAAGTGTTTGTGAGTGTTTGTGGAATTTACCTTTAATGTAACTTTCAAACCAATGAAACTGAAAGAAAAAAAAGAATAATGGCATGAATTCTGAGACTAAAGTCAGAATTATGACTTTTTTCTCAGAATACATCCCGATTTTTTTTCTTTTTTTTTGTGGCACTACTACTCTTCCGTGACATTCAAACCTTTAACTTCCAAAGTTATTATTACTGGTTGAAGCATGGAAATCTCATTAAATCAGTATGCCTAAAAACTACATCAAAAGTATTAAAAGCAAATAAAGATTATGTGTCTTCACATTTCATTGAAGATCAATAAAATTAACTCCACTCAAGTCATCTTCTGGGCTCAAATACAAAACTTTAGCTGAAAGATAATGTTTAACTGTTATTAATTCAAAATATGGTGCCAGTATATTCATAAATAGAGGTATTTTTGTCCATCTCCAACTGTTTTTGTATTTCTATGATTTGCATTTGCTTATAATATTCAAATTCACACCTGTTCAATGTATTGCTGAGGACTGTGAGCGTTTTTGTCTATATGCAACTCTTTGAAAATATCACATTTTCTACATGTGACTTATGTGAAATAAAAGGCAGACTTACACCTTGAGAGCAGTGCAACAAATGTGAAACCCTTTGAAACAGTCACTGTAACATCATTTACAATTCCCATTTCAGAGAAAATGTGTGTGGTTTCTCTTTTCTTTTATGTGTTGTGTTAGCAGTTGGCAATTCGCATTTCTGATATGTTGCTGATAGAACTGTGAACAAACCAGAAGGTAAAATCTGCTTTGTTTTTTTTTGTTTTTTTTAAAAGCACCCCTGGAGCGTAGCATTTTTCCGTCTACTTCACATGCTCTGGATGCAACATCACCTTCGGTAGTACTACTGCAATATGTGGTATGTTTATAATATAAGCCATGCTAAGTGTGCTGGTGTATTGCTCAGAACCAAAAGGAAGTGCAATGTGAAGTTGTCAGTCAGTACCACCAGACACATTCGCTGTATTTATGTGATGCAGGCTGCTGTGTTTTTCAAAAGTATGGATCTTTTTTTTGCAGGAAGAACATCATCATGAGTCTGGTTGCCAAAGTAATCAGCTGGTTATATCGGGAAGAACTGTATGTAACATAAAAGCTTGTATAAATGCACAGAACACATAAGTAGTGTCTCACTTTGCCAGCCTTGGCCACAGCATCCACCTCGACCTCTCTGGCACCACAGATGAACTTGGTGATGACCACTGGATGTTCCTGGAGGAAAGAAAGCATCAGATTAGGGTTACATTATTAAGTATTTAGAGTTCTGGTTCTGGTGAAAAGATGTTAAAATTATATTATTTTCTCTCTAAATGTTCCATTTTGATCTCCCGCTGTATGTCAGAGTTTTGTAAGAGCTTTTTCCACTAAAGACAACCAACTGTTAGCTGAAAGCATCATGATGAAAGCAGCAAGAGAAGAAAGAGCACAGTGAACTTGTGGTTCAGAAAGATAAACAATAGGCTCAAGCTACGGTACAAACCCTGTAAAGCTGAGAGGAGCTGCAGAACTGTGTACTCATTCTCTATAGTTTCATTTGAACAAGCGACCCATTTTATTTCAATTTGAGGGTCAACAAAAGAAGATTTTAGATTTCTCTTAGATGCATATTTCTGGAATGATCTGGGAACAAACTTTAAACCTTCCACAATCGAGGCATCTGCTTGAGCCACATACTGTACATCTCAAATATGAGCAAACAGGATGTAGCTCAAAGTGGAGGTGTGATTAAGGGGGTCGTTGCAGATTGAGTCACGGGGCAGAAATATTCAACTTTCTTTCATACCTTGACAAATTATTGCTCACAACTGATATTGTCATGAGTACAATCGGTGTTTGATCATTTTTCATGTGGCTAGAAATGTCTCCTGGTGTCCACAGACACTGAAACATATATTTGATCCTCCTCTGATGGATTCAAGTTTGTATTCCACATTATCAAACTAAAAAAAACAGACGGATAACAAAGAAAAGCTGAAGATGGTTACAGTACGGCCTGGGCATTGCAATACATCAATGTGATAGTGCCTGTGGGTCGTACACAGTATCATATAACATATTTTTAAAAGAATCTGAGGGCTTTGTCAATTTTTTTTTATCCCCCGTGATTCTGACCCTGCAAGAGTATATTTTACACATTAAACCACCATCAATAGTCTTTTTGATGCACTGAAGTTGTGATACTGTTGTCCCAAAGCGACCTGAGAGAAAGAGTTGGGCACACAATTGTAGCCAACAGACATAGCAGCTGCTATAAGCAGTTAACTGAAAGCAGAGGGAGAAAACAACATGAAATAGAGAGTCAGACTGTGTGTGCGTGATTTGAAGAAAGACCCTTTGTCCTTAGATAATTTGAATTCAAGACACTGAAAAAATGAGGGCCATGATGACACCTTTGAAGGAATGTTCTGACAATATGTATCTCTCATTTGCAGGCGTGTTAACACCAAACTCACCTGGGACACCTGAGTGGCCTCCTCCAAGAAACGTTTCATCTCCTCCTCTCCATGCACAACGTTCATCGCTGAACCGCTGGTGAGATGCGAGCAGGAGAGGGAGAGAGTGAGAGGGGGAGCAAAGACAAGGCCAGGGGAGAGGAAGAGAGGCAGGCAAACAGGAGAACATACAAGCTTCTAATGATTGTTCAAAACACTCATTATCTCTCTGTTGCATCACTATTACCATCGAGAACACGGTCTGGAAACAGTCAAAATGAGGCATGAGAGGGAAAGACAGAAAAAAAGAGAGCGGGAGGAGAGCAGTTATTTAGGTCGAAAAGCACTCCAGGCTCTTGAAAACAAGTTCAGAACTTTGTCATTAAAAAACAACAGATTAAGGCTGGTTTATTTTTTCCTCTGGTTTGAAGAAGAGTGGTTGAGAGAAACAGGACAGAGGGGTCACAGGCTTGGATCAGAGGTTTATTCCTTTACTGTCTGTGGCTCAGAGGTAGAAATATGTCCAACCGCCAATTCCATGTTGAACCTTTATTTAAGAATTAAAAGATGCATATTTATTTCAGTCACACCCTCGACTCTGAGGCCATCTAGATTCTGCATCACTGTCCTGATCATCATGTTAAAGAAAATAATTTAAATGGAAAAGTTAATACTCAATCCAGTGTGAGAATGTAAAAATAAATGTTCTCTCCATCACACCAGATTGCCTTCTTAAACTTTGACAAATGCTTGTTCTTATTTTTCTTATTTTAATACTTAATTTCATATGAGGATTCTCTTTTTCTGCTCTAAAATTTAAATAATATACACGTATAATAGAAAATAAAAACAGATGTGAAATCAGAAAGAAACAAGACTGACAGTGATTCAACTATAAAACAAACTTAAAGTCAATTTGTCGATGAGTATGTGTGATATTCTTATCTCACCTCATAGTACTTCATGTTCACACAACTATTGTTCTGGTTTCATTAACTTGATCCCAGAATTCAATATATCAAACACGTATAATATACCTATTGAATCAAAAATAAACCCAATAAATTCTTTATGAAAATAAATTAATATTTTTGTTTATTTATTGGATCTGATTGGACACAGAAACCGTGGACGACTGTGCATTTGCATTTCATTCCGTCTCGCCAACACTGGCTTTTGCAGCAACTTGTAAACCATTATTATTTTGTGAGTCATTTCAACTGTGCAGAGTTTGAAACTTGGAACTTCTCTAATTATTTGTACACAGCAGTGTTTAGTGGTTGCAGCAGCTCTTATGCGAAATCTTTCATAACCAAATGATATAAGGGACCTTTGTATGCAAATGTGGAGTAGGTTAAAAAACAATCCAACAGTTATAGCATAAATGTATTTATTATTATGATAAGTGTTGCCTTGGTGTTAGGACCAGTAGTCTTCATGGAGACTAAAATCTGGTTCTAATGAGAGCCTAAATTCTGAGGAACTGGTCAAGCTTAGGGTAAATATGTAAATAGTGGTAGATAAAGAAAATCTTTGAAAGTGTGGCTTTGTGCACTATGTACAATGCTGGGAACAACATTGAAAAAACCGTTATCAAGTGTGTCCACGGTGAAGGGGAAAGATTCTCTAGAAATGGGAAGAGATTAAACAAAATTGTGTTCATAAGCTCCACATCACGTATAGAATGATTATGGCCACTTTGACAGTGAATTTTTAAACGCTGTGTAATTACTTTGTTACTTGCTAAGTTTTGAATGTTACCCGCAGAAAGATTCCATTTTGAACAGCATCATTAATTTGCATGTAAAATCATTTTTTTTAAAGTCTAAAGCTTCATTTTACATTTAGTTTACAGCTAAATACAGGGTCTCACCATGACATCTGCTGGACAGAAGTGTCACTGCATGACTGAAGAAGCACTCGGATGAGTTAATTAATCATCATAACTAAAACTGTGTTTTAGACAGTTAATAGGTTTGTGAATACGCTATTAAAATATCCATTGATTTTTCTCTTCTTCTTGTACACTGCACTGTTTTCTTCCCTGTGTTTTGTGCTGTTCAGATAATACTGCAGCCAGAAAAGTTTATCCATACATAAATATGCAAAAGATGAAGAACAAAGATATGTATGTATATGAACTGCATTGCGAATAAAGGAAACTATA
The DNA here is from genome assembly GCF_963457635.1 of Microchirus variegatus. Classification (NCBI taxonomy): domain Eukaryota; kingdom Metazoa; phylum Chordata; class Actinopteri; order Pleuronectiformes; family Soleidae; genus Microchirus; species Microchirus variegatus. The sequence continues at coordinate 9,672,264 of NC_139823.1, forward strand.
CAATAACGCATACATATTCCATTAAAAATCTATTAAATAAAAGGCATGTGCATCTAAGCAGTAAACAATGCTGACACTCACCTGAGTACATAGGAGGGGCGGAGTAGACAAGGATAGCCCACCTGGTCGGCGAATGTCAAGGCATCTTCCTGCGAAAGGCACAACAAAAGACAACTGATTGACAATCATAGTACTTCATGATGAATAAGTTAAAATGTTGAGTGTTTTCTTTGAAATGCCTTAATATATCTGGGACAATCTTGTTGGGATTACATTTAGCCATGAAAACACTGTAGTAATTGTAAGAAATTACAAAAAATCTGTAATTGTTATAGTAATCCTTCACACATAAACTCTATTTAGATTACCAGTTCGACCACACATCATATAAAACATATAAGACTGCAAAAATGAAAGGTATACCACCCAAAACAGAAGAACTCAAATCAAAAGAGTAAAAGAAAGAACATTGTGGTGGAATGAATCAAGCAGTAGTATGTCCATTTCTTCCTCATCATCATTTCTCTAGCCCCCCCCCCCTCCATCATTAACTACTGTTCACTTGCCAGAAGTGGAGTACCAACAAGCAAACAAACAAACACACACAAGAGGCTTCCCCGCGGTTCTTCTGAGTTATTCTGGCCCAATAAAAACAAACAGTTTCGTCAAGATCAGCAGGGAAATGGGAGATGGAGTAGACTGTGGAGAGACACAGGCCCTAATCCATGCGTGTCCCAGCTGATCGCTCCTCTGTGATAACTGAATACATGAGCAGCAGTTAGGAAAGGAAAAGGAAAGGTATATTCCAGCACGGACTGCAGACATTTCAGTGATCGGCTCATTCCACAGAGGGATTCACCAGTGCTATGTTCTCTTCCAGCCATAAGTGACTTGAATAGACCAAACAGAAGTAGAGTGTGCCAGAGAATAAGAAAGTTGTATTTTTTTTGGTCTGTTTGTGGGGAATGTAATGTAATGAATGTACGGCTGTAGGGCTGGAACATAAGGATTATTTTATTTAATTTGGGAAGGTGTGAATAATGTCAAAACCAAAACATAATTTTGTAGCTATACACATTCAGAAAATAGTCAATAATGATAAAAATGAATGAACTTCTATGTAAACACCAATATAATTAGCAAGTGGAACTCGTCCTTATGTGGTTTAAAAATCAGGTTTAACAAAACATCACTGGTCGAAGTAGCTGGACTCTGCCAAGGAAGATATTAACAAAACATAGCAAAATATACCATTAATGTTCCTATTCATTATGTATGTTTCCTCTCACCAGAGAACTAAGGGCTCTCCATGGGGCTTGGGCCACGCCAAGGTCATCTAGGACACTGGAGAAGACGGAACGCTCCTCCGCCCGGTCAATCTGCAGGGGGCTCGTACCAAGAATCTTCACCCCATTCGTGTGCAATGGCACGGCCAGATTGTTGGGAATCTGGCCACCGACTGACACAATGCTACCAGAGCAACCCTGGAGAGGAGAGGAAAGACACCGTCAAGTCTAGGACCTTTTGTTATCATATTTTTCCTACATATTCAAAACACAAGATTACATAAAGACTGAATAAATTCTAATAGGATTTTTTTTTTGTACATTCATTTAAAACGGGAAAAAAAACTGGTGACATTAGTATTCCGGTTATTCAGTGCTTAAGTGAAGCACCTGCAACAGTGATTACAACCTCAAGTGTTCTTAGGATTTATGCAACGGGCTTTGCACACCTGGGTTTGGAGATTTTTTTTTGGGCCATTCCTCCCTGCAGATCATCTCAACCTCGGTCAGGTTAGATGGGGACTGTCAGGCAATGGCCATGTTCAGGTCCCTGCAGGGATGCTCAATTAACCACATGTGGACACTCATCAAGGTGTGGAAATGACCAAACTGCTGTTCTGTTATCTCTCATTTGTGTTGCGAGTGTTGTGTATAGACTGGTAAGGGGGGGGGGGGGGGTATATATTTTAATTATTTCAGCATAAGGCTGAAACAAAACAAAATTTGAAAACATGAGGCATCTGAATATTTGCAAATGCATCGTGCGTGTATGCTCCTTTTAATAACCGAATGCAGCCCCTTTTCCTGTCTAGCTCATCCAGGGGGATGCTGTTTCCATGGCAATGCCAGGTTGTATATCTTCATTATTCATGGTCCTGCTCTTCTGTTTCTGTCCAGGCTTTATCTTCATGCATACGAGTTAAAAGAAAGATAGGACTGTAGCTCTGACAGAGGGACTGATTGTATAATTCCATCTCTCTGAGCAAACAAACAATCAGTCTCAGGTGCCAACACAACTTTACCTGGATTACAGTTACTTCAGCAAAGGCAATTCCATGCCAGAAACATAAGCTGTTTTTGAACGTCTTTGAGATATTCTCCAGAGAATCTCTGGAGAAACTCCAACAGAGGAACTCCACAAACACTGTTTTTGTGTCCTGATGTTATTTCATATCCAACTTAAACGTTTATGCTTCTTTACAATGCAATGTAAAAAAATAAATTCAAGCAATTTATACAGCTCCCGTGACTAAGATCATCTTTTCAGTTAGCCATATATATAATGCCCTAAAAGCTTCACAGCCCTGTTAAATGACCACCTATGAATATATTTACCCCAAAAAAGTATGTAGCGAATACAGCCCAGTGATGTATGAGAGCAGAAGAAAGGTCAGTGAAAACTAAAAACAGAAAGAAAAAAAATAATCACACCTGTAATTAGAGAGGCCCAGGCTCTTAAATGTTATATGAGCCAATTGTGCTGCATAATATATGTCCCCATTAGGACCCATTCTGTTTTCTCAGTTTCTCTTTGACAGAGAAAGGGGATTATTTGGCTGCTTTTAATGGCTGACACTATGCTGCAGGATAAGGCAGAAAAAAGCTGCAAGTGATTCTGCAGTCGGGCTTATATGTAAATATGAATCACCAGAGAACTTCTGAATATTGTTGGTTATGTTTCATTCATGCCACTCTGAGCAGTGAATGTTTTCCCCCAGCACAGAGGATGCCATGCTCTGTGGAAACTCTATGATAATAAGTCACAGCCAAGCTAATGTTTCATTCCTACATTTTTAATAAAAAATTCATCTTGAGCTGTACAGTCACGCCAAAATCCCTGAGAGGTTAAGTTGGAGAAATTGCACACCATTATGTGTGTGCATGTGCATCAGTCCTGGGGCAATAAATCTACTCTGTAATATTGCGTAAATATTATTTTTTTTATTAATATTGCACTCGTGTTTCCCACCTCTGACCTGCGTGACATGATGTATTTCTTTTATTATGTGTGTAATGTGAAAATGATCCATAACACTCTGCCTATGGGAAGCGTGGAATTGATTGAAATTCAATATGTCATTCAAATTCCGATCAATACACATGAATAAACAAATATGTATTAACATCGACAAAACCCTGTGATAGATGGATGTGCTGTCTCACTTTTAGAAAAGTGATTTAGAACAAGTTACTCTACTGGACACAGGGTATAAAAAGTTGTGCCTAGAGAGCATTTATAGCGTGGTTATGGAATATGTTGATATGGAGGGCAACAGATAGACTTACGTATGAGTTTGGTGAAGTTTTCTTCAATAATTTACTCAGTATATGGAACAATGAGCTGCTGATATCTGGACTATAACAATACTGTACAATACTGATAATAGTACCTTATAATGGAATTAATCCATGTTTTTTTACTTGTCTTGATCATGGCCAATGATTTCCTGCTCATGTATGTACTGGAAGATCTGTCTTCCAGTAAAAGATGGTGTCTTAAAACCCGATGTGGAGTCATACGACAAACTAACTGCCGTGTTCATTTAAATGATACAACAGAAATATAAATGTAAATGTTTATTCGTCAAATGAGTGTTTGCGTGTGTGTGTGCAAACCTCTTGTTGGGTGATGTCCAGGATGCGTTCCAGGGTCAGCTCTTCAAAATAAAGGCGGTCACACTCGTCAAAGTCGGTGCTGACTGTCTCGGGGTTGTGGTTGACCACCACCGTCTTCCTACCCATCTGCCTCAGAGTCCGGATGCTCGACACTGCACACCAGTCAAACTCAACACTGCTCCCTGATGGATCAAACCACTAATCAATTTCAGTGCAGTGGAATTTCTGAATTGTTTATTTGAACAGCAAGAAAATGGCATGAAACTTGTTCTTGGGACTCACCAATGTGGTAGGGCCCACAACCAAGAACCATAATGCTCTGTTCGTTAAAGTCCAGATCGTGCTCCTAATGAAGTGGATACATCAACAAAGCCATAGTTCAAAATGCACTCTTAAATGTCAGTAAGTCTATAGGTTTTTTTATTATTCCAATTTCTAGCAATAATTTCATAGCAAATAAAATATAAAAATGTAGTGATTGTTTGGACATTATACATTGCATAAACACATTACAAGCATCTATAAACATTATGATATAATATGCATATATTTTTTAATACATCATACCTGACCATGATAGGTGCAATACAGGTAATTGGTCTTAGCTGGGTACTCTGCTGCCAAGGTGTCAATCTGAGAAGCAGGAAAAGGGCAAATAAAGGTTAAATGAGCCGTTTGTTCATTCAGATGTAAAATGTATTAAGGTTATCTGCCTCCAAGAAAATGGGATAAACATGTTTATGGTTTATGCTAAAGATTTATGTATGTCACAGCTGGCAGAAAGGTGAGGAAACCAATGTAAATATATAAGGAGAACATGTAAACTACACACAGTAAAGCCCGAGTAATCTCAAAACGCAAACTGGAGGAGTCAGGACATCAAACACCCATCGCTCAATGTGTTTTTATCAACTGAGGTCACATCTACTTGAAAAGTGAAGCTCACCTGTTTGACCCAAGGTCTGATGCCGTGGTTGTGCCTCAGCTCTCTGATTGCGTTCTCGCTGGATCCCAGAATCTGACCAACCTGCCTGTCGGAGAAGCCATCTTGCTTAGCCTGCAGCAGTAGGTCTTTTGGTACTGTGCCACTGTAAGAGAAGACTAACAATTATACACTGTGGTGGATTTGCTAACCATTACAAACTTCATACTACTTCCCCAGTTTACAATTGGTTGATTATTTATACCTACTAAAGACAGTTTGCACTGGAGAATTTGGTGCTCTCCCTGCTAAAAGCAAAGAGAAGTGCAAGATTCAAGTATGTTGTATGTAAGGAACATGATGTACACTGAGGAAGACTAAAGTCAGTTTATTTTCAAGTGTGTTAGTTTTTCTGTCTGTGATATTTTCTACTCCACTGGACTAAGAATGTCAATCATGACTGGCTTCCCTACCCGTCAGTGGACAGCAGGGAACAACCCAGCTCAGAGTGATCAATAACACATCAACAAATATGGCGCCAAGGTGCCAGAGCACAAGGTTGGGAAGTGCACCATTTATAAACTTATTAAATCAATAAAACTTAAATGCAAGCTGTGAGCTTTAACAGGAAAAAAGAATATCTAAATCAAGGGGTGATATTGAACAAGAAAGCATTTATGTATTTCCAACAGCAGCCAAAAAAATGTTTTTCAACTCCTTCATTATAATGAAGCAGATGAAAATAAAGAGCGTATTTTAAAATAGTTGATGTACATGTATATGCCAGTATTCCAGCCTCAAAGCATCAGGAATGCAATGTAACTTTACAATGAATCACTTATTTATCAACTTTTCATACTTCATATAACAAAACCAGAGCCCTTTCATTCTGCTTTGATTTTAACAAAATAGTTTGAGGCAGCATATTGGGGATGAAAAAGAGAGTACAGTAATTGGAGTGTGTCATTGAAAGAAAGATATGTTATACATTGAATGTGTGAAAAGGTACAGCTCATGCAAAAATTCAATAATAAATTGCTTTCATGTTGTATTGTATTTTCGAAAAAAGACCAGCTGGGTTTCGCTCAGATTTAGCAAAATATGCAACACGACAGTGAGGACAGGGCACGTTTGTGACCTAGAAAATAGGTTGTGTACATAAGTTAGATGGTTTTTGAAACCGCAGTGCTATGGCGTGAGTTCTAGCTGGAAGACTGACTTTTTCTAAATGTCTCCCTTTGAATTTCCCTTTTCTTTCCAAGTTAAACTTAACAAGTGAATGCATGGGGATGAGATTGATATTGATCTTCTCATTTGGCTCCTCAGTTGGAGACAATAGGAAGGAATTCTTGTTTGTGGGGAAAACCTCAAGCCTACAAATGAATTATTTATGAACTTGTTGTGTAACAATTTCAGAAATGCCAAATGTATTTTAACAACCACTGTGTATGGTCGAGCTGAAAAAAATAACGAACCCCAGGAAGAGACACAGGAAAGAAAGCTATTCATTCTTGGAGGTTGGCTATCTTGTGTACAATTACCTTATATGTCATTTGCATTCCATGAACATATGTACATGAACTCCATCGCCCACAGAGAACACAGTGTGTGTTGTGTGCATAATGTGCATGATGGAGCACAGAGAGAGGAAACAGGATTGTGAGTGGCACTCACAATTTCACTGAACCACAAAATGACGAGAACCAATTTTTGTGTTTGCACACTTTTAATTTTGTCAATTTTTCAGTCAATTAAGTCTGGAAATTACTGGAATGGTACTTTTGAGTATTGTATAACTGCTGTCCTCTTAATTGTAATTCATGTCATGCACAAGGCTTATACACCTAATAACCTTTGTATTCATATACAGGTGTTGTGTCATGACTATACATCTTTTAGTGTATTAAAATAGATTGTGTGATATTCAGCAGGTATAAAAAACAGTGCACCCATGATTCAAGACATCCACTCTGGTTATCTCAGTTTTCCACCTGGCATTAGATTGCATCTGTGCATCCGTCTCCTTTGACCACATCTCACTCCCTACCTTTATATATCCAAGTACACAAAAATATCATAATATGATGTCTGACTTAATAGATGTGACTGACGTCAATGTACGCAAAGTGAGAGCAAAATTGAGAGACCAGAGCCAGTTTTAGCAGAGCTAAAAAAAAAAAAATACTGTATGTGTTGTATTACTATTGTGGTGGAGTATGGGGGATCCCTGAGGAGTGTAACAATATTTCTGGTTAACAACATAACAGCTAAGAGGACTGCATCTGATTAGCAGGTCCTTCAGTGTGTGTGTCTCAGGGCACTTTGTTTTCAAGCTCCTAAAAGTAATTTAAGTGATTGGATCCTGAATTAACCTTCAATGTGTTCTGCACTTACAGCTGTCCACTTGCAGATCACATGTAAATGGATCTAAATTGACCAAGTCTGAACAGGGCCAGGACTTGATCAGAAACTCTAAAAATCGGCTTACATAATGTATATACCGCACAGTAATACAATGATTTCACCACACCTGTTGGATCTAATATTCGCCACTTGACCAAGGAGTATTTTCATCAACAGCCACTGTTTAAGTATGAGAAAAAAATGTAGGTGACTTCTTATAAAGACGACTTTGTGTCACTTTGATCTTAAATGATAACTTAACACCTTCTTCTGAGGTTATCTCTATTGCAAATTAGTTAAAGCTGTGGGAGCTTCCTCCTGTTGTCAGTGGTTTACCATTCAGACAGTGTTTATTCCATCCTACTTTACTGAGTGCTCCATGTTATGAATAATAATAACAATTATCAAAACTATAATATTTATATTTGCCGTGTGTACGGCAGCATAACTTCATTTGTATACTTATCGGGTCATTATATATATTTGTTCGAACTTGTTGTTTTTTTTTTTTTAAAAAGGCCCACTGCTGTGGTAATGAAAATAAATCATAAATAATATGTATATATATTTAACCTAAATCATGCACACTGAACCTTTAAAAGAGAAGTTAAAATGTTAAATATAGATCAGTCCATACTACAGTAATCAAACAACTCACACCGATATGCGCTCAAAAAGTGTGAGCTGACCAGCAGAGCCTGAAGTCCACCTGTACTCAACGCTACGCTCCATCAGTCTGGCAGCAGCCTATTGTTGTGTCCCCATCCCAATGTCCCCATCTCCAGAGGCAGTGGAGACGACAACAGCCCTCTCTCTATGTGTCAGCGTGTAGAGGCGGGTGCCCACCAGACAGTCAGCCATTAATTATTTAACAGCATAGTCAGAGGGAAGCAGCAGGTTACCTGTGCCTGAGCCATGAAAATTCACAGTGGCTTTGATTTGAGCTGTCCAAGTAAGAGCCAGAGGGCAGAGAGACAGAGAGAGTGCAGCAGCTGAGGAGAGGTGAACCACGACAGGGAGAGGAAGAGAGACGTGAAGAGGCTAGGGTTCCTCTCATTTTTGAGGACCAAAACTTTTCTGGTTGAAGTTATAGATATATATTTCTACACAATACAAATACTCACAAAGAAACAATTACAGAAACCGTGCTGCAAATATGTAAGCAGGGCAGACAGATGAGTGATGAACCTGGCTGGAAAAACACTTTACTGCTTTAAGACCACATCATTGGTGTTCAAAGATGAATAAATGAGCATCTGCAACACATCTGTCTATTTGGATATGTTGTGTGTATTGAAGGACATGTTGGTTTGGTTGTGTTTTTTCAGCATGCCTTAGCTGCAATGCAGATTTTATGACCACCATAGGCTGTTCCACTTTCAACCATCAAAGATAAACACAGTCTGATGGATGCCATATAATGAGGGAAGCTTTTACTCTTGGACTTCAGAATAATCATATGTTCTACACACTGAAAACAGGCATATACGCAGGCAAAAATTCAACTCATATTTTAGAAGCACAAAAATCTAGCCAACTAGCATGTGACGGGTATAAACTTGATCAAAAACCTGCCTTGTTTGTGAAAGGTATGCATCTGTTTGTGTGTTACCTCTTGTAGTTTGCTAGGTGCTGCTCCAGCTGTGTTATCCTGTGGAGTTTGTGGAGGAACCACTTGTCGATGGCTGTCAGCTGGTGTATTTGATCCACACTCACACCACTGTGGAGTGCCTGCAACACAGACATCAAACGGGCTGAATGGTCATGGCCCTTGTTGGAGTATTCTGACAGCACACATCCAGTAGGTATCACAAACAGATTCTAATTAAAATCAACTTACATATCAAGGGAAAGAGTATGCAGAATACTCAAAGTAGTTGTGTTATTTATCCATCATGCCTTCCTGTAAAATCTGACAGCAGCTACAATTTTTATTACTTCACAATATGTATTACAAGAAACAGCCTCTGCCATTGTAATGGTTAGTAAAATACTTTGATTTGTTTAGAGAAATAATTTGAGGCTAGCAGGCTGGGTTTCCTTCCATGCAGTCCACCTTCGTTCAGAAAGTAACATATAGTATGCAGCCACTGGATACGGTTGTACTTTAATCTGTGAGGTCAACCTGTATCTGCTAGTTTCCCTTGGACCTTTTATTATAATTTGAATTATTCATCCGTTTAATCTGGGGTAAATTTTTAATAAGGCAAACACTTCCAGGAAACTTGGCTGCAATTCCATAGACCACAAAGTTCTCAAAACTCTGGTTTTCACTTTGATTATTTTCTACCTTACCTCAGAAAACATTTCTTTAAGAAACAGCCCAATGAACACACTCAGTGAGTGTTGTCTACTGCTTTAACCTCCACATGAAGGTCGTGAGGTGAAGCTGGAGCCAAACCCGACTGATACAGGGTGAAATGGGGTATACAGCCTGGACAGGTCGCCAAATTGCAAGATTAAATCTCACACTCTAACCCACGGTCAATTTAGAGCGTCCAATTAACCTAATCTGTATGTTTTTGGACAATGGGACAAAGCCAGTGTACCTGTAGAGAACTCACAGAGACCATGGACAATGAGCACATATCATTTCCATATTAAACATGTTGAATGACTGATTACAGGTTTGGAGAAAGCACTTATAATGATTTACATGAAAAGCCTACTTGAAATGTCACTATGATCCATTCTTTCTTTTCAATAATTTTCTGTTGAACTTTAATTTTCTGTTTCAGTCAATGGCAAACCAAATGTAGAATGTTATGCAAACAAATGCTTTTAATTTCAACACTTTTATGGGAGAATAAAGCATTGTTTCAGTGATTTGTGGATACCAACACTTCGTAGCTGGTTTTTGTGTGCCTGGGCGATGAGATATGGGCCATTTATCCAAAATAACATCGCATTCTCTGATGATCTCACTCCATATTTAGGGGAAATTATCGGTCTAGGACCAAGGAGGTTTTGACATTGACACAACTTCATTCTTCTCTTACCTCCGCTGGTGATAAAAGATTATTGCACTGCTTGACCTGTATATATTATTGACCTTAGATTAGTTCATGCACCATCTTTGTGTTTGAATGATGGAGGTTAACTGTGTGTCGTACCATAGTAAGCATTATTTGATTCTTCAAGCACAGAAGCAGACTTGGCAAAAACAGATTCCAAATGATAACTCACATTATCTGATAAAGTCCTTCTGACCCTTAGATACAGTGTGTGTTTACAGGATTTATAACTACATTTTTGCATCTATTTAACACACAAAAGACATTTCCACACAATTAGGCATCAGGCACAGCAAAGCATGCAGGAAGGCCAGGGACACATTTTTCTTCACTATATTTCATGTTTTTTTTTTCCATGATACATTTTCTTTGACATTTCTAAATGTGATTTTAATGAGAAATTTTAGTTGGTGTCATTCATTATTAATGCTAGGAACGATTAGTGTACCTTGGCGAGGGAGAAGATGCGGGTGCTAGAGGGCACAGCCAGCTCCTGTTGCAGGTCCTGGGTGTCAGCCCAGGCTTTTTTGAGTGGCAGTCGTGGCACAAAGCCATCCACTGATGGATGACACATCCTCAGGGCCTTCTGCATACTCTCCTCATAGGTCCGGCCCACTGCCATCACCTGAATGCAGAAGAGGGGAACACAAGACAGGACAATATGGATGTGAGCAAATACTGAATAAGCAGGTAATTTAGTGAGGTGGGGGCAGTTTTTCATGGATCCTTCCCTACCTCCCCAACACTCTTCATGGCACTGCCTATTTCACGAGACATGCCCTGAAAGCGGTCCAGGTCCCAACGGGGGATCTTGGTGACAATGTAGTCCAGACTGGGTTCAAAGCAGGCTGTGGTCTTTTCAGATACAGCATTCTTAATTTCCGGTAGGGGGATTCCCAGAGCCAGCTTAGCAGCCACAAATGCTAGGGGATACCTGTGAGACAAGCACCAAGAACACCTTCTTAATATTGTAAAATAAAATGAACGATAACATTAAACATTAAATCAACACAGTGCCGCTGGCAATGCTGCATGGGGGATGTGATCCACATTTAAGATACATTTAAGATGGTGCTCTCACTAAAGCTGTTGTGCAATATATGATTTTGCAAATAGTCAGTATATTGCAATATCATGATGATGTTGTATTGCAACTTAAATGTCATTATAATATTGTATTGTATGTCACAAACACTTTTTTATATACAGAACTGTGCTGTTCAGTATTTTACACTTGCTTACAAACATGCTTTTGAAGCATATCGGCAGTGAGCATCTTGCATTTATGTATATTCATTTTCTTACCCAGTGGCTTTGGATGCCAGAGCCGAGCTTCTGGAAAGCCGGGCATTAACCTCAATAATGCAGTACTCCAACGATGACGGGTGTAGGGCGTACTGGATGTTGCATTCACCTACAATACCAAGGTGACGGACCACTTTGATGGCCGTCTCACGCAGCATGTGGTACTCCTCGTTGGACAGGGTCTGGCTCGGTGCCACCACAATGGAGTCACCTAAAAAGGCAGAAGAGGAGGGGATAAAGAAGACGAGGCTTTATCCAGTTTTAGTTGTCTCAAACTGTCCTAGTTGGGGGAACACATTGGTACAAATGATAGAATGTAAAGCTTGACACCTGTGTGAATGCCCAGTGGGTCGAAGTTCTCCATGTTGCAGACAGTGACACAGTTATCAGCGATGTCTCTCACAACCTCATACTCCACCTCCTTCCAGCCCATCAACGACTGCTCTACTAGGATCTGACTACTCAAGGCTAGGGCCTGCAATACACACAGAATATTATATATTTAGATGCTTTAATATGTAAACATTAACTTTTTACATAGTGGATAAACACAATAACAGGGAGACATGTGACATTTAATTCAATAAAATACAGCGAATCTGCAATTAAAGATTAAACTTTGAGCAAAACCACTTAAAAATACCTACTGTTAATGTGCAATGATTACAGGACAATGTATGTATACTGTTTGTTTGCTGTTTCAAAGTATACTAAAGTTTGGATAAACACTGAGGACATGAGGGTTGAAGCAAAATACATTTGCCTTGGGTTTCCATTTTGTATTATTGGCACAGATGAGACCAAGACCTTGTAAACTAAACTTTTTCTTTTACAAAGCAGCTGAACAGACACTGGCCACAGCTGGAAAAGAAAAATTCACAATGATAATTTCAAATGATTATACATTAGAAAAGCCACATGAGAAAAGCAGTACGACTTCCTGCATGACGTAATAGCAAGAATGTCAATCTAAAAGAGACTAGAACACAGTTCATGCAGTTATATGATCACAGATTAGACACAAATGCTGGATTCTGGATGAGCATAAAATAATGTTGCTAAGCAACAGCACACTATTCCATTTCTGATAGAGGTCCAAACACACAAATCAAACTAATTTCAAGTCCATCTTTGTGCACACATATGCTGTATACAGTTTAGATGTGGTAGACAAATTATGTAGGGAAAGGTCAAAGGTGTGAGATCCAGCAACAGAACTGAAGTTGACTGAAGAACAGAGTTCTGGCTCCAATGTTTTGAACATTTGAAAATCTTGTTAGGGAGATCAACTAAACGGTTGTGCAAGATTTTTTGGCTGGTGTTAATGTTTGACTAGTAACGTAACGCAAGGGGAAGATGACCTTTTTGTGTTTTCAGTGAGTGAGCTTGGCTGCCAGGAGTCGATTTGTGATGCATATTTTGCAACACTTACAGAAAGTTAGAGGATACGTTTGGAGACAAGCTGATCTGACTTGTGTTCCACGGCCTCGCTTAAATGCTGTAATAGTTCATATTTGTCTTCCTTGTCAATTATTTTCTCCACAACAAAGAACGTTAGCAAAGGAAGGCTTAATTTTTAAACAATAACAATTGCATCCAGATGCATCCTTATCCTGACCTGATGGGCAGTTTCTTCTAGTTTGTCTTTGTTGTCACACAGACCAGAGCCCAGGCCTCCCAGTGCATAGGCTGATCGTAGCATCACTGGGTAGCCAATCTTCTCTGCTGCTTTCAAGGCAGCAGACACCTGAGAGATGTACAAAAATATTACTTCCATCAACAACAACAAAAATAGAGGAAATAACATTTTAATACATGATATAGTAATCAATGATTTAAGTATTCATGTTCTTTGGTTGGGGGCGTGGTTTGTGACTGATGATGTATCCTTACAGAGTCAACAGCAACACTGGGAGCAATCTTTTCATTGATTTCCATCAGTTTGTCTGCAAAAAGCTGTCTGTCCTCTGTGGCCATGATGGACTCCACCGGAGTTCCAAGGACTTTCACCCCATACTTCTCCAGGATGCCACGCTGAAATAATTCAACTCCTAAACACAACACAAAAGCCATAAATAAGTCATAAATACTACTGAATAAGAAACTGACCGTCCCTGAAAGTTGCATACACTACATACATTTTGAATCCCATTCCCTTCAACCACAAAACAGAAATTCTACATATCTAAACAAAAAAGTGCTTCCTTGCCACAGTTGAGTGCAGTCTGTCCACCCATGGAGAGCAGGATGCCATCTGGACGCTCAGTCTTGATCACTTCAGTCACAAACTGTGGTGTGACAGGCAGGAAATAGACGGAATCGGCCTGCTTGGTGCCCACCTCGTTCGTCTGAACAGAAGCTATGTTTGGGTTCATGAGCACCGTCTTCAGATTCTCCTCCTACAACATGTCCACAACATTAATCTTTACTGTAAATGTGAGTTTTAACTGTGACAACATTCATGTTTTTATCCGTTTTGTGTCACATTGGCATTCATTTTTCAACAAATCTTATAAAAGACTTACTTATAGCAGATAAGACATGGTAAAAAGGGTTATTTATTAATTTCAAGATCTTGAATGTATAACATAGTGCACACAAGCTTTTAAAACTTTTTATGCATTAAATAATTTTCAAAGGTTTTTGGAAAATTCAGCTTGGTCTCCTCTCTGCAAAATATTAGGACAGAATTATCCATTAGTAGAGCAAATAAAAATGTATGATGGAAAACGTGTCTAGTTACATTAACACCAAAACACTTTTTTTTGGGGGGGGGTTATATCAGTCTTAAAAAACAGTCACAAATAATTAGCCATTTGCATCTGCAGGTTTACACACGGTGAACCAGCCTGTCGATATCCTCCAACACATTTTATCATAATTCAGAAGAAAATCTGAGACTGATGAGAAGACAAGAAAAAATAGCCAAAATCTGGTTGCTGTCCTCTCTTACCTTCATAGCTTTGATGGCCTGAGATCCAGAGTAGTCAAACTCTCCAGCCTGACCGATGGACAGACCACCAGAACCCAGCACCAACACCTTTGACACCTGCATCAACACAAAGCACATGATGACATTCAAAGACTTTTTCTGTGCTCATCTTGTGAGCCTGGTGCAAAACTCATACAATATATTGTAACATTTTATTAATGTTACAATAATATCTTACAACATCTTAAAGTCCTGAATGTTCCTGTGGAACACAGCAGTGATCCCCTGCTGTAAAACCCAAAAACCCCAAAAAGCATCTGATCTAATCGAGTCACATTCTGTACCTGAGTTCTTGGAGGAATGTGAGGTTTCTTTGGCATGACTGACATCAGGGTGGCATCTTTTCCTTTCTTGATCAAGGACATGAAGGTATCGAAGAGAAACTGTAAGGAAAAAGTACTTTGAGTGTTTAGTCTTACAGTACCACTATCATTTTGATTATTATACTGAAGTGCCTGTTGATCGAAAAACCAAGCTCTGCCTGAAATGTGAAATATTTTTGCATATGTTGCTTCTGATGTGCTTCTATGAAGCTTTTGGATCAGTGCTTTTTATATCTATAAAAAACGCACACAAAGGAAAACATTGACAACTTATCTAATACTGTAATACTCCAAAAAAATAATTAAATACATAAAACAATGTGTTATTCTTTTACAATACTGGTTTCTGAGCCAAAAAGTGTTCGTGACAACAGATTTGCTGTAAGTGGACATGAGAGTTGTAAATTCATAAACAATGCTTTAATCAAAATGTTTAATTCATCCCTCAGAGTGTCAAACACTGTGAACAACTGTGGAAATTGACTAATTCTATATGCCAACTGTCACTATCCATAGTATCGTATTTTCTTTTTCCTTATTTCTTTAATGAGATTTAATTTTATTCTGAAGGAGCAAATGTAATGTACCCAATTTCCCCCCCGCAGGGGATTAATAAAGTATTCTGATTCTGGCATCAGTTATGTTCCATAAACAGTGACTGCAGTGAAATGAGACGGCTGTGGTAACTGTGTCTGCTGTCACTGGTACATACCTGCTTTATTAGTTATACATGCTTTTATGATCACTGAAATTAACTATGACATTTTATTAAAACACGTCCTAATCTGCCTAATTTGTCATGTTATGAAGAGAGTAAAAATATTATAATTTCCTCAATGACTAATATTGCTGTTTTAAAGAAAAACACTGCACATCCCTGTCGGTAAATTATTTGTCACGAGCACCGTGCACATTTTTTGTGACATCTCCTGGAGTCAAACCAAGGTGGAAGTAAAGAAATCTCCAGCTGAGCTGTCAACTGTATGTTGTGCTGCTGTGACAGGTCTTATTATTCCACCTTAACACGACAGGGGTTACAACATACTTTGACCAGAACTTGAACCTTGTCTTCCACATGGCAGCCCAAGACAGAAACTGCAGCACAGGAAAACCAATGCTTCATTTCAGGGGAAAAAGGACAGACACTATTAGCAGTCCTCCATCTGAGCCCCAGTGCAGTCAGACAAGACGCACAAGCGGATATGTTTGGATGAATGGATCAGTTGTGATTGCTCTAAGACAGCAAGGGAATCTCAGTTTCCTCTAAAATGTCATCAAATGTGTACTGTTTATATTTCAATAATAAAGGTGCGGTAAAACGCAATTAGAACGTGTCACTTGTTCAGAATCAGCCATTTATCATGGAGTTTTGTATTCCCGTAGCAGCCTCCGCATTAAACTTACTACTTGTTCTCTATGGGATGGGCACAGAATAGGTTATTTTCACTGCTGTGAGATTGACGGTGATTAGACAAATTTGGGAAAAACATCGCTTCCAGGGAAGCTCAGCTTCTCTTTGAGTAAATGGAGCAGTGAGCGGGTGTGCGAAAACCAGGCTTCTGCATGATGATTGCAGGAACTGTCTGAAAGGCGGAGCCAGTGTTTGATTGACAGTGTTGCCGAAACATAGAGGACAGCGGAGCCTTTTTCTGCTTCAGTCCTGTGTGGATTTTGGGAGGGAAGTCCATAGACGAAGAGCTGGTCATTGTGTGCTATTTGCTCTGTGACACAGCCCTTGTTTTTGTACATATACAAACACTATTATCGCATTTCAGTTTTACAAAATGATCATGTTTCCTTGTTCTAATTATTCCTTTGCAGAATTTATGCATAAATAACTGAGCCTGTAATGAGCTTCCCCCGTTTCAAAGACCATGATGGATGGATGGTTGGATGGATGCTTCTCCTGCCTTCCAGTCACTCAACAGAGGACTTGTTAAATGGAAGACTTCAACTGAAACTTGAGCTGCATCCTGTGAACATACCTTAACTTATTTATAGTATTCAGATACTTAATGCATCGCTATCAAAGTTTTTAATTACCTCTGTGTCTGTGGGACCGCCCTTAGCCTCTGGGTGGAACTGAGCCGTGAAAACAGGCCTCGTGGTGTGCATGATGCCCTGGAAAATATGCAAAATTGATACTAAAAGAAAGCCAACAATATATTACATTCCATGATTTTAATTTATGAACATCTCTCGGATGAAAGTCTTTCTATTATGATTTTTTGACAACATATGGCGTCTTTGTGCTTTAACTTACTTTGAGAGAGTTTTTTTTTATTTATTTTTTTTTTATTTACCTTTATAACAAAAATAGTAAAATGCTATGCCTTCGAAAACATTCAGACAGACTGAACCCAACCTCATTAGTTCCATCATTGGCGTTAACGAACAGTGGGCTCCATCCCGGGGGCAGGGACTCGCTGTCTATGCCGTAGCCGTGGTTCTGCGATGTAATGAAGGCTTGGCCCGTCATCACATTCACAACTGGCTGGTTCTGGCCTCTGGACAACCACGCACACATGCACAAACAACACCGTGTTTATCATTTGTTAATGGGAAACATCATCTCAAAAGCCCCGAGAACAGGTAAGATTGCAACATGCCAGCAAACAAAATACAAAACAACAACAGTGTTCATGTCCCAATTGGCTAAAATATTTAGACTTATTGTGTTCCCTAATTGTGCTGAACTAATATATAAGTGACACAACTGTACCTGTTGCCCATAGGTAGTTTATATGACTGGGCTCCTGCAGCCAGAGCAGTAATTTGGTTTCCCATACAGATTCCAAACACAGGCTGGGGACGATCACTTTCCAGCACCTTCACAAGACAAAATTATATAAAATAATTAATTTGTCAGGATGGCAGATCAGAATAAACAAAGAATCTGAAAGTAGTGTTTTCCTTCTTTTGCTTTAACAGCACTGTAGGTAAAATTCAAACTAATGTTATCAAGTTCCTGTAGTTTTACCTTCAGTAAATAAATAAATAAAAAAGACTGTTAAATGTATTTACGATTAAGTTAAAATACAGACTTATGAAAGAGCAGCAACCCGATACAGTACAGAAAAATACAGGTAATACTTGGACTATTCCTACCTTGCGGACATTTTCGATGAGTGTCCCGGCCAAAGCTGGGTCTCCGGGTCCATTGGAGATGAACAGGCCATGGTAATCTAGACTGAGCAAGTCTTGGTCCCATGGCACAAGGTGGACCTCTGCACCCCTCTGCATGCACAGACATTGATTTATGAGGATCATAGCGATGACGAGTCACTCAAACTAATACTTGCATATAATTTCTGTAGCTTCAACAAACATTCTGTATTTATTATGAACAGAAGCCAGAGTTCACAGATGTTCTCAGACAATAACAATACTTATATGTAAATTTATTACAGAATTATGTTGTCGCTATCCTCATAGCAAAAAATTCAAAGAAAATGCATTTTATTTGAGCAATGAAGCCAAAAGCCATTCTCACTGTTAATCATTGCTAATATTACCAATTATTGGACAAATTGAAATGTTACAATAATAAAACACAAAAAATAAAGTGTGATATACAATTAAAAAATAGATTAAAAAAACAGACGTCAGTAAAACGGTGGCTGCTTTTTTTAAACAACCAATACAATTGAATATAAATAATATCAAACTGTTAACTCGAGCATAAAAAACATGAGAAACCTAGTTTCTGTTACAGTCAATTGACACAGAATGATCATTTATATAATATATAATGTATTCTAGGTCAAGATGCAGAAACCATGTTGCTTTAGTGTCAATGATTTGTTCCATTTGGTTTAAGACGGTCAACCATAAAAATACAATTTATGAGTAAGTAATCTGATGATGATGAGGGTGCAATAAACACGAATAAATCTTTTCATTCTTACCTTAACCAGCAGGCGAATTATGTTGTGCTTTATGCCACAATCGACGGCCACCACTTTGATTGGGTTCCCTTTTCCAAAGACTTTTGTTTCCTGCGCTCAACAGCACAGTAGGAAATCAAAATTTTTGCACCGTGTACCCCGAGTTACCTGATTTAATAGTGACAATAATAATTACACATAATAGGTAGCAGCCGTTACCTTGGTTGAGACCTCTGCTACCATGTTTTTCTGGTTGGGGTCAAATATCTCAACAGGTTGACCATCGAATTCAATCTTCCCCAAAACTGTGCCCTGAAACCAAAAGGGAAGTTAACGACAGTGGGGGGTCAAAGCATCCATTTATAAAAGGATGTATACAATTACATTTATAAGAATGTATACTACCTTGTCTCGGATGATCTTCGTCAGCATTCTTGTGTCTATCCCAAACAGTGCAGGAACCTTTGGAAAAGGAAAAGGAAAATTTGGAAAATCGCCAACAGCAGAGTGTCATTTACTACTCTAATGTTACCAGAATAATTTGTAACTTGAATTCTAACCTTCTCTTCGTGGAGCCACTGACCCAGAGACTTGACAGAGTTCCAGTGGCTGAATTCATGGCTGTAGGATTGAACCAGGAGACCAGATACCTTTCCGCACCAACATCAAAAATAAAAAACATATTGGATTAAAAGCATCTGCAGCAGCTTTTTCATTTGCTAATTGCAAAGAGAATCAATTAACTGATCAGCCATGATAGGACACTTAACACAGAGAGTTCTCATTCGATCTACATTCAACAACACTAATTAATGACTATTTCTTACTACTAATGAATTATTTGCCAGTTGTTTGCATTTGTAATGTTAAGGATTTCGGTTCTTGATTTGTAACACCCAAAGACCAATGTAATATAATACTACATTCCCTAAGCGGACAACTTCATCCTCAGATTATCAGCTTTGCTGACAATAAACCCATAAGCTTATTGTATATGACATGTGCTGAAAAGAGTGACAAACACACTAGATTTCCTGTGGTTACTTTACAATAAAAGTCATCATTAAAGCTTTACATGTGATGTACGATGTTCAGTTGGCTTATGAAGTTAATACTCTTGATATGGCTCTGACACAGTGTGAAGAGAATAAACAGGAGGAACAAACTGTGAGGCTTATACTTGAGAGAGAAACTTGCACTAAATGACATGAATAAACGGTTCTGCTGAACTTCTCAGTTTATTTAATTAAGCGATGTGAAGCATCAGAGGAATGACAAAACTTGACATTATAAATAAATGGGAAATTAAAAACAAATATTCTAAATTATTTCAGAAAAAAAGTGTCAAAATGCATCATGCATTTTTTAAGAACAAAAGGACCTTCATGTCCACAAAACCTGAAACATCTAAACCACACCTGGATGCGTTCTGACTCCACATGTTTCATCAGGCCCAGCTCATCCAGCTCCTGAGTGTTGGGGACTCCATAGTTCCCTACGATTGGGTAGGTCAGGGTCAGGATCTGACCTCTGTAGCTGGGATCAGTCAGGGCCTCAGGATACCTACAAAAACCATGATGGTAGCAAAAAAAGTATACCCATATTATTTGATGAGGAAAATCTGGAATTTTAATTTTACTTAACTATGTTTCGCTTGAAGCATTGTAATATGCTGCTTTTTAAAACATGTACAAGAAAGAAAGCGTGGAAAAACACAAGGAAAGAATCTCCACTTCCATCTACTGCTATGGAAACTACTGCAATGAATAATGGACTATCATTTGACTGCCTGATATCAAAGAATGGCAGTCTGTATTAAAAAAAAAACATCTCGAAGGTCCAAGATACTTAAGAATTTGGACGTCTTTGGGTCATTTGGGGGAGAGTCATATCACTTGTGACCTTGACCCATTTTGATGATAGATGTCCAGTCCTATGACTATAGTTGGTTGGGTTTTTTTGGTGAAGAGAACAAGGATGCTCTACAGTATAATCCACAATGTATGCCACCTTGTACAGTTGGATTTGATTTAATGAATTTTTGAAATTGAATTCCCATCATCCTTGTTCCACGACACAGGCGTGACAATTCAAGAAGAATATTTCAGTACTCCTTCCTTCTGTATTTACAGTTTAGTCTCTGGTTTCTTTTCTCTTTTCCTGGTATCTGATTTGCACATGTTCAGGTGCACTATTATGTCTCATCCTCAGTGTTTTTGATCATCAGCATTAGCATTTCTCATCCTTACCCCACCAGGCCAGTGTTGAAGACGAGTTCCCCAGCTACTGATGTATTGTGCCCAAAGGTAAATCCTTCCATTCTGGTTCCATCCTCCAGGACCAGGTGGGCCGTCTGGGCCTGGTAGGTAAAAAAGCATACAAACAGATGCTGGGCATAATCTCAGAAAAAATGTTGAAATAATGTTTTGTCGACTATTAAAGCAGCGGGCCACTTCTTGCTGAAATACAGGCCACTGTGAATGCTGAGACACACAAATCTGTTCTTCTGCACTGTCTGGTTGTGAGCGTGTTCAACATCTGAATATAAAGGCGGCGTGGTGACCCAGTATGACCTCCAGCTGCTGGCCATCACATGAGCGGTGGTCAGTAGAATTACCAGATTTAAAGATACCACTGAAATTGGCTGGAAAAAAAATCAAAATGAGTTAGTACCATAAAGATAATTATCTAACTCTTACTTTGACCTCTGATTTTAAATCGTTTCAAGTGATGTGAAAAAATTGTGTGCAATATGGGTGCATCATCATGCAACACTCCACCTGTTATTTAATATTTACATACGTGCACGATAGCTCACCATCACTAAAAGGCTGCTACTTCACTGTGGACAACCGAATTGCACAAACAAAATATTTCAATCCTTCCCTTTTCTAAATTGAGGATCACAGCCCAACACAGTTCTGGCCATGATTCGGTTTCTGATGCAAGAGCGCTTTCACCCCACATGATACCACACAGCTTACGTTAAATTTGTGGCCAAATGATAAATCTTTATCAAACGTAACACATGCCGAATTGATTAACAGCTTCAAATTGCGTTTATAAAAGACAGTAATTACTTTTAAAATATGTTGTATAGCCAATAAAGAAGTAAAGCATCGTAAAAGTTGCATATTTTTCTACAGGGTTCGGTGTAACGGTAAGAGGCTCACTGTTGCGTGTCAGCTATCAATTGCATCACATGTAAACGTGGAAATGTTAAACTTCAACAAGTGAAAAGAGTACTTTTCCACATTATTCTTACCCTCACACTAAAAAGTTTGGTAGTTTGCCTCAGCCAGGTCGACGTGTTTCCCACTCGTCTGCCAACAACACATCCTAGTCTGAGGGATTTAACAACGCTGTAAGCTAACAGAATGTTCGCCATGTTAGCCCAAAGTAGCCGATAATTACAAAGTATGCCGAAACATGCACTCTTCCTTTCAACGCCGGTAACTACGAGTAAAGTTTGGGTAACTTAAAAAGCACATGAATGGATAGGTTGCAAACTAAACTACCCCCCTCCTCGTGTCTTCACGCGTTTTGACTGTGAGATTTCACACGTGGAATGTGATTGGCCGCCGGGCCGTTGTTTTTCTCAACACAGCACGCGCACAGCGTTGCGATTGGTCGCCTGGAAAACGCCTATGAGAATGATGAAACGGAGATTCACGTCTGTTTAAACTTTGGAAACAGAAGATTCAACGTGTCGACAATAAAGTATTCTGCTGAGCCAATAGTCTGTGCTGCAGCAAAAGGTTAAAATTATTACTTTTTTGTTCTACTCTGTACACAGTTCTCAGCATTTTAGCACTTAAAAATAAAAATATATCACAGTAAAATCAGAATTCTGAGAAAAAAAATACTTACTTTTATTATTATTACGATTATACATTTTTATTTTTCAAGTGGCAGAAACGGGCTTCCTACTTGATTTTGCCCAGTATTTTTCATTTAGTAGTAGAATGATAGTTTAAAAAAAATAAAGATTTAGTTGGTGGTTTGTGTATGTTATTATTTAAAAAGGCACTAAACATCAATCAGCCCTCCCCCCAGAAAAAAAATCACATTATTTTACTTTATCCTCTTTCAACACTCCATAAAAGTGCTACAGCATCAGCTTTTTAAAAAATGCCTACACAAGAGCAAATATTGATTAAACGTACACGTTCAGTTTTAGGGCATTGAAAGGAAACTAAAGTACAAATGCTTTTTCGACTTGGAATGACAGCATCTGCGTATAAAAAATGCTGTGCGTTTTGCTTTCTCTTCACAACCTTTTCTTTGAGGTCAGTTGCCTGCAGGAGGGAAAAAAAAAAAAAAGGCAAACTGACCATGTGCAGGCTTCATGGTGGAGGGATTAGAGTGGCCTATGTATTTGCTGATCACTGCAAGACTGCTCCTGTGTTGAGAAGGCTGCCTGACCGCCACTGTGCTGGGTTCAGCAGTCTGAACAAAGTGGGTGTGAGTAATGGGACTTTTGCAGATCAGTAAATGCCGACCGAAACTTCACAAGACGAACTCGGTCACCCATAAAAGCTGTGATATTTTACGTGCACATATCCAGCATTAAAAAAAAAGTCTGTGGATGTAGCCCACAGAATGTCACTGACGCACCACACATTTAAATCCACGTATGGCCCGCACTATGTTACAGCCAAGTTTATTTACTTCTGCAGCATTTGGGCGCTAAAGCTCCCTGTGCATTTGACTAAAACTCCTGCTTCCTCAGACATGTTGCAGGTGCTGCTTAGAGATCATGTGCCTCTTGTCTAAATTTAACTCCAGCTCCTGTTGTTGATGTGTGGAGCACTGCTGACACCCCGTGGTAAGTTTCTGCTCAAGACATTTAGAAGGATTTCAGCTCTTTCTTTCCCTCTCTCTCTCTCTGAAAGGCCTCATATCATTTAGCTGTCAGCATGCAGAAGATGTCT
Organism: Microchirus variegatus; assembly: GCF_963457635.1. NCBI lineage: Eukaryota > Metazoa > Chordata > Actinopteri > Pleuronectiformes > Soleidae > Microchirus > Microchirus variegatus. The sequence goes on from NC_139823.1 coordinate 9,695,946, forward strand.
TAATGGTTTAGCAACTGGTTTGACCCTTACAATGAGCAGTGCTGAGCACTTTACTTTAAACATGTATTTGTCATTGTAACGACTGCAACACTAATCAGCTCGCAGTTTATTTTCACGTCATTCTGATGACGAAGATTTTACTCTATTACTTTTTAAAGTCCCATATTTGCACTTTTTAATTAAAAAAAATAAAATAAATGAAGTTTGAGATATAACAAAAACAAAGATTTTGGACAAGACTGACATGGTTGTGTTCCAGACATACTGTAAATGAAACTTTTTACTCTACAGTTTTAGAGAAATTTCAAATTAAAAGTCCTAAATTCACACGTTTTAAGTGGAAAAGAAGATCAACTTTGAGATGTAATAAAAACAAATGTTTCCATACATCCTAGACAAGACTGACTTTATCTTTTTTTAGGACATTATGACGACTAGTTTGCCGTAAATCACAGACATTTTTTTACTCTACAGTTTCTGAGAAATTCAAGTTAAAAGTCCCATATTTGCAGTTTTTAATCGAAAACAAAATCAACTTTGAGATTAAATTTGTTAAGTGCATTATCTGACACTTTTGGCTCTTAAAGGTAAATAGAATATTGTGTTTTATTCTATTTGTGCATTTTTAATATAGATTTGCATGAGAACAAAATATGAAGTACCCTGGACATAACAATTTTGCCTAATTTTCCTGTCATTTATGTAGCATATTTAGGTTCATTTGTGTCACTTTGGCTATATTTGGCGATATTCTAACTCTTGCCACCTCAACTCTTGCCAATTTTGGATTTTGGAGTTTGTTTCCATCCATGTACAGTCTCATAGCAACTCATTTTAGGTATAGATTTTCACATGGAATATTTCTAAGCCTCATAAAAAAAGTGTCATATACAGAGAGTAAAAATGTAGAGAGCCATTTAACACTAAGGGTAATAATGTTCTTACACTGTCACCGCCAAAGTCTTATTTCCTGCAATAAAATGATGAGAAAACAAATACAGATGTGATGTGACCATTATCTGTTGTGTCTGTCTTATAATGTAAGGTCTTTTTTAAAAATAGATAAATAAATACGCTCACTGTTCTCTCCTGTATCTGCAGACATATCTAGATATTTAAAACTGTAATATTGCTCCTCATATTCTAATCATGTGAATGAAGCTTTCATTTCACATAATATCACCTTGCTGTCTGTTAGAAATATAATGCATTCTTTCCTTTTTTTCTGCTGGGGGCATGTATTTAAAGATCGTTACGCCCTGGCTTCTTGTTGTGAGCAATGACAGAATCACATACAATGGAAAATTGCTGGATGATGATTTTGGGCAACACGAGAAGTCGGTGCAATGCACGGCGTGGCCCTTTATCATTGGTAGGGGCCGTGATGAGCTGCCTTCGAAATACCTGCACTGATTGGCTCGGGGAGCAGTCTAATGAGCTCCAGTGTCTGTCCTCGGCGGAGGGACCCCACATTGTCTGCAGTTTCAAGTGTACGTTTCAGATGGTGAAGCTTAACGGAGGACGTAAATAGACGGGCGGACAGCCTCGCCATTCTCTTTGCCAGGGTTCAGAGCGCAGTCTTGGTCCTGAGATGAGACAGTTGAAATAGTAGTTAGTTCATTTTAATGATCTATGATGGCTGTTCAGAATGATTTAGCAGTTTGAGGACACTGACATTAGAAACTAGACATTAGAGACTGATAGTATTTATAATTCTAAGGAAGGACGTGTTTATTTGTGTAGCATTTTTTGGTGGCAGGGACATTTACAAAGCATAGGATTAAATGCCGCTATGATAACGTGAATTAGGTTTAAATATCTCATAAATCCAATAATTTATTAGCCATATCTTAGAAGAACAAAACTGCATTTTGCCTCTCAGCGTTTTGTGACCTTAACCGCTCAAGATGAGAAATGATCCACTTGTATTAAAGCATCAGAAGTTCAGACGCCTATACTTCCAACCAAAGTGGCCTGTTTTTCCATCATGTTTTTTCCTGTAAATGCACATTTTAACTATATTAGTTGTACAGAAATAACATACCATTTGATTGTGTTGGCTGGCTCCACAGAGTCTAAGTCTAGTTCTAAAATTTGATGTAATTGATGTCAAAAATTGATTTTTTGAAAAAAAAAAAATGTAATATAAAATTGTGTATTAATACAATTAACCTCTGGATGTTAAACAAAATGGATCAATAAGCACCATGACCACCATCTTTAGAACCATACTTTGCTCTCATCTATTGAATTATTGACTGCGGCAACATGTGCTGTCAAATCCAAAGAGCAGCCTCCCTCTGTGTTACCATTTTTGTTTTGTTTTGTTTTGGGTGATGACAGTGACTGTCTTGAAATGTGACCGCAATGTAAGCCTCCACAGTGTTTAAGGAAGATCAAGTCATCATCTGGACGAAGAAAAAGACAGAAGCGATTCCGTTCCTTTTGGCCCCATATCGGGTTTCCCTTCCTCTCTAGTGATGCAGTTCCCCCAATAAAAAGGGCAGCGACTATCTTTGTTCAGCCTGCCCTCATCTAATCCCTGTGTAGCCAGAGAAGGCCTTTTAACAGGGCATGGGAGGTAAAGAGAGTATGCGGGCCACAGAGGCTGCATCAGCCCCCTTAAGGAGCCATGGCCCCCGCTCTTAGAAATCCCAAGAAACTTCACACCTCTCTGCAGAGACTATAAATAGTTTCCATCTGTCCCACCAGGCTCAGTTACAGCCTCATTCCTTTTGGCATGGTTGGCGGGCAGTGAAGGAAGCACTCTGCGGTGGAAAAAAAAAGAGGGGTTGTAGGAGGTTGGTAAAGTGGTGGACAGACCCAGAGTCCACAATCTACTCTCTAGTCATCACAGATGGCTGACTGTGTGACCTCTGCTGTGAGTTATATTGCAAAGAAAGTTCTGCCAGTGCACTGCGGCCCCACTCTCCTGACATTGTACCTCCACTGAGGCGAAATACCACTGAGCGGGAGGCCTGTGCCATCTTTGGAATCTTACACCACACTGCACTCATCACATACTTTCTTTTTTTTTTTTCTTTAAGCTCAGGTTCCTCACATTTCATTAACCCTTCTCAGCGCAGAAGGTCTCCAAAGGTAGGACAGGTGCTGCGTCTTGAGGTCACTGCCTCTGACATTTCGCTTTTCGCAGAAACTTAATTGCTCAGAAAACGCGTTCCGTTTCCACCGTTACGTAAGAGTTCGAGTCCGCGCGGAGAGAGAAAAACGCCGCGAAGTGGACGGCGGTGAATCTGAGAAATGCAAAGTGACACGTAGGCATCGGTGCTTCAGATCACGCCGTCGTTCCAGGGAGGAAACAGTTATAGCCCCTGTCCTGAAACAAAACTGGAAGGTAATATATGCCCTGCTTTCACCCCCCACCCCCAAGGACAAAGCAAGACAGTGAGGCGGAGACACAGAGAATATAGATTCAAGCATACCAGCATGCAAAACAATATCCCTATATAACCCTTCTTGTCACGCTGCTCTAGCATCCATGTTCAGAAGTTTAACTCTGCCTTCTGTTTAATTTTATTAACCCTCTGCAATATTAACTAATTCTCCAGGTTCTCCGGTTTCCTCCCACAGTCCAAAAACATGCAGATTTGGGGATTAGGCAAATTGAACACTTTAAATTACCTGTAGGTGTGAGTGTGGATGGTTGTTTGATGGGTTCTCTGTGGCATTGTGATGGACTGGCGACCTGTTCAGGGTCTACCCGGCCTTCCACCTTACAGTATGTGAGCTGGGATTGGCAGCAACGCAACCCTGGAGGATGAAGCAGTAGAAGATGAATGAATATCAACTCAAAGTGCTCATGCACACTCGTTTGTTCTGTTGAATTTAAGACTCCACCTTCATCACTACTGTTTGGTAATGCCTAAACATCCACAGTCCCTAATGCTAACCAATGATTTAACCTTAAAACCTTTGCAAAGAGAAAGAAAATGCTATAAACTATTGATACATAGAATTAGAATAAGAATAAAACAGGATTTTTCTTGCACATGTTGGCCAACTGGAGGACCTGACTGCCAAAGAATGTTCACGGGTCAAGCACAAAAAATATCATTAGCTCTGACAGCTGTCATTCACAGTCTAACTAGGGTAATTATAGATCAGTATTGTTTGAGCTCAGACAATTAAGGGAAAGACTCAAACCCCTTTGCACCATAAATGTAAAGTGTCTCCAACTCTTTCTGAGCATCGGTCAGCTTGGTTCTCACTGAAATAACTATTAAAAAGATCGCCGTTCAATTTGGAACAGACATCCATGGTGCCGAACAGTGACTGGTTGAACATTGATTCAAACAATTTTCAAATCAATAGAAACAGTCTTTATGAGTTTCCATTGATGTGCTAAAGTGAAGTATAGTTAATATTTCTGATGGTATCTCATGAGGTTTGATCTTGATCTCGTTTTGAATCTATAACTCAGTAAATATTGAACTGAAGATGGATTAAGATGGAGTCCATCGCAAATCAAATCACAATGTCACATTTTAATTTAGATATTTTATTCAAATCATTCAGTCCTATGTTGAGTTTGGGCTCTTTTCTTCCTTCTGTTACTGCTGATAGCATTTTCCCATCCTCCCATGCTCTGGTGATGTTCTTGTAACTTCGGAAATAGCATGACATCAACGAGATGGTTGGGCACAAAATGATGTACTAACATTATCATTTTCCCAGATGATGTAACTTTAGTGACTATCGTCACCTACAGCACCACTTGTGTGGACTAGAATAAGAGTTGGTGGTCACCAGGGATGATTGTTGAAATTTAATCTGAGTTGGTGAGTGTCACTACTATGCCACTCCCTTTATTGCACAGTTGAAGCCCCGACCCCTCTCTCTTGACCTTACATCTTAGTATTGCTTTCCCAAATGAGGTGGAGACTGATGAATAAGTGAAGGGTTACGTGTTTAGTCAGAAGAAGACAATTGTTTATTTTTAATGTGATACTTGGAACTGACTCGGTGGCAGCAGGCTACACTGTGTGCCTTTAAGCCGGGAGTCTCTGCAAAATCTGCAAAATGACAATAAAAGACTCTTGAATGTAGAAACATTAACCATGCGTAACAACTATTTTAAATGGGCCCCTATTTTCTATTATTCCAGTGTTTTATAAGTTGCACTGGATGAATAAACACAACAAAGTGACCCTTAATGTCTGCAGTATATTACCTGAGATCTTAATTTAGCCATGGTTCTACCATTAAAACCCAAGATTCTATAATGAGAACCCAGACTGGACTGCAGCACAGCTGCAAGGACTGGAGCGGTGTTTCTATCTGTAGATGGAGGGGAAGTCGGTCTCTGAGAAGGTGCAGTGGAGTGAGCCCAGATGACAGCTGAGGGACTAAGGCTTTCTCTGGCTTGCCCTCATGGACACGGGGGGTCAGTTAAAGCAAGTCATTGGGGGATGGGAAGGGCCTGCACACTGGAAGAATGCCTGCAGTTCCGTTACCACCAGGCTCTGTCATGGCGGAGGTGGGGGTATGGGACGCAACCGTTGGCACTGGGAGACAGATATAGACAAGAATTAAGAAGACAGAATTTGCACCCTTAGCCTCGTCTGGGTTATTGGCATCAGCAGGTGAAAGCTCCGCTGCAGACCTCCAGCACTGTGCTTTTACGTCACGTCCGGACCACAAGAGCAATGGGGAATGCTCACCGACAAAGAGCCCTAAAATGACCACAGGTGCTGGGCCACATTGTCAGAGACTAGAAATAAACAAGGATTCATTAATAGACCACCAGTTCCCCCAGCCTGCAGTGTCTTAAGGTTCTTTGGCAACTTCTAATTTGATCTGTTTTCACTTGACTATGTTTTTTGTTTTCATCTACTTGTATTTGTATTCTAGCTGGTTTCAGGCCTCCACTGAAGCTTTGAGGAAGGTTGTGGTGAATGAAATAATCAAGTGAAGGTGTTTTTATGACGGAGACATCCTACATCATACATGTACATCATTTGATATTTCGGCATTGTTGACCGATGCATCTTTTGGAAGCTCTGGCCTCTTCAGTTTAATGCATACAGTGTGATGCTTGACTAATTTCAGCAGGATCACAGTTAGAGATTTGCTTACACCAGTTTATTTTAAAAAGGGGGGAAAAAAGTGTCTAATCATGATAATGTTATGCTGAAATCCCAGCATAACCTCCAACCATTTCATATTTGTAATGAAAAACACTGTTTATTTATGAGTTTTGATTCATGAATATCTTGCTTGAAGGACAAGAATAGATTAAAAAGTAATTTGACTAAAAAGGTGAGCGCAAACAGTTTTGGTTGAGCAATCATCAGACTCATTACAGATCTGCTCAGGGCTTGTGACCACAGACTTCTTCTGAGAAACCCCCCTATTCATTTCCTGTATCTTATTTCTGACCATTAACTGGTCCCATTACCTGACATGTTTACCAGAAGAAGTAAGTGTTAATGCAACTACTTATCTTGAGTGTCATGTTCACTTCAATTTTATATTATTATTCGATGTAGTTGTGGAAGGAAAAGTGGATCCTCATCACTCATCCAATAATGCAATATCACAATTAATTAAAAAAAAAAAAAAAAAAACAGAAACGGACATTAAAAAGATTTAACGGTAATCTTTAGCAAAATGTGTATTATTTACCCTTTTTTGGGGGGGTAAATAATATTCCTCCACACTATGGCTGCAGATTGGTGTTGTTTAGCCATTAATCAAACTGTCCACGTTCTTAAGGACCCCCTCAAATAGACGGGAATGAGTTAACGTTCGTGCGTAATGGAGCGCAACGCTGTGCGTAAAAGTTGGACACTGTGATCCAGAGGAAATCACATGACCGCTGGGTCGGATAACCTTTCACACTCTTCCCAGTGTTTTCCTTCGTGCTTATAGATAAATGGCATAAATAAACACGTTGTGGTGCGCAGCCCTATACTCCATGTTTAGAGTCAGAACCACACACTTATTCCCACCCCTCCCATCAGTTGTCCAATCCTTACACGGGGACAGTGTTGACGGGGGTCAGGAGGAAAAATAGCCCCATATATATACGCCCAAACAGGGATGTCTTGCTTTGAGTCCCCTCCACTCTGTGCTACACCCCTTGTGTTGTCACCCGAACCGGGAATTGTCTCCGTCTTCAATTGAACGAAATGGCACCCAAGAAGGACCCTAAGGCTCCCGCCAAGAAGGCCGAACCCGCAGCGGCAGCGGCACCTGCACCCGCACCGGCGCCCGAACCAGCGCCTGCTCCTGCCGCAGCTCCCGCTGTCAACCTGTCCGCCGTCAAGGTACAATGACCGTGAAAGATGCTCTGTAGTGGGGAGGGATTGATGGATGGATGGAGAGGGGATTGGTTGCTGCGTAAGAAGAACTGGGATTTCACTTCTTTCTTTCTTTATTGTTTACCCTGTACATTTGAGAGAAGGATTATGTAAGAATAACAGAACTCTGATTACTACTTTGATAGTGGGAGTCAGATTATGCGCAGGGCAGACACATGTACAGATGATTTTGATGGAAGATGAGACCAAAGTGTTGTTTATAATGAAGGGTGTGTTTGACTCTACATTATCTTGCATGGGACACAAGTGAGGGGATGTGCAGCTGGTAAGCAGCTGCAGAGTTGAGGGATCACCAGCAGCAGAATTGTGGACTAGAACCATGGATAGCTCACTGTGTCTCAGGCCACGCCCCCCATCGCCCTTGGATTGGCACGGAGTGGTGACGAATGTGTGATGCCAAGGGCAGGGTGACGCCAAATGTGGACATGTTAATGTAGCTAAAGATGGACCTCTTTAGATCAGGGCCCCAGCAGGTGAAGCTAATTTTGGCAAAGAGACGAGTTTAATCCAGGTTCAGACCCTGATTCTTTAGTCCAGATTAAGTGGTAAATGCCTGTTTGTGCCGGGCTTTTTCCATGGGGATGTGGGGGGGGGGGGATTGTGTTGTTGAGAAGATGCCATGTCAAACCTCCTGTATCTGTATGTTGAACACCAACATGTCTGCTTTGTGTTGGCTTGTAGATTGAGTTCACCCCAGACCAACTTGATGGTAAGTAAACCGGATTTTCATCTCATGAAATCTGTAACTGACAATGTAAAGCCAATAATCTACTCTAACATCCTGACAATTTAAAACAAACTTTTTTTATGCAATAATAATAATTTAAAAAAAAAGAAAGGCTGAAAACTGAAAACACACACTAAGTGGTTGCCAGCTGTTGTTGAGTGTGTGGGCTGAACACCTGCAACCACACACTACCTGGAAACAAGAAGCAGCTGATTGCACCGATGATTACTTTCTACCAGAGCAAGTAAAAGACACTTGATTTAAGAAAAAACTGAGATAAATTGTCACGGATGACAGCAGGGCAGAGCCTCACTCATGAAATCAACAAATCCCCGGGTCCTAATATGAACTTGCAGGTTGTGTACTGGCAGCCCCCTGGCAACATGAAACTCTGTCACAAGATCAGTGATGTTGAACCACATGCCAAGAGGCTACATTTCCTCACACAGCTGCCAAAGATATTCAGCAGCAGCTCATTTCAGGGATCGCAGGAGGATAGTACGGATAAACAGCGAAAATGGCAGATGCGGCGTTTGATGTGGAGAAACACCTGGTCCATTCTAACCTGGACTGGGCTCCATCCCATCGTGGGCAGAGCTACACGTTACACTGCAGTCAGCATTCCCACCCCCCCCACCCCTGCTTCAACTGCTCAGCCACAGAGGGCCCTGCCTTTAAAAGGAGGGGGCTCATATTCTCAGCTATGTTTATCAATTCCAAGGTGGTCCTAAAAGAGAGAGAGAGAGAGAGATGAGATAGAAATAGTACGAAGGTTGAAGGCAGCTTGGCAGGAGCTCAGTCTATTCACTCCATAATACCACAGCCTATAGGGACATCTTGCCCTTGTTTGAAGAGGAGCTGCCTCCACCTGCTGGCAGACCTACAACCACAACCTTACTTGGTGCAGTTTTTATATAGGAGGAAACAATAGCCTTTTGTTTACCCTTTAAGGTACACACCAAGAAAAAAGCAAAGGAAAAATAAATTCTTTGCATTTTTTATTATTTTATTATATTTTATTTTACCATAAGGTTGAGATGTCTGTCCATAATAAACCTGGTTTGCCTAATTCATAAAGTACAACATTAAGAACAAGTCACATTAATTTAGTGTTATTGAGTTCGGCTTGATGCATTTTTTCAATGAGATATAGTGACTTGTGAAAGTGTGGTCGACCAAATGGTTGAGTAGAACCTTAAAGGTGTTAATGTAAAACTAACTAACCAACATCACAAACACGTGTATTCATTTTCACTAACTAATATAACGTCCAAACTGATTCACTGTTCAATACAGTGTCATATATATATATATATATATATATATATATATATATATATATAAAATCAGATTTTGGGATATAATTAATAATTTCTCACATAAAATAATAAAAAAATCACCTGAAATTAATTGTTCCTATACAAATGAATACAAAAAAATCACCTTACAATGTACAAGATAAAGGCTTCACAACACAATGTACAGTTTGGTTATCGAACATAAACACCTTGATGAACACAAACCACTTAAACACACAAGAACAACAGCTGATGTTTGCTCTTCTCTTGTGCTCCAGACTACAGAGAGGCCTTCGGCCTGTTCGACAGAGTGGGTGACAACAAGGTGGCTTACAACCAGATCGCCGACATTATGCGCGCTCTGGGACAGAACCCCACAAACAAGGAGGTCACCAAGATGCTGGGAAACCCCTCCGCTGATGGTGAGGAAACTTAAAGCTAGTAGAAGTCCTTGTCTTGATAAATTATGTTATTCTGATTTTTTTGTATTGTTATGACCTGGTGAATTGTACAGAGGGCTAATTTGTGGCTGGAAGTTGTCATGTTCAGTCAGATCAGCGGATTTCTGTTTCTTTGAAATCAACACTGTGCTTTGAATATTTGAATCTCCACCTTTCAACAATAACAGGTTAAAAATCCAGCAGAAACTGCATCCCTGCTGTGTTTATGCAGCATTATGGCTGTAGTCGTCGGTTAAGTGTGCAAAAAAATCCACCTAAAACATGCAACAGATTTCTCACCATGCGTTATCCACAGCCATCAGAACCCGAGGAAGGTGTTAGAGGCTGTAGCAATTTTAAGCACGACTTTATGGCTACTTTCCATAAATTGGCATCTTTGCAGACTTTGCTTGAGGAAATTACCCACAGTTCAGTGTGTGGGCGAGGAGCTAAATATCCACCTGAAAGCAATGAAGAAAAAAAAAGGAAAACATGTCATTAAAAACAGAATTTATTAAGACGAAGGTAAGACTATGCTATTAAATGTGTTGTCCCAGTCAGAAACTTAACAGGTGCCATCATAAAAATCTGTGAGGCTTCAGGGCTTAAGGGTTTCGGGTGACATTGGGACCAGGGCCATCGACTTTGTCCATGTGGTGCCTGTTGTTTCATTGCCTGCGTCGGACTGTCCACGTCTGGATGAGTGTGACATTGTTTGTTTTGCGTCTCCACCTCGTGCAGACATGGCAAACAAGAGAGTAGAGTTCGAGGCTTTCCTGCCCATGATCCAGACCGTCGTCAACAGCCCAAACAAGGCAGGGTACGAGGACTACGTTGAGGGTCTGCGTGTGTTCGACAAGGAGGGCAACGGCACAGTGATGGGCGCTGAGCTGCGTATTGTCCTGTCAACACTGGGTGAGTTCTTCTACAACCCTTAAGTGTTCCTCAGTGTGTGTGTGTCACTGTGTGTTATTAACAGTGGTGGTCCTCTGTCTCCTCCTACAGGAGAGAAGATGAATGAGCAAGAGATTGACGCTCTCATGGCAGGACAGGAGGACGAGAACGGCTGTGTCAACTACGAGGGTGAGCCACAAATTACACCGTCATGACAGTCTTTACTACACGCTAATATTATAGTTAATTATATTCCACATTAAAGTTTTTAATATCTTAAATCACAAATGTACAGTATAGTTATATGACCCATTATTTGACTCCATCTATATATGCATACACTACTAAAACTCTGCAGTGTCCCTATAAATACCACTTAACCCACAAAGTGAATTAACAGTTTTCACCTCACATTGATATTTTTAAGTGAATAAACGACCAATTCTATTATTATTTACTCATTCCTCTCCTTTTGTCTTCATCCGCAGCCTTTGTCAAGCACATCATGTCAGTTTAAGGACCCCTGCCACTGGATCATCGTATAAGTGCAGACCCCATGGTGTCGCGACATCCATTCACTGTTTCCGGTACCATCTGAGGAAGCAGGGGAACAAAGGACTATGAGATGTCATTTCCTGAAGTATTTTTGTTTTGTTCCAAATTTTTTTTTCCAACTGGTGCTGTTTTTTTCCCCTCCCTCTCATCCTCCACCTCCTGCCATTAGGGAAGCCATCCCATCATCATCTTCACCTTGGTCCTCCTGTTTCCTTTTTTTTTTTTTTTTTTTTTAAATCGTCACTGGTTTTCACAGTGGAACAGTGATGGAGGGGAAGGTCGGATAATGATGATCCTCTCGTGTCACATTACTGTCCGGCCGGCTCTCTATCTTGCCAGTTATAAGGTGACTTGATTTGGCCCAGGACTGGCCATCAAAATGAATCCACTTCTCACCGACCCACCCCGAGTCTTAACTTATTGTATCCTCTGCCATTTCACAATAAAATGTTCACAAACTCCGATTTTACCTCTGATTTGTGCCTGATTTTTATTTGATGCAAGCCATGAAGGATTTATTTTGTTTCTGAAAATGAGCATGTTAGTAGTGCTTTCCTTTCAATCTTCCAGAATCTGCCATCTGAAAAAAAAAGTGGTACGCCAGCATCACTTTTTTGTCCTTTTTATTGGCATTATTTATTGTAATTGTTGTCATATCAACAAGAGAAAAACTGCGTACATCTACTTGACCTTTTAAATACATTAACAGTTGCTGTATGGTGGCGCAGGAGGCAGGGAGGGGGTCACATGGAGATGGGGAATGCAGAAAAAACACAGAAGCAAACAAACAGTCGCAAGGTGAGGGGCAGTAATTAGGCTGGAGGCAAGATATACCACAGATGGCGTCTGAAAAAGAAACTAGATCACCCAAACACTTTTTTTTTCCTAACAACAGGTGCAACAGAAGTTTAATACGTTTCCTCTGTTTTTATTATTTTTCTTCGTAGTGTCTTTTTAATCCCTCCCCAAGAAGAAAAAAAACCGGAAAAAAAACACTTTCTTCTTCAACATATTGCAACAAAACACCCACATTATGGCAGCATCTGTGGTAAAACAGCATGTGCATCCACACACACACACACGCACGCGCGCACATACTCTCACGCAGAGATTTTTTAAGTAGCTGCTCTTCTGCTAAATCTCAGGTTCCAAACTGTAGCGTGTTCCCCGCACCGTTCATTCGCGTAAGCTGATTATCTGCAGCTGCAAGGACAATAACATCGTTTCCGTTCTTCGCCGTTTTCCTTTCAGGACAGCGGTCGTGTGGCACAAACTCCTGCGTTAAATATTGTTCTAATGTATAAACAGGATTCTATAATGAAACTACTGAGCAGGTACAAGTGGGTGATGGCTCTTTCGACAACAGGACTGCAATCCTTAGCGACACCGAATCAGCTGTCCGACACCGTCACCAACAACTAATAACTACAAAACATGAACTTTGTTTGAGTTTTATCCAATAAGTGCGGAAATAACTTACTAAAATTGTTGTTTAGTTACAAAATAGCCTCTCGTAATGTCTTAATCAATACATGCTTGTCATAACATAGACTTAGTTTTTGCAATAATGCAATTTTACAGGAATATTTCATAGCCATAGTGTCACTTCTTTTTAAAATGTTTTGAGGACATTTAGATGGCAAAGGACCTGTTTTTGTTTTTTTGTTTTTTTTTTATACACGTTTCAATATATATATTCGTTAAATATATTATATATTGGATGGTAAGAATGACTTGCAGTAAGGATGCTTGGTTTGTTAGGGGGGATTTGGCGTCCATGCACGTTTACTGAGCAAGAACAACACGTGCTGCATGGTCTCTGGTCCTCATTCTAATCTGTGGCCAGTGATCGATCTGAACTATTCTATGCAACATCATCCAAAGAGAGAGAGAGAGAGAGAGAGAGAGAGAGAGAGGCCAAGAAAAGGAATCAGAAATAACACATAGTCGGCTTCAAAATAGACAACGAAATCAAGAGGACCATACATACAATAGCTCCTAATTCAAGTCTCTACTTAAGAGTCGAGACGTGGTTCTTGAAGTGGAACGTGTTCAGAGGCTGTGGCTGAGCTGAGAGTGGCCTCAGGGTGGCAGGAGTGGGCAGAAAAGTTTTTTTTTTTTTTTTTTGAAGTGGATGAGCGTGAGGATGTGTCTGGAGTCAGACGACAAAGAGCAGAGCCACTGTTCACAAACCCTGCTTGGCCAGAGCCGCAGTGACATCCTCAGCCAAGGTCGCTAACTGCGGCGAATCCGTCATGTTGAGACTGCCGGAGGAGGATAGGTGACTGTCACGCTGGCGTTGGGGAGACACTGATCCAGACAATCCTGGCGACTGGACGGTGGCGTCAGCGCCCTGGTCCGCTCGGGCCTTCGCTTGTTCTCGCAATGCCAGCCTGTGGCTCTCGATCTGATAAATGCGGATGGTTTGATGGATGGAAATGAAGAAATGCAGTATTTGAATATTTTGGATCCAATTTAAATACATTTAATACATATTTTTCAGTCACTTCAAGCAAGAGCAAAGAGTTACCCCTTTAAGGTACTACTCAAATATTCGGTCAACCACACTTTAAGTCACTATTATCTCATTGAAAAAATGCATCAAGCTGAACTCAACCTGAATGAGCCATCTCTACCATTGCGTCTGTGAGCAGTTTACAGCTTTTACAGCATTCCTTCAAACAGCACGTGACACAACGGAAATTCACTCGTCCTCTGATGACGTATATCGGCGGGACTTTCGAAGGCAAGACTATTTTGTTGACATATTATCCTGTTGTACATAATTATGTATCTTAATTCAACAAAAATAAGTCTTATAATGGTCAAATATTTTTTTCAAAGCATGCTCTACCAAACGGTTGACTTGTCATTTTATGGTTAAGGTAGAGAAGAAAGCTAATGTTGGTAAAATTAGGGGGGGGGGACTTAGTGTTGCTAAAATGATTACTTTAATTTATTGATCAAGAAATTGCACTTAATGTGACTTCTCTGAATGTTGTACTTTTATTATGAACAGACGTCTCAACTGTTTGGTAGAGGACTGTATCTGAAATAGGTAGGGTCTAATTTAAATATATATATATATTGATTGTCGTGATTGTTATCAAGTGAATAAAAAATGCAAAGCAATTATTTTCCCTTTACTTTTTTCTCGGTGCGTACCTTAAAGGGTTAAAAATAAGACAGCTCAAAAATATAGAAAGGAGTTTCACTTTCAAACTGGTCTGTTTTGTCGTCCTCACGCAACGGCTGTTGCTCTGAGTCCTGTGTTGACATCAGAGCTCAGCTGCATACAGTATGTGATGGACATATTTCATCATTCAAAGATTTGGTTAAAACCTTTAAATTTGTAGCGGCGTTTGATACTATACCTTTACTCTCAGCCCCACGGGAAGGAATAAAGGAATACAACGTGTTTTTGAAAGATTGGCCTTGTTGGAAAACCCATTTGTCTATGTGTGAAATTTTACTCTTTTCCCACAAGTAAGCCTGTGGATAATTGTAGGTTGATTTACTCATGTTTTATTCTTTCTAGTTAACTGGCACACCTTGACGAAGAAAACCTGCCTGTGTATGTTGTCCCAAAGTATAAACCTATACCTACATTGATGACTAAGACAATCTCTCAAAAACTTGATGTTTTCCTTTAAATCATGGATCAGGGACATAAAGCCGACGCTTACCATGACGTGACCTCCACATGTGAATGTGCTGAGCATTGTCCAGGGAACCCACCTTGGCTTGGGCTTTGTCTTTGAAATCCAACTTCACGGTCTCGATGCGCACGTGTCCGCCTCCTGGGAAGAAGTGGAGGAAGTATCAAAATGAGAATAAGAATGTGGGTCTGTTAACATGCAAGAGATTGAATAAAGGTTAGACAGGGAACAGCCAGCAGATGGCACTGCTGCAGCTGTTGGGAGTCACCACAGAATAACCCAGGAGTGGGAGGTGGTTTTTCACACCTTGTATCAAAACAGTCATTTTGGGAACATGTTAAAACGCATATACTGCCATTCACCAGCCATGCTACTTTTATTATTTAAATTATTTTTAGATTTATAGTGGAGGGGGAACACAATTTTAACATACAAACACCTTATGCTTTATCAGCATCAGTGTCTGTCAGTTGAGCAGGATCGTGTAAATTATATAGGTTACCAGGTCGATGATGGATGTTGTCTAGAGAGCCACACTTGGAAGTCACGTGGCTCAAATCAATCTTCTTGTTCTGTATCAGCACCTGAAGGAAGCAAAGTCAGGAAAAAAAAAAGACAAGGTCACAGTTAACATTCACAACGAGAGAGCCCTCATTCCAATTGTCCCTTTATAGAGAATTATACGGTGCATGTCATCGGCACTGATCTTTAGATTTAGTTTGAAGATGAGGCATTATGAGGGCATTAACTGATAAATGACTGACTATCTACGTTATGATTATGATGATTGTTGATCTCGTTGCGTTTAATTATTGGGGAAAAACAAGTCAGCGTAGCAGTGACTACGACATAACAGTGCTTGTGTTCTAATGGGCAGAAAACTGCTGGTGTCTGTAAAATCAGCCATACCAAGACATGTATAATATACATGTCTTGGTATATTATATAATAGGATTCAGTAAATGTTCTTTCATGTTCTCTTTTCTCCTTTCTTTTTTATTTGGCTGGTTCAGCGGCCTGAGTGGGAAGGACACGGTGAGAATGAACAGCGTCGTGAAGGTTCTGAAGGTCGAAATAAATAGACCAGCAAAAAACTCCTGTGCTCTCTATGGTACTGTATGTTATCAGAAAGCCATGGTTATTATTATTATTATTATTATTGACCAACACGACCATGTCCTGAACACCAAATTTGGTACCACTTTATAATAAGTACACTAGTTTAATTAAGCATTAATAAATATTGAATTAATCACTTATAATGCATGAATACTCATTAGTAAGTAATTTATAAATACACTTATAAATGTTTTGCTCATGTGCTGAAGTGTTGGCATGTACTGAGCGACCCCTGTGTTGACCTCAAATACATAGGTTGGCTTCTTATAGCTCCATCCACTATAATAAATAAACTGCTATATTAAAGCCCACCATCCCAGTGGCCACCACTAGAATTAAGTATTTATCATTGTGTTTCAAAGTGCATTGTTTGCACTTTACACACGAGGCCACACAAGGGCATTGGCGCACCATCTACCATTATTTACAGCCAACTCCTGCCCTGTCCTCTGTGTTGTTCACTTGTTTATTTGTAACCTATATGCACGTGTGGTTCGTGGGGACTGTTGTAAATGAAATTCTCTTTGGGACAAATAAAGCTGCGCGATTCTAATTCTGAAACAAAAGACAGTGGCACAGCTGTAAGTGCCATTATCTGACACATCCTGGGATTTAAAGTGGGGGGAAAAAAAAATAAATAAAAAAAATAAAAGGAGAGAACAAATGAAACGGCAAACAGAGCGGAGCTATACGGATTTAGACACAGCACAATGAACACGAAGAGAAGACACCACAGCCTGGGATTAAACACTGCGTCACATACTGTGGTCAGCAATCACTTTGCCGGGTCATTTATTTAGCTGATGGCGCTTTTAGTAACCACTAATTTGGTGTTCTTTGTTTTCAGCGGAAAAAGTGTAGACAACGATGAACAGCACATCATCACATGCACAAAGTTAGCCTGCTCATCTGCCCACCCTCTGTTATACATGCACAACTACACAAACACACAAACACACACAGAGAGAGCATGAGACCACAGACAAAGATGAGAGACGTGGTTTGTGTCGACGTGGGTGAACATCAGGCTGTTGCTCCTGCAATGACATTGAAATCTCGTAACGTTTGACGTCACGCATGTTGTCACTGAGAACCAGCTCGTGACACGGATATTCGCCCTCGACGAAAACAAAAGGCTCACCTATGTTATGCACTTTTTCTCCTTGTTCGACAGCCTTTTCTGACTGAAGCGTGAAAGCCAAATGTGTCATTTTAGGACTTTTACGAAGAATTTACCTACAGTATGTGACACAAGCCTAGCAGACAAGCTAAAAATTATGTTTTTCTCCAAGTACTTTGGTGCCAGCGAGTGAGAAATGTGCATTATCTCCATCATTCCATCTCCATACCTCTGAAGCTTTGGGGATCCAGTCTAATGACTGGTGTATTGACTGCCCTGTGGCCTTATGCTGTTGTCACCCATTTCACCAGCGCTCTCAACGCTGTCACGCGCTCGCCATAAAGAACTGCAAGAACCGAACGCCCTGAACAGCTTTGATTTAAAGTGTTTGAAGTTGCCTATGTGCTGTCTAACGCTCACTGTGAATAAGCACATAATATTCATCTTGTTTTTTATGGTACTTGCACTTCTATTTGTCAGCAAAGAAGACACAGCTGTTGGGAAGTAATATTAAGTTTTAATTGTATTATTATTCGTAGTAGTAGTAGTATTATCATTATTAGGCTTGCATAACCACGTTTTGATGATGCACATGAGACAAATTAGAGACCGCAGACGGACTACACACTGTACCTGCTGCCTTTGAATGTCTGTAATCAAAGTTAATCGGCTACGAGGCGAAACGCTTCATGTGGCGTGAGACCTGTTGAGGACGAGAGACGCTGGCATCAGTCTTATTAGCGCTCATTGATATATCATTTGTGTCTTTTTCACTTTAAATTAGCAAGTGATGTCAAACGCTGTGAAGCTTTGAAGGAGAAATTCAAGCTTTTGTGTTCATCCTCCTCACAAGACACTAACCACGAATGGGGGGGGGAGGGGTGATGCATCAACACTGCTGCCCTCATGAACGAGTGACACGAAAAGAAAAAACACACAATACAGTAAAGCAAAACACAAAATGATCACTGATATTAACACTGAGACACTGGACTTGTGTCACAAGACTCACGTTTCCACCTCCTGCTGAGTAGACTCGCCTGTCCAAGGACCCACACCTAGACTGAACATGGCTATAGTCCAGCTTAACAATGGGGATGAGAACCTGCAAGGGCGGAGGTCAGGAATGAGGTGGGATGAAGCTCGGGCTTTCTGGCATCGCACTTCATTTTCAACATCTCTTAAACACAGGTTTTCCCCATCCTTCCACTATTCTCTCTTTAAACCACGTGACTCTGTTTGGCAGTAATACAGGCGCTAACGACTTGGATCACTCGCTGTAACCCCCCCGACAAAAGATTCCTTTCACTACACATCATGAGCTTTTGACTCTCTGCCATTTTGCTACTTTATAAACCACAATGCGCGACGTGTGGCGACATGTCGGCGAATCCTCTTCTGTTCTCACCTCTCGGAATCAGCACTGACCTCATGTGAAACACAGAAAGACACAGACACGGTGCTAATCTTTAACAAAGCCAAAGCGACAGTCACGATATGCCTTTTATCCTCGTGAGGACGTGTAGGCAACATGGCGTTTTTGCATGGATTTTGAGTTCACAAGGTGTTGCATAAAGTTCTAAACCTATGACTGCAGATTTGGTCAACTGTTGAGTGTGGCTGCAAAGAGAGAAAGCAGATGCAAACACAGCAGAGTTTGTACAAACACACACATATATATAACAAAGAAACACATACTATTTAGAACAAATAAATACAAACCTGGGAGTTTTATGTCAGGTAAAATAAAGAAAAGCTAAAAAATATTGGTTAAAAGGTTAGTGTGACACCAGCTCTCTAGTGTATTGTACCATATTGCTTTCCCTAAGGCATTTGAAATACACTTTTTCTTTCCTTTTGGTAGTAAGTAAGTAAGGGAGCAAAGGGGTGAAACCAACTGAATAAAAATACATTACAATAAAGCTTATAATGAATTATAAAATATAAAATGTGTACCTAACTATCCTTTCATTGTTGAGATTATAAAAAACTGTCTTTTTTTGACCTAATTAAATGACCAGATACTAAAAAGTAGAATCAGTGTCATTTCCAGGGTAATACACCCCAAAAACAAACAAAAAAACCCTAACGTGACACATTTAACTCAATGGTGGAGACACTTTGTCTCTGAGACAATCTCCAACAGCTGTGACCAGACCTGTGAGGCACCATATGACGCAAAGAACGAAATGTGGAAACTGACCAAAGCTGAACGATAACTGTGTCGGAAAAGAGCTGCTGGGACTTAAAGTGTCTTACTCTAGTACAACAGAGTTATTCTGGGGTTTATGGTGCAGCTCTCGCAAAACAAGAGGGAGGCTAAAAACAGCAGTGGACATGCCAGTTGGTATGCTGCAACTAGCTGTTAGTGGGTAAAAAATGTAATATAAAAGAGAACCTTTGTACAAACAAGTGTTAAACATGATTTGTTATCAACAAAAAAAAAGTAAAAATGCAGTATATGCATTTATCAACCACAGGGATTAGTCATAAATGGGGAAATTAAAGGTGAATTATAAAAGCTAAAGCAGTTTGTTACATGTCACTGGAATCAAATCGAAATACACTGGGAGAATTGTTTTTGGATAGACTAGAATTAAATACATCCTCAGTCGAGGAGGGTAAAGGTGGAGGGGAATACAGTACATTCAGTGCCTCCATGAGGAGAGGACTTCAGATTCTCCTTGGAGCTACATTTTGACAGAAAGTGACTTTAAAAGTCTACTTTATTGTATGAAATATGACTCTATGGAGAAATGCACAGATGTATGGACCTCTAACGTCGAGGATGGGGTTGAAATACTGGTCGTAAAACTACTGGCGGGGGGACACAAGAAGGTCGTGATGGTGACAATGCACTGGAGGTTGTGTGGTCATTCATATACAGTCATTTCAGTGATGCAATTGTTGTTTAAGGTGTTTGATAATATGAGATATAATCAAAAGTACTATATAAAAGTAATTTTTGTCTCTTTTTTATCCTATTAACCAAGTTACTGGTAGATTAAGGTAGTATGATACAATAAATATTTCACCTGAGAAACACTAAATGGGAATCTCTTAAACACTAAACACGCATAAAAAATGTCTATTTAGTATAAATGTCTTCTATTTTCAACAAACCTCAGTGGTAGTTTTATAATATGCATTGTACTACCCATGTACGTTTATATTTTTTAAAAAGTGCATTCATAACCACAGGGCAAGCCTTTAATATGTACTTTGGGCAACATTCACCATGTTTCCACAGCAGCTCTAAGGGACAAACTAGTGATAACTTGCATTTTGTGTTTTCTATGCAAGCCCAGAAGAATTAAAAAAATTTTGGTGTGCAAAGGACGGAATACAAATTTCCGTGAGACAGGTAGGGTGTTCTAATAATCTTCAGTCTCACTATTAGATGTGACGAATAAACACTGGACCTTATTTGCTATTATTGTTTTACGATTCTTACAGTGGCACGCTCGTATGTAGGCTCTAAAAACCACACAATGTTACGGTGAACATACAGAGCAACAGAGATGAGGTGCAACACCGACTTCCACATCTAAGCGTGGCCTTGTGTTTGCGCTGTGTCGGCATGTTTTGGTCCTTCTGCTGCTTTAAAACAGAAACCACTTAGAGCTGATTGTGGTTATCCGAATGTCAGGAGAGAAATAAATTAGTGTGATATGAAAATGCCTACTGATACTTTTACATGGGCCTATTTTATTGCACGCCAGTTGCATATTGAGAGAATTTTACCATCAGTGTATGACCTACAACCCAACTGATAAAGTGAATGGGGCTTGAGCTCAAAAAACCTGATTACATTTCTTGTTTGTTGAACATGTCTTGTTTTGTGACAAAAGCAAGACCAGGAAATACAGTATTCCCATCACAAGGGACAAAATGAGACGGCCAGAAAGTCATGACTGAACCTGTCTTTTTATATATTTAAATATTTAAAAGTGTGATAGAAAGGCGATGTCTTTTTTGCAGTTATTGAACACCTCTATCTATGCAGCTGCCAAGAAAGAAAAAGACACACAAGCACACTAAGGAAATGACGGACTGATGCAACAACACTGAAAATGGTTTGGCTTCAGGAAGTTAGTGCTGAAACGGACAGAGACAACCAACACGAGTCGCCTAATGAAGTGTCTATCTCACTATCCTCCAAGATATTTAGTTTTTTTTTTATTTAAAAGAGACAAATACCTCTTGGAACAAATTATTCATATTACCGTTCAACCACTACACCATCATAAAAAGCCATAAGGGTAAACCGCTACATTATTTCATAGGAAAATGACAGCTGACATGACACTACGCAGCACAAGAGATGCATTTGTGTGCCTTCAAACTTCTAACTCAGAGATGCATCAAAAACAACCAGAAGATTATACATAAACTCCCTTGCTTCCAGTTTATATCTTTATGCCAATAGTTTTTAAATGATACTGCAATCAGGATTCAATTTGCTCCACATAGTTGACCTATGTGCCTTGATCCCACCCACCCCCAATTTGTCTCACCTTCAACACACGGCTCTACTCCAAAAAGAGATTTGCCTGACAGATGCAACATCGCAAGTTTTTAGTAGTGCATTGATCGATTATGACCCAGCAAGCATGCTTGCAAAAGCCCACACATGCAAACATGCAGAAAAACTCTGCCCAGGCCATTTCTCCTGCAGATGACAGGGAGCAGGGAGCATCTATTTTGAGGTTGGCTGCACAGAGCAGAGAGTGGAGACCTGGCGAGTCGTAAAGATGTCAAGAGCGGTAATCAGGTCATCAGGGGAGGTTTAAAAGAAATGATGGTTACAGACACATCGCTGTTTTCATTCCTGTGCTTCCTGTTGCAGTGCTGAATCTCTGTCATGTGCTGATGATGGAGCTACGGTAAGGTATTTGTCAAAAAACATGATTTTTTTTATGTCTCCAGTTCAGGCCATATTTTTGTCCTTGAGATCTTCTCAACTATTATTCTTAGAATAAATTCTGTAAGTTTTCATCCACAGGATGCAACACGGCCAAATGTCAGCTCTGAGACACATTTGGGAGATGAAGTTGTTTTGAACATTTTCTGACCAGAAGAGGGCAGACAGTCTATTTGAAATTCCCAGTCACAGAGCCATGGTGTATATACTATGAGGTGCAATAATGTTGCTCTTGATGTATACACTACATCCAATTTATCTGGCTTTCATCTGGTGCAGAAAGCAGAGGGTATCGCATTTACTGTGAATGACCTCAGTTGCTGCTTGAAAGGAGGAGAAGCCTTCAAAAGAACAGCAGAAAGATGGGTAATGGCTTTCAGTGTTATTACTATTTAAATCAACCTTTAAATCACAATTATGGCTTTAAATACTTCTCTTAACCTTTGAAGGATTTAAAAAGCCTGGAGAAACACTGTATTTATTTAAGTTTTAAATAAATGATCACATGTGAGTCAGCAGGATGACTGTAGCACTGGTAGATTAGCAGTAGCTAAGAGACACCAACAGTGAGCATGGAGACAAAGAAGCTGTAGGAAGAAGCCAAAAGATGCTGCACAAAACACATTATTACAATTCAGTTTGTATCAAGGCCAAATGAGTCCACTTCTAAAGAATGTGGTTTTATAGTTTTTTCATGCAGAGGTGAACATTTTGTGTGTGGGAAAAAAAGTGTCACCTGTCCTCCTTTGGGCTGGTACTTGATGTTCTCCGTGGAGCCGATCTTGGACTTGATATTCTTGAAGTCGGGCAGCGGCTCGCTAATGATGCGAAGCTGCTTGGGCGTGGTAGCAGGCGACTTGGGCGGGGTGCGGACCACGGCCACCTTCCTGTCCTGGGATATCAAGCTGAGGGAGCGAGGGGTTCCAGGAGTCCTTGATGACGATGAGTAGCTGGGAGGAGTCCCCGGTGTGATGGCTGTGGAGCCAGGAGTGCGCGGGGTGGAGTGGCCGCTGCGAGCTGAACGGGAGCGTATTGATTCTGTAACTTAAAAAAAAAAGTTAGTTGCAGTTTAATATTGCAGCTGAAGAGAAGGACCACACTGGAATGAGGTATAGACTATTTCAAGTATACTGTTAAAGCCGAGTACCAGTTTATCTCACACCACCCAACGCAATAGTCCTGTAAATACATATATTTTGCAATCTCACCTGTCATACTAGGGGCTCGTCCTGTCCTGTACTCTGCCCTCATCTCAGTGTGAAATGCTACAGAAGGCAAAAGAGAAAATGGTTACGATTTAGCTCCAAGAACAGAAAAAGATAACCTGAAAGATTTTGGAGCTCTGTCAGATTCAACCATGCAACCACCTACATCAAAAACACTAAGCTATACTGGATTGGAAATGGCGAAAAGCACTGGATGAAAAGGAAAAACACAACATTATCTAATTACTACAAAATGACTGTAGTAAATGTGGTTTTAATCGAAAGAAAAACACTATAATGGCAAATGTACTGTATGTCTGATTGGCAAACTAAAGGTTATATTATATGGTGATGAATCTGTGTTATTTTCACTCACACTGAACACAGCTACTTTTGTAAAGTGAGTTTAATGAGTGTCAGCCTACATGTGGGTCTGCGGGGAGCAGTGGAGCCAGAGCTGGTGATGGAGGTGGAACTCTCCTCTTGGTCGTGGTACCCACGGCGACTCAGTATAGAGCCGTGGCGCGTCACTGAGGACTTCTTGTCTGGGCTCCTTGATCCGCCGTCCTGTTTTATAAAACCACACACACACCGGATAAAGGGAGATGATCCTCGGGCGTAACATGGCTTTGATTTGTTTTTAACACATTGTGAAACAAGTGTTTTAAATGTTCAAAATTACGGGAACTGAGGTATATTTTTCAATGCTCTTTGCAGAAGCCCTGCAGCATCGGTGCCGCGCTACCATCCACCTACCTTGACTTATGAGTCATAATGCTGGAGAGCCTGGAGGCTCTGCCGAGGTCTATATAATGAGACACTCTGGATATGTAGGTGGAAATCTTTGTTAGTGCCAAATGATGGGCACTGCACAGAGATGGCACAATGACGAGAGCCATGTAGGTGAGTAGCAAGGCACCAAAATACAGGATTTAAAGTGAGAATAGCAGTGGTTCAATGTGCATTTTAAATGAAAAAGGTCTGGTGCATCCTTTCAAAGACGGGGACCATATAATTATTATTATTCAACACGCTCATGTAAGAATTCCAATTAAACTCATCTGTAGGAACTGTAAATGGAGAGTTGCAATTAAAAGTGAAAACATGTGTGGGCCTCAAAATTACAGAATTGCAGTATGTTTTCACGCTGTGACATTTAAGAAAAGCAGAAAGCGGGTTATTTCAGACACGGTAAGTGTCATTACCATGGTAGGGAGTTAAACGGAGTCACGACCACAGCCGCTGGAGAAATGTCACAGGGTGATTCGACGCCCACTCGGTTACAAAACAAAAAGCTACTGTATATCTGTATCTACTTGAGCGAGAAAAAACCATTAAACATAAATCATTTTCTCATTAAATACAAGAACGTAATGAACTGTTTTTCTTGTCGTGATTAGGAGTAGAAAATGCTCCTAAACCTTAAGATGTTGATGGATCACAGTTTCTATGGTGTGAACTGTGTCAGTTATCATACACAGATTCATTTGACTGGCAATTAATTGGAAGCAAGATATAGAAGTTTGTCCAAACCTAATGAGGGATTCAGGCTCTTTTTGCAATTTAAGCTTTGACAGGTTCTGGCACCAGATGATATGCCACTGTTGGACCGATGGAGAACACTTACCGATGCTCTGTCACGAGACTGTCGCGCAACACTGAGAGGCTGACGACAGTCTGGCCGAGCCTCTGAGGGACAGACAGAGAAACCGAATGTCAGGGAAATCAAAATACTCAAAGAGAACACACGTGTTAACCTTCATACATTGGGGTAAAGTAAATAAAAAATGTAAATGTCATTGATTTCAAATGATTATCTTTAAAGATATATATGTTTATAGAGGATAGGAGCAAAATTAGGCATATGACAAATCCAATGATCTGTGAGAGTCCCCCATGAGAGCACTGTTCTGCAAACACTTGGCAACATATCACACAGAATGGGGGATACTGTGTTATATAATGGAACTCTGGGTATAATAATCTAAATGGAGGAGTGCAGCAGCACACTGAGCTTTCATCATCAGTGACACAGAATCCCATCCTCCAGGGGAGTATGAAGTGCAAACCGCCTCTGGGACAGACCAAGCATCTTTTACAGTAGCAGTTCCACAAAACAAAAACAGATAGATACTGGTTGCCAGGCAACAGTTAGTTTAAAATAAGCTTGCGGTGGAGTGGATATGTAATTCTTATCGAGATCGGAAAGGTTCAAGATCTTTTTTTGGAGGGGTTTTTCAGACCGTGTGTATCTGTGAGGCCACACTTGCCACGCGTTGCATTAAGATAATTCAAATGAAATCACATTCAGTCAAATTACCAATAAAACCAAATGGACACTAAAACCAAAAGGAAGCAGACGGTGGAAGTAAAACGCAGAGGGAAACGGTTTCCTCTGAATCACCAGCTGTGGGACAGTCCACAGCAATGTGATTCACCTGTGTGTCTCCTTCTGGGGCAGGAGTGGTGCTGCGTGGAGCGAGTCTCGCGGACAGCTGGTTTCATCGCGGTCCTCTTAGACGGGGATTGATTCTCCATTTTTTTGGTCAGCTCTGTCTTCCGTAAAACAGCTGCTTTATCAGAGGAAACAAGGCCATTGGTGAAAGCGTCTACTGCATTATCCTTCACATACACAGATGAACTACCATTCAATCTCACATTCCAAACAATCCGTGGGTGTGAATCCACTTTTTTACTCTACTGCGTAAAAATAAACCAAGCTAAATTATTAGGAAATCAAAATAACAAGAACCTTTTTTCTTCTTGACTTCCTCTCTGGGGATGCAGACAGGTTCTTTGCGGGCAGGTTTGCGTTCCGGTGTGGAGATTCGACCTCTAGCTCTGCCTCCCTTGGCCTTTGGTTTGATTGGCTTCTCCGGTTTGTCCGTCTTCTTCTGTTGAGTCTGTTTGTTTGCCACCACATCAGTCATTTGGACTGGGCTGGACACCTTGGGCAAAGGCTCAAATTGCTCTGTTAGCAAACTCTTATCATCATCTGCAATTTCTAGAAAAAAAGAAAGGAAAGAAAAGACAAGTAAAACATTTATTAGATAATAAGAAGGAAGGAGAACAGAAGTTGCAATTGGCCACCAGAACACTGTTTGAATGGAAGTCTATGAGAAAATGAGCCTACTTCTCACTTGATTGTCAACATTAATAAAGTTAATTTCAGGACCTGAGGAAAATAGATGATAGAGAAGAACAACATGACAGGAAACTGCTATCGTCTAATAGATGCCTGGTTGCAGGTGACGTCTGTGAACTTCTGGGCTTCAAAAGTGGAGTTGCAAATGAAACATTTTTATATACAGTCTATGGGAAGAAGTTGATAATCTCACCTTGTGTGTCCACCCAGGAGCTGTCCAGGATGGAGTCATCCATTGTGGTCTCATCTCTATCGTAGCTTTCCGTCTGTTCTTCCGTTTCGATGGTTTGAGCCTCTTCCTTCTCAGGGGACGCGGGCGTCTCAGGGATATCACCCATTTCATCGAGACTGGCAGCCTCGATGTCCGCCTCCTGGGCTAACTCGACAGATTCCTCCTCTTCCTCCTCTAAGTCTTCGTGAGCGCCGACACAAAGCGCCTCGACCTCAGGAGGAGCCGAAAAACGAATGCTGTGTCCGGGCTCCTCGGCTTCATCGATGGTTTGGACCACGGTGATGAAATCGTCTTCGACCGTCACCACCGATTCGATGGCAGCTCGAGATTCAGAGATCTCCTTTATTGCCGCTGCCTCGGCTTTCTCCACCAGGTCTCCGTCACCTCCCTCTTGCTGCTGATCAGCAGGTGTCAAGGCCACTTTTTCATCTCTTTGTCTTGATAAATCTGCAGAGTCGTCTGGAACATTTTTGTCCATCTCTGCCACTTTCTCCCTCTCTTCCTTCAGTTTCTGTTCCATTTCTAGTTTTTCTTTTTCCTCCTTCTCCCTCAGTTCCATCTCTCTCTTTTCTTTCTCTTCCTTCTCCTTTAATTCCCTCTCTCTCTTTTCTTTCTCTTCCTTCTCCTTTAATTCCCTCTCTCTTTTTTCTTTCTCTTCCTTTTCCTTTAATTCCCTCTCTCTCTCTTCCTTCTCTTTTAGCTCCCTCTCCATTTTCTCTTTCTCTTCCTTCTCTTTTAATTCTCTCTCAATTTTCTCTTTCTCTTCCTTCTGTTTTAGCTCCCTCTCCATTTTCTCTTTCTCTCTTAATTCTTTCTCTACTCTGTCCTTTTCCTCCTTTTCTCTCTCCTCTTGTTCGATCCTTTCCCTCACTTCTCTTTCTTTCTTTTCTTGCTCCTCTTTCTCTTTTCTCTCCTTCTCCAGTTTCTCTTTCATCTCAAGCTCTTTTTGTTCTTTCTCCCTCCTTTCGTTTTCTTCACTCATTATCCTCTCTGCCTCTTCCTTTTCTCTCTCTTCTTTCTCTCTCCTTTCCCTCTCTTCTGCTGCTTTCATTTCCTTTTCTTTTGTCTCCGACTCTTCTTTGTCTTCCTTTTTCTTCTCAGCGTCTTCACTCAACTTTCGTTCCGATTCCTCTTTAGTTTTCTCCTCTTTGTTTATTCCTAACACAGGTGAAAGCGCTCTTTTGGGTGAGCCATAAATATCCCTTTCTTTCACCTTAGAAGGTGAGAGCACTGGAGAGAGCAGCTTGTCATCATCGATAATACTCTCCACAGATGAAGTGGGTGAGGTTTTGGTGGGCCTGGCGATTCGGTCTTTGGCCACGCCAGTCAGCTGGTACACATCTTCAGCGTCCACTTCCTCGTAAGCCTCCTGGTGGACCAGCTTCACCTTCTCCCGGAGCTCCTGTAATTCCCGCTCCTCTTCCAAACTGAGAGGCCTGTCCTCCATCTCCAATTTGCGGATTTGCCGCTCATAGTCGGCGATCTCGGTTTCCGACGCCGAGCCTTCGCCGCTGCCTTGTCGTTCAGTTTCGCCCAGTGACCTCCCGCCTTCCTCCAGAGTCACCGTGACGGTTGGCGTCACAAATGACTCACTTCTACGGGAAGGTGCTTTCTCCTCCTCCTTATTTACTGATTTATTTAATAGATCATCTACAATCTCTTCGCTCTTTTCTTCAGCGGGACCTTTAATGTCTCCCTGTGTCTGATCTTTCTCTTCAGTGACCTCAGCAGCTCCTGACAGCTGTGTCGTTTCCTCCGTAGATGAGTCTCTGACTGCTAACTTCCTTGCCTGCGCAGCCACTTTCTCCTCAAGAACAGAGTGTGTGAACCCCTGTGTAGACGTGCTTGTAGGGCTTAGCACATCTGCAGGGGATGGCATTGGCCCCGAATATTCACTGAATACACAATAGCCCATCTCCTCAAGCTGGCTTTCACTTCTTCTGGCTCCGGGACTTTGTTCCCCTGAAATAAGGCTAGCCAGAGGGTCATCAGCGAAAGCAGAAACATCAATTTGAATGGATTTTCTACGGGTAATTTCTGGATCAGTGTTTTCTGATGCCAGTCTCGAACGGGTACCGGCAAGGTCCAGCATCTCGGGCAAGTCTTGTGCCATGACTGTGCCGTTTTTATAGGTGCCATTATTGGGCTGAGGTGAATCTGGCGACTCTGGTTCAGGGCTGGGTTTCGAGACTCCATCAGTCGATCTCGGAGGAGATGAGGAATCTGAACAGACGGAAGCTGCAGTCTCCAGGATCATGGGAGGGAAGGATGGAGGCTTATCCACAGAGGGGGTAGTGACTGGGAGGTAGTCTGCCGATTCATCGAGGCTACCACTAGTATATGACATTATATCTGTAGCCAATGGGGAGAAGTGCTTGGTTCTACCTTGGCCACTCTGATCCATTGCTCCAATTGTGATGTTAAGTGAGTAACTCCTCTGCTCTAGGGCCAGTTTACCTGGAGAAAGCCTGCATTCATTACTCCTATCAGGAAGTGGGAATGCTCCAGTGGCTTCTGCTGTACTCTTATTTTCAGACTTATCTTCGGTTGTAGTCTTCTCTTCACCAGCTCTGCTCAGTTCGTAATAACCCTCTCCCTTACACTGTAGCGCCTCCTCGGGCTCTGCGGCTGACGTTTCAAAATACGCCGACATGCCAGATCTGTCTGTTGCATCTTTCGTCGAGTCTCCTCCTTGATCTTTGACTCCCATTGAAGAGAAATCAGATGGTGCACCTATGCTGCAGATCTCCACCACCTCCACTGACGGCTGCTTCTCCGACACTGTGATTGGCTCGCCATACAGAGGCTGAAGTGTGAGTGATTTGGGAGATTCTTTGGCTTGGTTTTGAGGTACAAAGGATGGCATATCCATGGTGGGGCTCTCTGGTACGACTCGTTCACCAGCAAAGAATCCTTGCATCTGGGGCTCAAAAAACTCCTCTGGGCGTTTTTCCGATCCAATGCTGTCTGGACTCATGGACCCACTGGCCTGCTTGTCCGAGTCCATCTTCAAAGCTGAAACGACATCTGTAAGTTGGCTGTTTTGTTCAACATAGAAAGCAAACGGTCTGGCATGCTGCGAGTAGGATACAATATTGAGGCAGGGACTGGAAAAGCCATTATTACTGAAACAGGCAAAGCTGTCCTCAAAAACTTACAGCACAATGATACGGCCATCACTGAAGAAGTACGGCGAGAGTATGGGGTCCACCAATTCACAGATGGATGAGAATATGGCATGATATATGACGGAACCGGTATGAAGAAACTGTGATGCTGATTCATGGAAAAAAACAAAAAAACAAGCAATAACAGATAGGATGGATATCCATGCAGATATTCAAAACATCAGATACGAAAAGAAACAGCATTTCTGTTATTCTTTGGTGTTCTGGGATTTTGTCCATTAACAATTCATCACATTGTTTTTTAAATGACAATTCAGACAACTTATCATGACTTCCAAATGTAAATGCATAACTCGAGAGAATGTTAGCGCAGATACAGAAGCACCTCGCTGCTGATGGCACAGAAATGCTGCACGCTGTCACCAGCTAACGGTGACAAAAATAAAATGAAGAATGTAATGCATTTGATGAGGTGATGGATCCACTACCAACAACTGTAACACACTGAACATGAAACAGCCAACAAAAAACTTCCCTGCAAATTCTTTACAACGAATCAGGATAACACTATGAGCACTTTGAATATTGTGATCTATGGTTAGTAAGTACGACTATTAATGGTTACAAAAAGTGCAAAAGCACTAGCATAAAAGCACTTAAGCCATGTGACGACATAATGAGAAACCTGTAAGCTCATAGCATTTGATTACACCAACACGAAAAGCCCGGCCCAAAGACCACAACAAGAAAAAGAAAAAAAAAGGAAATGCAAAAGTGCAAAGATATCACACAAGTTAAAAGAATGTGGCTCTTTTCACCAACAAGCCTGTGTTGCCTCGCAGCCGCAGCAGAGCACAGAGAGGGTCACTTGCCATTCCGTCTAATTTATAACACTTATCATATTATGCTTATCCTTTTGACACATCTGCAGTGTTCTCATACAGTTGGCAATGCAGTAACATGCAGGCAGGGAGAGCAGAGGGCAGGACACACCTGTCGCCTCACCCTCTGCTTGCTCCTCCTCCTCCTCCTCCTCCTCTCTGTCCATAGAGCTTTCTGCAGCAGCACTAACTGCTTCGGACGGCTCCAGGTCTACGTCCTGAGCCTCGTCTATGGCCCCTGCCTGCGCTAAGGTTTCAGCTTGGGGGCTGTCCAGCTCAGGCTCCTCCCCACTCCATTGCTGCTCATCAAGAGCTGCCTCGGACTCTGCTGCCTCTGCACTCTCCTCCTCCTCCTCCTCATCCTCCTCCTCCTCCTCCTCCTCCTCTTCCACCTCTTCCTCGTATTCAGCTGTAAGAGCCTCCATGGTCTCTTCTTCTCAAAAACAGGGTGAGAGGGGGACACATTAAGACTACAGGCAACACAGACTTGGGTTATGTGAGAACACAATTTATGACGGGACACTTTCAGCTCTGGGAAAGATGACTCAGCGTTTATCTGTTCACACATATTGGAGTTAGTCATGTGGTCAAATATTGTATGTGAGGATTTTCTTGACCCTGTACTTGATATGTAAGGAAAGATATGGCGCATATGATCTACTTTTTTTATAACTTTATTACATAATTATATGAAATATCTGTCTGTTTTATCAATATAATCAAGATCCAGCACTTCTGAAATCACTGGCCATTATGTAATAAATCTAAAGCAACTGGCCATAAAATCCTCCCAATATGTCACAGAGACTCAGGAATAATGTTCATATAACAAACTGAACTCACCAACAACAACAGTACAGCCAAAATATTTGCTTTAAAAAAAATATTTTGCAGACTGCAAATGATGTTTATGTTTTGAAATCATGTTTTGGCATGTGGCGCCACCTACCGCCGTCTATCAATCATTGCAGTCAGTAGAGTCTCAGCTGCCGAGCAACCACGTCAGAAAACGAAACCTAAAAGACCTCGGTATTTTGAATTTGAAAGTAGTAACCGTTTTTGGCCACATTCTTACATATGGCACCTTTAATACACAAACCACATGTTTAGACTCTAAATGGCCAATTTCTCTCCTCAACTGATCTTAAAACTGCGTTCCGGTACACAGTGTTCAATGTTACTCAGTTGCAACAGTCTTTCTCTCTCGGACGCCATTGCTCACTGTAGCAAGAAGCACAACAACCTTGCATAGCAACCCCTACTGATCAGGCGGGAAATTGCAGTGCGTATCCGGCACCACGACGGAGAACTATGAAGGGTCGAGGGGTCTCCGTGGTTACACAGTCGGATAATGCATTACGCAGTCTGAGAAGTCAAATTTTCAGATTTATTTTTATGACAATAGAGGCAGGCAAAGATGAGTTCTATTCTGGGGCTGAGGGAAAATATAGTGAGTCTCTGAAGAGGATAAATGCAATTAAAATATTAATTTTCTAAGGTTTTATGAAGGTGCAGATGCGGTGTGAGTGTGTGGAGCTGAAAGTCTTCCTTGTTGCCTCAGTGTCAAACTGTGAGAATAGTGACAAAAGAATGAGAATAGAGGGTGTGACACACTGCAGGTCATTTAAGAAATGAGAGAAAATACTGAGGAATGAACCCAAAGAGAGCCCGGGGTGATGACTGGTAGAAATATGAATGCACAGAGAATGTCAGTCACACACAGTGAGATACTTATAAAAGGCAGTTGGGCCTTAAATCATGTTGACTGATGTCATGGTAAGTGTTGTGTATCAGGTCCATTGAGTGAAGCGTGATGAAACATAGTCCTATCTTACAGACATCGCTCGTATGTGTTGGGACTTAATGGCGTGGCAATCACAGGTAGCAACAGCTTTGGGTGAAAATAATTAGAAATTAAAGCAATGCGACTGTCAAACAAACATGGAATTGCTCAGGTTTTTGAGCACACAAAACATCACAAGGACACACAAACACAGACAAAAGACGGACGGAAAAGACGGACGGACGGACCGAGAGACGGAGGGACGAAAGGAGGGAGGGATGAAGGGGAGTCAAATCACAGAAGTAGAAGAGGAAACTGGTGTTTAAAAGAGGAGGGAGGAAAAGAGAGCAAGATGGAGGGGGAAATGGCAAAAAGGAACCATGCGTGGTTCACCTTCAATCTGTCTAAAGGCCACGGCCTGCCCTGTGGGGCGAGAGCCAGAGTGCGTCCACTCTGGGCTGAACAATGGGTGCTCATAGTACTCCTCGTCGGAGTGGTAGGGGTCGTCCTCAGGCACGGATACTGAGATGGAGGGGGCGAGGAACTTGCACCTCTCCCGAGAATTTTGGAAGCGGCGGAGAGGGCCCGCCTCCTCCTCGTCCCCTACATCTACAAACAAGACAGACACAAGGAGAAGAACTGCAGGGAAATCTGGACACAGACTGAAAGAGAGTGAGTGAGGAGGAAGAATAAGAAATAAAAAAAAGAAGAAAGAAGAAAACAGCAGAAAATGGGAAACATGCCAAATAATATCCACTGTAAAAAGCGATGCAACACACTATTGCGCCTTTGGAAACATTAATAGAATGCTACTTCTTGTTAATTTTCTAAAATGTTGGTCAAAAACAGGTTACAACACAAAAAAAGTTAATTTTAAACACAGAGGCAGTGTTACCAAAAAGCTATTTAACAACCTACACTGTATATTTGCATCATCATCAAAAAATAAATAGGATTCTTGCAGCAGTCATGGCTTTTCTGCTCGCCTATAGCTATAAAAAGATATTGAAGTAAACTAAATTGAGGCAACTCTAAATCATTGGCTTAACCGGGCTCAGTTGATCCATACTTTTTTCTTTTTTTTTTTTACTTGCTACATCTTTCAACAACCTTTTACAGTGGATATTGTTTGCAGTGAAAGGAGGAGACAAAGCTTAAATCAATACAAATGTAAAATAGGCAACAAAAACCAGAGTCACCAAATAGGGGAATGCAAGAAGAAGGTAAGGCCTGAGTGAGGTCGAGAGAAACGGAACACACACATAATGACACTGACAAAAAGACAATGACGGGCAAACTCAGAGGTGGCCAAGCTATGGGAAAGGGGGGGCCAGCCGTACTCTGAGATCGACTAGTTAAGTTTGGTAAGGATGGAACACAAACTGCTTCACATATGAATAAATGACGCCAATCTGACACCCTCAGACACGAATGAAAACCTCCATAAGTCACATTTAAAAAGACTTTTTGTTGTGAACAAGAAAATGTCCAACATCTAAAATCATTCTGGATTATTGTAATACATGTGTGTTAATTCAGGGCTGGCCCACCTACTGTAAAGAACCCCCGTCTTACATCCCTGCTACTGCAGACTGAGCACACATTAAAACACAGAGGTCATTGTGAGGCTGAACATCTGCAGGCAGCTGCACGAAAATCTAAAAATCTGGGAGTACAAAATGCGTCACAGTGTAATTCTGCTGTATTCTGTTAAGTCTCTTTCCACACATTCTGTTTCTTACTGGGCTTCAGTTACAGCGAGGGCTAGCTGTGTAAGTAATGTTTGTAGAGATACAGCTATGATCCACAGCCACGGCACAGACAAACAAAAGGACTGACGGCGAACGAGAACAACACAACACAATGACCGGGCATGCAGAATGCAAAAAACACAATAAAAAAGAGACAGAAACAGGAAGTTGGAGGGTTACCTAAAGTGGCTGTCATATTAGTGTGTGTGGACAGTAAGTGGAGATAAAGGAATGGAAATGAAAGGAGATGGTGGAAATTAAGACCAACAAGGTGATCGCCCTTCTGTCTTTTAGAAATAAATGGCGATGAAAATGAAGATGAAGAAGAAACTGTGTCCGTACCACGTGTACGATGAGGAGGAAGCAGGGTTTTTAGAGGAAATGAATGTCTGAAATAATGGAAATGCATGTTCCTGCGTTTTTGCATCATCTCATGGTGTGTGTACAGTATGTGTGGTTTGTCCCCTCAGATGTGGGTCCTGAGAGGGATTAGAAAGTATATCCCCACAGAGACCAACCCCACACAAAGTGGCCCGAATGTGGTGTCGATCACAAACCTCCAGAAGCTACAGAGTGTGCCCCCCCCCACTGGAGACACACTCCGACGAACACATTGGTCCTACCTTGTTCCAGGGGGCCAAAGTGCTCTGCGGCAGGTGAGGGGGGAGGGGAGGGGGGCAAATTGGTGGTGTCTTCAACTGCAGATGGGGAAGCAGGGTGGAGGATGAAGGATAAAGTCATGTCAGTCACATACGGCAAAGGACTTCGAGCATCTGCAGCCAGAGATATGTTTGGTTTTTTTTTTTCTATTCTTTCTTTCAAACCTGGCACCCGCATTACCCAGAATGCAACTTAAATGCTGACAGTCCAGTTAGAAATGTGTAGTAGCTATGCTTGTAGCAGCTGGTTGCAAGTAGAAATGAGGTTTAGGGCATCAAGAGAGACAATTATCAGATGATATCACAATGGAGCCAGAGACAAAGGATTTATCTTTATCTCTATCTTTAATTTGTATTAAGAAGGTCTCTTCCTCTCTTCCTGCATCATCTATCCTCCTTAGCAAAACACCCTTTTAGTCAGATAAGCAAAACAAATGTAACTGCATCAGTTTGCTCAGGGACAATTTCACATGACATGTACACGACTCACTGTGGCTTAATGTTTAACATAGGGCAGGGTTTGACAAATTAACAATGCCCTGCTGCTGCTGCTTCTGCTTCTGCAGATGCTGCTGCTGCAGTGCTCAAAAAGACACCCCGCTGTATCATTTTGCACCCATTGACATACATAGGATGTGAGTCTAGGTTCATTTTGGGATAATAATCCGATTCCTCGTAAAACACACGATGTGTGAAAAACAGAGGTCAAGCGGTAAAAGGCTGCAGCCTCCTGTGACCGCAGCGCGATACCGTGTACGAGAGTGTGCGTGAATTTTTACCTGATGGCAGCCTCTGAGTCTCCTGTTCACCTTTCAGCACGGCCACGGCCTCTGCCGTTACTTCTTGCACAATCCGTGCGGACACTTGCTCTGACAATACACAGACAACAAACACCGTCAGTCAAACAGTCGACAGGTTTTCTGAGCCACAGGTGGTCGTGGTGGTTGCTAGACAAAAGTTTATTTTTTGCAATAGTTTGAAATTACCCAGTGTTAAAAATTGATGCTGAAATCCCAACATGTCTTCCTGATTTGTAAACAAACAGCTCTTAATGCTAACTTTGGGCATGTGCCGCAAAATTAATTCCCTTGAGGCTTTTATTTAGTTTTAATCGGCTGCTATTAGTTGCGCTAATAAGCTGTAATGTAGCTTCCAGATTTGTATCTTTCAAATAACTGTGTACATAATTTGAAGTTGTTGTTGGAAGAGAGAATAATAATATTGAATAACACGCCAGTCTTTCTTTTGAGTTGATAGAGATGAAAGAGTGGGCTTGCAAACTTAGTTAATACATTTCAAGTTTCTCAACGTTCATCTTCCGTCCATTTCACCTCACTTTTTTCTTAATCATGTCACTCAAACACCCGAGTTGAAAGCCAGTGACTGCAGGGAGGCAAGAGCGGCTTCTGAAGGCTGTGAGTGTCGCCATGGAAACCCAGCATCCTTGATAAAAGTGTAGACTGAAAATAAGCCTGGATCAGAAAGGAGTGAAGTGTTTAAGATGAGAGACATTTCATCTCTTAAAAAAATATTGTTTACTGTATTTCAGGCTCTTGCCTTTGCAGCAAGAAGACTGGGGTTTTCTCCAGTTTCCTCCCAATGTCCAAAATCATGCAAAGTATCTGCCAACACTGATATCTGTCTGTCATTGCAGAGCCTTTTAAACTATGTTCACAACACATTTGTGCCATTTCAAGCTATTTCAAAGACACAATTCTCCAGCTTTGTAACTAAATATTATCCTCACATAAATTAGAAATGAACATGACTCAGCTAAAATGCTGTTGCTGATTTTAATTAACATTTTTACAGTCTATCTGTGCATACTGAAGCATGCATGAAGCATAGGATGCTTGGATGGTATCTGTCCAGAATCCGATCCAGTGTCGGACCAATACCGATACTGAGTCTTGCATCAGCTCATCCATACTTTATATACAATATAATCTGTGCTACAGAAAGAGTAATTTAAAAATAACTTATAAATGACATATTAACCATCAATAAAGGGAATAAAACTGTCCATCAGTGCCTAATTTTTATTACTGGTGTTACACACTGAATTAAGAATAATTCTAATCTGTCATTTTATTTCCCTTAGCATTTGTGTTTCTCTAGTAAATATGAAAGATGCTGTCAACACTGAAATCCCCCACAAGAAAAAAAAGTAGATGACTCTGTTTAACTGTGTTCTAACGTGATAAATGCATCTTTTTAACCAATGTTATTCACCAATTCAATTTCCTAATCATGCCTAATGGTCTCTTTGTGTGAAACAAGCATTCGTCTTTCATCTTAGTGTTTGAAAAAAAAAAAAATCAGTTCAAATGTTGCCGGGGTGCAAGGAACATGACACGACACATTTGCATAATGTTTTTACTTCTTTTAAGGCTATTTTGTTAGACACACACACACACACACACACACACACACACATGCACACCTCTTCAGAGACCACTTAACACAGCCCACTCACCAACTCAAAGCAGCCATTTCCTATTTTCCGTGTATAAAAATGTGTACAGCTTAGTTACCACTTCTTCTAGTAGTGCAATATAAGTAGTGGATATTGTGCAACAGTGCCCAAATATAGTTTTTTAGATTTTAGTATGAGTTTCAGTGTTTGTGTAATGTATCAACGCTATAACAAACCAAAATAGTGACGCTAAAGCTTGATTATTCAAACTTAAACACCAATAGCACGGGGTGAAGAAGTGCAGTATTAGAGGTGGAGAATGAGGAAAGTGTGCGTCACCAAAAAAAAGAGCGACAATGCTCGCTGAGATCTCCAGGTTTCTATTTTTGGAGGCATTAAAAACAAAACACGTAATCGATTTCAGACGCGAACATAAAGTGACATCAGAAGCAAAATCAAGGTCACTGCCTTCAGACGTCACCGCTTGTTTACTCTCTTTCTCTCAACGCTGTAAAAAAAAAAATGCCCTTGTCTCAGCCACAAAGCTGGAGACAAACCTGGAGACTGCTTGTCTGGAAAAGAACGATCTCACTTGACAGCGGCAACAGACATTCACAAATGGACACATGCACACAGGCTGTATACGTGTAATCTACACAATCTGTACATCAACAATCAAAGGTCACATCATAATCAGGAATTCTGTCCCATTAAAATTAGAATGTGTATTACCTGATCAGAAAGACTGGAGCTGAGAGAA
The DNA here is from genome assembly GCF_963457635.1 of Microchirus variegatus. Classification (NCBI taxonomy): domain Eukaryota; kingdom Metazoa; phylum Chordata; class Actinopteri; order Pleuronectiformes; family Soleidae; genus Microchirus; species Microchirus variegatus. Next base: position 9,733,985 of record NC_139823.1, read on the forward strand.
CACTCTCTCTGAGCAGAGGCTACGACTGAAAGCCCAAAACCAACACAACATACAGCCAAGGCTGTAAGGCACACACACACACACACAAACACACACACACACACACACACACACACACACACACACACACACACACACACACACACACACACACACACACAGCAGGACTGAGAGGGCATGGAGAGAAGGGGAGTGTCAGTGGTATGATACCAGCCAGCAACCAAAATGTGTACAGCAATTGGTTGCCATACCAACAGACTGGTGGTGGCCACTGACTTCCATCGTCCATATGCAGTTCTGCAGACAGAATAATGTGCCAAAGCTGTTTCAGCATCTCACTCTGAAGAGGTCTCAGACTTTATAACATACGTACTGGTGCAGATTTTTCATCTGCGAGAAAATACAACAAAATACTTTCATTTTTACTAGTATTAGAGTATGAGTAGGGTATTATAATCCCTGTAAGTGGTACACATTTTTACAAATTAATATGTTAAAACATATACAGAGGTGATAAGAATGTGCAATATAGAGTACCTTATATCCTGTTTTACCCCAGTAAAACCGACAAAAAATGCTCTATTTTGTGACTTTTGCACAGTAGTCGCTCAATTTGACTCAACAACACATTATAGAAGACGGAATAAAATGCATTTTGTCAAGCCTGAAGATGTGACCTATAAACACACACACCCAGGATGTCCATATAGAGCACTAAGGTTAGGTTAAAAGGGTGTTCAAAAATGTGGTTTCAAATCATGTAAAATTCACACTTACACACATATACTGGTCTATGCTGTTTGTAAGGTTTTTTGTTGTGTTGTTATTTTTTACAGAATATAGATGCTGCGTGAATGTGTGTTATCTGTTCCTAATTCACTGCCACTCACATATTTTGGTCTATTCACTTCTTAAATGTTGCCATGTTTGCACAAAATAATAACGTAAATGCACATAAATGTAGATATAAGTGACATTTTCATCATGTTTTATTGTCGATTAAAAACACAATGCACAAACAGAGGGCTGGTTTAGCTGCAGCTCCTCCTCCCTCTTTCTCCATTTTCCTCTCTTTCAGTGGTAGCCTCACAGCTCTTCTCTGTTTTCATCTTTAGGAATTCTAACTAAAGTGGCAGAGCTTTTTCTGTGTGTTTTTGCAGCCAAGGGAAGGAGGAAAAAGGTGCAATTACTCACAAGTGAAAGGTTAAACACGCTGATAAAGCACGCTGAGGGTTTTTGTGTCGTGTCATCGAGCCATATTTAAAACACACCTTTAAAAAAAAAAAAAAAACCAACACACGGTACATATAAGACTTTAAAAGGAAGAGCCTTCATGTATACATTCCTGTACTTAAATGTCAATCTAGTGCAGCGGATCAATACTGTGCAGTCCAGTACTGTGCTCCTGCTGTGAGATTAGGTCTGACCTGTCAGCCACACTCACGAGAACGCTTTGATTGGACACATGCTCGATATTTCAGACAGCCGCCAACACATACCAGTTCAACCTTTTTCTACAGCCTTCTTCAGAGGTGACTTTAACAGATTATTTTATATTTATCACCGTTTCTACATTGTTATTAATGGATATACTGCTGCTGCTTGTATAAATGACATTGTAGTACTATAAATACATCACAACTGACTCTCTGGTCTTCTATCTCTATCTCACCTCCCTCTTGTCCTTTCTCTCCCCCACCTCTCCTCTGTCCACCATTTTCCTTTCACCCCAACCGGTCGAGGCAGATGGCCACACATCTTTGTGGCTGGTTCTGTCAGAGATTTCTTTACCCAGGGTTTTGAACAACCTCAGCCCGTTTCCACCTAAATTTCCCCAGGTAAAAGAAGTACCTACTCGTGACAAGGAACCCACATTTAAACAAGACCTTTATAAGGATGATTTAAAAATGTGGAGCAAAAAAGAAGGACCTACAACAAGACGACGCACGACAAGGTCCAAGCTCTTTTGTGTGTATTTGCTCTTGGAGGAGTTTCAGCAGGACTTTGAGTCCGTGCCGAGAAACAACCAAGTTTATACCTGAATAGCAGACAGGCTGGTGGAGCTAAACAAGAAACAAGTCCGGGTAAAAATTAGAGAAACTTAAAGAGGACTCTAAGAAGCTGAAGGACCACAACAGATTTGAATACATTTTGCTGGAAATGTTGGTGGAAAAAAGGGGGCTTTGATAAAATGTAGACGCGCAGGCACCACGATTAGACAATCCTTTTCATCACTGGAGTCAGTTCAGCTCTGAAATACAGTTTTCTTAGCGACAGAATGACTCGAAGGAATCAATGATGCATGTTGTTCAAATGAAGGCCGTCGCAGCATGCCTTCACTTTGACACTTGTACGGCAGTAAATGTCACATTCACAACATGAACTCCACGAAAAAGAAACACCATTAATTCATTCTTTCATTCATTAGTTCTCTACCACTTATCCTGTTTAACAATGACTGGCAGTTAATTGGCCCAGTCGCTGATATAATTATTATACCAGCCTCGATTTGAAATTCTGTAATCGTACTGTAATACACAGATCTGACACTTTTAACTCAACTTTTAACTCAAAAAGTGAAATGTTCCTTTAAAAAAGATGTAATTATCATCTCTGCTTTTGGTCCCTGACTGTATTTTACGAATAACAATGGATGGACACTGAGGCAGGAAAAAAATATATTGATTGGCAGCTACACAGAAAAATACTGTTATCAATCTTCAAAACTAGCATTGGTTGAACCCTAATAATGAAGAATATGGGTGGTTAATTGTCGGTCGCAAGCTACAGGCAAAAAAAAAGAACAAAAACCATGGCAAAGCAAATTGTAGGGGAGTTGTTTCCATGGTTACACCATTGGTAAATTATAATTCTCTTCTCCATGTCGCAAGTGAGGACATGGTGGAGAGCTAAGGGGCAGGGAGACGGATTTTATGTGTTAATTAGAGCATTGCTAATAACAGTACGTGATTGCAGTGAGGACTCAGCATATTGCAAGGAAACGGCACACAAATACATATATGTACATGCCCGCGCGCACACACACACGCACACACACACACACACACATGTGGTTTTCCATGAGTGACAGCAGCTATTTCTGCAGAATCATGCGACAAAGCTCATTCACAAATTCACCCTTTACTTTGATAGGGATGCCGGTGCAACACAAGGTGCCAACTGTTGGTGTATTTTACACTGATGGACCCACACAGAGGCACATGTAAGAGTATTATGGTGGTATAGGGCTTTAATGCAGCAGGCACAGACCACATGTAGCTCGCATGTGCTTTTCCAGGGACATTACTGTATTGTATATTGTTCCCTGTCAAATATCTCTGAAATAGATTTTAAGTCAACATGAGGCAAGATTTTGTGGTTTTGTCTTATACAGTATGTGCAACTACCAGAGATGGAAGTAAGTCTGAAGCCATTCTTGCAAGCAAGTCAAATTATATGAATATGGAAGATGAAGATGATGTTTCACATTCAAATATGCTTTAAAAAAAAAAATAAAAAAAAAAGACAGTCATTTTAAACTGCTAGTGTTTTCTATATAATTAACAATACAACTACAGAACCTAAAATTTAAAGAACCCTGACATGAGGCCTACATTAAACCATTAGCTTCAAATATGAAGCTAAATAAAGCGGCACGTTTCATGCACTTATCATAACCAGTTTTTGACCCAACAAGACATTAACTACCGTCAGTTTCAAATGAAATTTCACATAGCGCCGTTGGTGTCGCTCGGTTGCCAGGTTGGTTACGGAAAGGCTGTGAATGTGTAATTACTCCAAAAGTCAAGTCATTTCCAGTCATTTTACTCAAGTCTGAAGTCATGAGTGTCAAGTCTAAGTCAAGTTGTGTCCTCTGGCAACTCCCCACCTATTCTACAGTGATTGCAATGTAAAGCACGCACTAATCACTTCTCAGCATTTGAGCGGTGGATCATTTGTGCCAAATAAGGCAGTGATGATACATACAACAGAAAAAGGTCTTCTTACCTGCAGTTATAGCGTGGGCGCCAGTGAACTCCCCATTGAAGCCATTTTCCCTGGCAGTGTAGGCGGCCGTGGCCATGTGTGCTCCACCAGTCTGACAAGTCCGGTACGCTGATGAAGAGTAGCCATTGGCTCCTTGAGTGCCGGTGGGCTCCTGCCCTCCTGATGGGTCCCACTGGGGGGCACAATCTTCTGGCTTACGGCTGTCTGCCATGCTGGTCCTAGCAGCAGGGGAGGGTGGGCAATGGAAGGGGCTGCTCCTTCTGGATAAAGAGACAGGAGGAAGGAGGAGAGAAGGTGACACAAAGCTCAGAATGTTAATCGTACTAACTGTAATATCAAGGAGAATCCCTCACTGTGCAGACCAGAGGAGGCTGCAAGACATGCTGCATCAATCATGCTCACGGATCTCTTTCTGTAAAGTCACCATCATCAGTGCTGCAGCTCCACTGAGCTCGAACATCTGTGCTCGTGGGAGTTTGTGTGTAGGTGACTGTGTGAAACACTGTCTTTTTGGATGTTGGCAGACAGGTGACAGCTCACTAGATGGAATCCGATTGATTATTCATACAGTAAAGTATAGCCAGTGGCCCAGGTGGTCATCGTGACTGGTCAAAAAAAAAAAAGATAGAAGCAGACTTTGAGTTTGTCAGACAGAGAGTTGCAGGAATATATAAGGTGGGCTCTGATCAAGAGAAGAAAAGAGAGGTTATGGAAAGTGAAGGACGAGGTAGCGGTTCTGATGCCAGCAGCTAAAAAAAAAGGTGGATTCTGATCAATCTGGTAAGAGCCAGTTCAATTTCAGATGCTGGTTAGAAAATGAGACGCATGTTGTGTATAATTTCACCTGATAATCACAAATTGCAAAACCACACGTTTCCAAACCTATCATAAACGTTGAAGATGCTTGATTTTAATACGCCGTGGGTGGTATTTTTCCAGTCCGATGCCATTGTTGCCACTGCAGAAGAAGAAGAGGCTGCCAATCACACGAATGTACTAGTATTAAGATGATGGAAAGCTTAGTGACAGTGACATCATTTCACAAAATGTTGCCATTCGGACATTTTCGCCTGCTGCCACTTCTTCTTCTTCTTATCTCTTCTGGAGCAGAACCCCCCCCCCCCCCAGAGAGTGCCAGGTCTCGAGTCGTGACTTCCTATACATCATCATTTTTCATTGAACGCTCTCAATACACCAAAGTGTCCGCCTCCTGCGAAACATTATATTTTGCTACGTTTTCCAGACGCTTTTCAGCGAGATATTTTCCGCGATTAATGTCACATCAACAGTGCAGATTTACCCGTGTCAGCATCAAAGACGGTTTTCAAACCCTCAGATTAACAGAGACAATCAAAGGGATGAGCGATCCCAGTGGCAAGCATTGACTGTGGGGTGTATTTTCTGCAGGAGGGCAGTAGCAGCCTACTGTATGTGGTTGTGTATAAGAGAATGTGACAGAAAGCAGTTCACATCAGACCCAAGGGCTAAAAAAAAAGGGTGAAAATAGGAGTCAATAACTGCAGCCTAGAACCAAGTCAGTGTTACAATGAGCACTGGTGGGCACTACATTTTCTATACAGTCTCCTCACCGTCTGCACACTGCATTAAACAGCAGACAGGAGAAATAGAACAGTGCAATATGTGGGGGCTGTAAACCCTTACAGCCTGAATGGATCAAAATCTGGGGTCAACGAAGCTTCGCATGACTCAGACTGAAAGGGAACATCAGTGTGAATGAAGCCTGAGAGATTTCACACGGCACACAACACTGAACAGACGCCGGACATAATACTCATTACGTCTCCGTCCACGAAGCCCCGGCCGTATATATTTTACACCGCTGTCATCGTCTCTCCTTGTTTCTTGTTCAGCCACTGTGTCCCTCCCCCTGCTCAGCTCCACTCCCAACGGTAAAAGCCATAAAATAAAGAGATGAGCCCGCCGTTCTGTGGTATCACTCCGATGATGATGATGAAGGTCACTTTGCTCTGTGGAGGATATCCAGACCCAATCGAGACCACACTGAATGTCAGTGGTGGTGCATGAGGAAGAGAGGAAATGTGGTCCCTGGCCTCCTGGAGACCTGTTGAGCGACTGATGACAATGTTTTAAGATAAAATATCGTGTTGTGTTTGTTTGTGAGCAAGGGAATGTTGCACGGGGGGGGGAATTAAACAGCACCACCTGCTGGGTCGAAGCCTGAAAGAATAAAGATAACAAAAGTGCATGCTGGGTCTTGAGAAAATCCAATTCACAGTTTCTTGAAACATTCAGACCAGACTGTCTGACACCAACAGCCATGTCAGTGTCACTTTAATTAGCATTCTGATGCTATGTTTAGCAGATCACATTAACCACGTCTACATGGCCGAATGCACTGAACCACTGCGGTGTAACATAATAAAGTGGCCTTGAGTGTGGATCACAAAGCAATATATACAGTATATATTCTCCAGATGATAGATTGTTGTCAAGGCATTGAAATCCAACAGGGAGTGAGACTGTATGAGATGGTGTTGTGACATAGATCGACTGTTGCACTCGACACTGAGCCTGTGGTACTTTACCAGAGGGATGTTAGCGTTAATTTCATTCTCCCTGTGCAAGTGAAGACTGGAATTGAATAGTGAGGAAAGCTAGACACAGCTGTGACTGGACATTTACAAAAGGAGCATGCACTTTGGAAGACTTAAAGGGAGACTGCGTAGTATTTATGGGTTTATAATATATTATATAACCCAAAATCCACTTTTTTATACATATTAAGTGCTCCTTGTGTTCGTTGTTGTAAATTTCAGCCTCTCCTCTAGATGTCACTATAAACTACTTACTTCACCTTTAAACTGAAATATCAGGATTCAAATTGTGGGGATTTTGACCCAAAGGATGCAAAACCAGAAAGTAACGATGAAACCGTCTGCAAATCAACTTCTTGCTGGAATTAAGAGGGTAAGACATGACCACGCAGGAAAAATCCTTCATAAGTTAGAAATATATTCACAGATTTGAACTTCCGCGATCAATAACATTTAAAGGACTGCGGTCTCTCACACCCACTGAAATAAAATGGCCTCAAAATAGCAGGTGGTCTGTCTGGCATAGACATCGGTACAGTCCAAGATGGAGTAAAAGTGTAAATTTCGACTTTGTAAACGATGCATTTGTTGCTTCCACTTTCTGCAACGTGGATAATGTAGCTATTTTTAACGACTGCGATCATCAGTGCACCGGACAAACACCCGCTTTCATAACATCCCTCATCGGCCTTTAAGTGACACTCTCACTAACTCACTGTGTTACACATATGATGGTCATAGCCTGGCAGTGATGGCCTCTCCATTCCCTCTCAGTCAAAGACAACTGTGACCACAGCAGCCACTGTTGCACAATGTCAAACTGAAGGAGGAGATATTAGAGTGAGGATGGAAGGAGAGGGAAAAAAAAGGACTTCCAATATGCAACAAGATCGATCTCTGCAGCTATTCTCTGTGTGTGTACGTGTGAGTGAGTGAAAATACCATAACTGCTACAGCCCTAGGAGATTTCTGTCGTTTTAAGTTCAGCTTTAACTAGTTTGAGTGGCTCACTTTGAGGTGCAGGGAGGGAAAAGAAGAAGGCATTTTACATGGCTGTTAATCACCATCTTCCAATTATTTTGTTAGCATCCTCTCACCTTTTAAATCTTCCTCCCACCTGTTATTTCTTCTTCCCTCTCTTCGCCTTCCTCCACCTCCTCCCATCGCCGTTTCTCCTCCTACTCAGTCCTCCTCCTCCTCCTCCTCCTCCTCCATCACCTCTCAAAAGGCTTCATCTTTCCCCTCGCTCTGCTCTGCTCTCTCTTTCTCTCTCCCCTCATCTCCCTCCTACGTTCTGAGCGCTTTCACGAGCCACCGTTTCCCATTGTGTGTGTGTATGTGAGTCACACAGATGCTGCATTGCAGGGCTCTGCTTCCAGCCAGAGACCAGGAGAGGAACTCAAGGAAGCAAGATGCATGCTCGAGTGTGTGCGTGTGTGTGTGTGTGTGTGTGTGTGTGTGTGTGTGTGTGTGTGTGTGTGTGTGTGTGTGTGTGTGTGTGTGTGTGTGTGTGTGTGTGTGTGTGTGTGACATTTTGCTAAATACTTTACTAAAATCTCTTAGCTTTCTTGCCAAGAATCTAACTCAATCAATACCACTCATGGTAAATATGAAACTGGACACGACAGCTGAGTATAAAGACAAGAAACATTTACAAACTGAACTGTCTGGAAACTACTGATGGTCATGATTTTGAATGGATTAAACGGGTTAGGGTTAGGGTCTTGATGTTCTGCTGTGTCCAGTTGGTGAGCCTGGTTTGAGGTGGTCTGCCCCTGTTCGGCATCTTGCCCTGAATGAGCAGCTTTTCTAGGTCATCTTTCTTCTGGCTATCTGCTCGCAGAGCATCATCTATCATGGTGTTGACTTTCTTGAGCCAGGATGTTCTGAGCCTGTGTCTGCATGCCCACATCTCCAAACACCGACCTCCTCCTCCTCCTCCTCCTCTTGTTTGGTCATTGGACTCATATCCATCCAGATGTTGCAATACCAAACACTTTTAGCTAGTGTATTATCTGTCTAGAGCTGAATGACTCATCGTTTTTTTAAGTCAAAATCCCACTTTGAAACAACACAATTTAGCAAATCACAAAGGCTGTAACTTAATTATTGTTCCATCTTCTAGGGCAATTTTAAAAGTGTAATACACACTTGCTGGAAACTATTTATATCCATGTTCTTATCATTGCATTGCATTGTTAAAGGTAATATTTTGATGGTATCTTGTTTGATCTCCCTCCCTTTCCCAAGCGCTTCCACCTACTGCACATATTGATCTATCAAACACAACATTTTTACCTTTAACTCATGACTGGAGAGTAAATAAATGCATTTCCCAAATGATCAGGTTATAAAACATGGAGTAGGAAAGTCCTGAGGCCAACAAAGTAATTCTATAATTACTTAAAGGTGCCATATGTAAGAAAGTGGCCAAAAACAGTTATTCAAATTCAAAATACCGAGGTCTTTTAGGTTTCTTTTTTTGACGTAACTGGCAACCCGTGGTTGCTCGGCAGCTGAGACTCTACTGACCGCAATGATTGGTAGACATGCCAAAACATGATTTCAAAACACAAACATGATTTGCAGTCTGCAAAATATTTTTTTTAATGCAAATATTATGTCTGTACTGTTGTTGTTGGTGAGTTCAGTTTGTTATATGAACATTATTCCTGAGTCTCTGTGACATGTTAGGAGGATTTTATGCCCAGTTGCTTTAGATTTATTACATAATGCACCTTTAAATAAAGTGATATGAATTGATATTTTCCACAATACTTACATTTTAAACTAAAGCAGAGGGAAACAGCACTGTTGTTACTTATTTTCACACTGTTTTTTAAGAAAGAATGGTCAAAATATAGGTGTAACATGGTCTGACCATCATGTACAGTACTATCCAGTCTTGCAGCGACACACACTGCGATTCTGCATGAACATAATAGAAGGCAACACTATAGCTACTGACCTTAATTTTACAGATAATACTTAACTAACCTCTCTACCTGCACTCTGTCTTTGTGCCAGTGCAGAAAACAAAAGAGAAGCCATGAAAGCACGACTGCCTTTCAGTGGACCTTGGTGATGATTGTCTCACTAAAGCAGCTCCTCTTGTCCCACTCAATACCCACCTCCCACTCACAGCTCCCAGCAGCCTGCACTCACATGTACATCCACCCACACAGCCATTTCATCTGTGAAGGTACTTTTAGTCTCTTGTTGTAAATGTTTTCTTTCTCTCTCTCTCTCTGACACATATTCACCACATCTCAAATGTTTCAGATAAATGAATGTGGTTCTGTACAGGCTCAGCAGCACTGACATTTGATGAGGTTTTGGCATCATTCATTTAGGTATGGATGTCCACCCACAGCCACCCGGTTCATAATAATGCTTTACTCACGTCATCATACTGTGAATAATTTTAATGCTTCTATGGTAAAATGATTTCACCTTGATAGAACGCCTCAAATATACAGATGTGTATTTTATGAAGTCGTAGTTTTGGGATATAGCTAATAAACACTGCTACATGTGCCTCAGGTTAGAAATAGACAATAGATTTCTTAGTTCGAGCAAATATGTGATGTCATTGTGCCATAACATTATTACAATTTTAACACTTCAACACCGAGCCAATGGCAAACTTTGCATTATCACAATTCATCGCAGGGCCACATATAGAGACAAACAACCATTCACTCACACTCTCACAACTACGGTCAATTTAGAGTGACCAATTCACCTAATCCCCAAATCTGCATGTTTTTGGACTGTGGGAGAAAGCCGTAGAACCCGGAGAAAACCCACACACACACGGGGAGAACATGCAAACTCCATGCAGAAAGGCCCTTGCTCCAACTAGGGCTCGAACCCAGGGAACCAGGGTCTTCTTGCTGCAAAGGCGAGAGTGCTAACCACAACACCAAACGTGGGCCCTCAACATGTCGTTATTACGTTAATTTCACTCCTGCTGTTGCAGGAAGCCGGTGAATTAGCATTTTTGTCACCAGAGACGAGAGAGTTGGAAAAATGCCTGTACATAGTTTTGATTTTGTGGCCTGTTTTCGAACATTGAAACTCAAACAAATGTTATTTTAAACTGTTCAAATTTAAAATTTAACACTGCAGCACTTTCATCTCAATATAACGTTTTGTTTTTCTTCATTTCAAATTGTTAATACACCATTTTGACATAGTAACCTAGTAAATTGGGCCAAACTGCCAGAGATTCTAGAAAACTGGGCAAAAGCACTTAGTCATGGGGCGTTTTCTGGCCCTTTTATGGTTAAAATACACAAGAAAGACTTGTGAAAGGGTTTAAAGATGAAATGCTTTTTTCTGTGATTTAGCTTGAAAAGCACAATCAAATCTGATAAACACAAGCAGCAAAACTGACCTGCTCAGTTGGTCTGGGTCTGTGGACGATGAGACGAGCAGTCCTCTCTCCAAATCTCACAGGGTTGACGTCAAGATTGTCACTGAAAACCAAGAGTGGGTAGCCTTGTAGTTGCACCTGTTAATTATATATTAAAAAAAAAACAAGATCAATACATATTGCTTTAAAACGTTTGAATTACATATATTAGACGGGCCACACATGGGCAGTGTAGTGGTTAGCGTTGATGGTTTGCAGCAAAAAGAGCACGCACAGAGTTTGCATGTTCTCCCCCGCGTGTGTGTGTGTGGGTTTTCTTCCTCCCACAGTCCAGAAACATGCAGAGGTTAATTGGACACACAGAGACCAACAACCATGTCTCTGTGCGATGGACCAGGTGCCAAGCCTTTCTCCCTATGTCAGCTGGGATTAGCACCAGCAGCCCTCTTGTGGAGGATAAAGCGATGTATTTCTGTAGTTTCTGGAGCAAATCGAAACATTAATACAGTCATCTTTTGTTATTATTATTCGGCAACGGAGGGAAAAGAGAAACTGAGTGATATAACTTGAAGATGTATATACTCGTACGAGCCCTAATGTCTCAAACAGCCCAAAAAAAAGGTAACATTTAAAAAAGATACTCCTCACATCTTTAAAAGCAGAGTCTGTTATGCTTTGCTGACAAGGTTTCAAAGCTGAGTGAGTCAGCAGCAGCAGCAGCAGCAGCATAAATCTTTTCTGTACCATATAACAAAAGTGGAGTTACGCTCTTAAGTCCCACTGAATTAAAAAAAAAAGGAAAGTGGGAGTTTTGGATGAGTGAAGCAAGAAGAAGACGATGATGCCTGCACACCTGGGGCTCTCGTATTACTTGAAAATGAAGCGGCACGTCGATAATCACAGTGAACTGCGAGTTAATTTCTCTGTGAAATCACTGAATAAATTGAAGATGTGGGTGATTTGAAGCTGCAGACGTGGGGCTGTGCAGTAAGATGTTGCAGATGTATTAAGTAAAAATATAATTTAATGATTTTTCCTTTGCTTATCCAATTAGCTATGCACATTCAAGTGCATATTTGGCAGATATGGAACATATTATTTCACCCTCCTCTAACATTTCTGTCAACAGTGACAGCAGGTTATAGCATCTCAGTAATCAGCAGCACATACTGCATGTATAACTATACCTTTACAGAATTATACAGGACTTATAGAACAGAGGGACAGGCCTGAACTGAAAGAGCTTTGATAGAAAAATAGAAAAACGCTTGTTTTTGTGTTTTGCCTCAAAGAAACAGCAGTGAGTCATTAGACAAGGACCTTTGAAAGGAGTTTGTGTGTGTGTGTGTGATGGTTTATGCATAACAGGTAACAAATCACCTCAGGCAGAGAGCACATCTCTGCAGCTTAGGTTATCTCACAACACCTCACATGTGCTGACCCATCCATAGGAGCAAACGTTGTCAAATTGAAAAGTGCATAAAGTTGGGGTTTGTGGGGGACTGTGGACATAATGTGACAAGAGAATTAGCAGCTATAGGTAAAAACGGATGTTAAAGCAAACGCCTTTGAATTGAAATGACTCGACATGAGAATGAAATGTCTTTGTTGGACGGCTTCAGTCGATACAAATTAAAATTGTGCTGACGCAGCAGAGAGAAAACCAGAAACAAGGTCAGGTGAAACTCTGGAGCCATGATCAGTGTCTGGCAGCCACACTTAACAATTTACTCCAGTGTGATCTTACCATACATATATATATATATACACATATACACATACATATATACATACATATATACATACATATACATACATATACATACATATACACATATACATACATATACACATATACATATATATATATATAAACATATATATACACATATACATATATGCATACATATATATACATACACACAAAGACATCTTACAGACAAGTTTACAGTTGCAAAATACATTTAAATAAACATCTAAACTGTTCTCATTAATTGTGACACTCTCTTAATTACTGTAAAAAAAAAAAAATAGCACTTGTAGAGCAGGTGTTTTGGTAATAAAAAAAATGACTCATCCAGTGTTTTTATTTGTCTTTCTTCCACACTGTAAGAAATATAACCTCACTTCTTTATCCCACAGCAACACACAGGGAAGTCAGAGTTTACTCTGATAACTTTATATCACTCTGCCATAATCTGTATTGACTTTTTTTTTTTACCGAGTACATTTCCCTCACTAGTTTTCCTCTGCTTTGAAAAATAAAGGAAAGTATTCATTTGCAGTGTGACTGGATCTACGGCGTGTGAGGAGTTCGAACAACAGTATACTCTGTGCGTGTCAGTCCTCCAGGTCTTTTCATGGAAAAAACTTTGAAGTTTGGGATTATGAAGTAAGAGTGTGAAATGTATTCAGCACGCGGCTTTGATTCTGAATCATATGGTTATGTAAAGCTTTAATATTTAATGCTCTGTTGCCTGTGCGACGTGCAACACAACGTGATAGCAAGGTAAACTCCACAGTGCCGGTGCATCGCTAGAGATGTTGGTTTATTTTTTAAACGGCAGAGGACAAGACACTAACTAAAACTATATTATTCAAGTGAGAACCTTTAACATCTCTTGAAGAAAGAAAAAGAGAAATTGCATGAGAGGAGAATTTTAAGTCACAAGGCAAAAGAACAGTAATAACTGCATGACACATAACCTAAAATGAAAAAATATGAGCTATTCAATATCATTTTCTCAGAGTTTAAGGCGAAAAAAGTGATTATTCTTTATCTCATTTATCACCGCTCTGCTCATTAACCTCCTCTCCCCACTACTTATTTGGCGCTGTGATTTATAATTTATCAATCGGGCTCTAAAACACCAGGTTGGAATGGAGGGCAGGGGTAGCAGAGCACATGCACACATTGTTAGATAATGTATGCATATGATGGGAGGGGAAAAAAAACTCTGAATTGTCTGTTATAATCACTTAAAATGTGAATTGAATAATACAGGAATAATGGAAGCTGCTTATCCCAGGGAGTCTCTGTATTGGAGAACTCTATTCTGCCCTTTGGCTTCTCAGGAAACCACCAAGCCTTCATTATATAGTTACAGTAACAGGAACACAGCAGTTATAGTGAGTAATGACAGAATAATTAGTTATTTTACTATTTTAATTTAATATTGTGTGATGATATTGGTGATACAATATTTACTGTACTTGCAGTCTTTTCTTTGGCCAACTCATATGTCTATAATGTATTATTTTTTAAAGGATTAAAAACCATATTGGCTCAAACTACTGTGATGCCCCAGTGTTATTATAGGATATTAACTTCAGTAATCAATATATATATGACTTAAAAACAACTCGTATTATATTTGTCTGATTCACTTGAATACAAAAGCTCGTTAGACGTCAACGTGTCAGTGACAACTTCAAGTAAAAGAGTGTTTTCTTTGGTGTGAACTCATCTATCAGTTCTAACTAAGTGTTAAACGCCTGCGAGGAGATCTGTAAACTCCAAATACAGACAGACATGACAAGGCAATATATTATCATCTTTTTTTTCCTTTAGTTCACCCCCTTTTTTTTGATGCATCACTTCCACTTGGCCCGAGAAGTGACGAAGTAAACGGAGTAAATCTACGGCGTCTCAATTTAGTGGGGACACGAATTGAGACGCCGTAGATTCACTGTGTTTACAGTGTTGCTCTGCTCTGCACCTGAATTATGAAACACAATGACTGGTCTGGGAGTGTCTAGACATGTCCCGACAAACACACACACACACACACACACACACCCAGAGAGAAAAAAAGAAAGAGAGACAGGACAAAAGAGTATGTCTATTTTTATGTCTACTATAGTATTTTTGCTATTTCTGTCCTCCAGTCAAATTGCAAAAGTGTCAATGTGAAAGTGGCACAGTGACGCAGCATCTTTGCAGCAGCAGCAGCACCCAAAGGCATTTGCAGCACAACTGAGAGAGTGAGACACAAAGAGTGTCGGGGGGGGGGGGGAACAAAGAGGGAGAGAAAAGGGAAAAAAAGGAGGGGTTGTACAGAGATTGAGACACTTACCTGACTAGATGGGATGTTGTCTGTGCCTCAGAAAAAAAAAGGATAACATCTGAGACCTGAGAGTGGGAGACAGGGCGAGGGGGGAAAGAGATTAGATTTAGTTGCTAGTAGTGAACACACACACAAACACAGAGACACACCTTCACTATATCTTACAGCATGTGCTAAGAAGCTTGTGTGGTCGATCAATTGTGAAGCTAAACGACATGATAAAACAACAGTGTGTGTGTGTACCTCATTAAAAGCCACATGCACAGCATTGACTTCCACATGCAGTAGCTCTCGCTCTCCTACACACACACACACACACACACACACACACACACACACACACACACACACACACACACACACACAATGAAACACCTCATGAAAGGGTAAACCCAACCATGCAGCTCCTGAGCTCCATTTATCTCTCACACACACACACACAGTCAAAAACAAGAGCTGAAACACACTAACTGGCTGTAGTCCAACCACCACAGTCTGAACATACTGGTGAAATGTAAACACAGAGCATCTCAGCAAGAGGGCAATGAGTTCACGACAAGACGAAGAACGCATAAATCAACGTCAAAGGAGTCCACTG
This sequence comes from Microchirus variegatus, assembly GCF_963457635.1. Taxonomy (NCBI): domain Eukaryota; kingdom Metazoa; phylum Chordata; class Actinopteri; order Pleuronectiformes; family Soleidae; genus Microchirus; species Microchirus variegatus. The sequence continues at coordinate 9,749,612 of NC_139823.1, forward strand.
CATGCATTTCTGTTCATTTCCTTCCCATTTTGATAACAATTTGAAGACAATTTTGACCATTTTAGGCCACACGGTTGGTGCATAGAACATCGAAGGACAAGGACCTTTCTGTTTGGAGTTTGCATTTTCTCCCTGTGTTTCCTCCCATAGTCCAAAAACATGCAGAGTTGTGGAATAGGCAAATTGGACATTCTAAATTGACCCTATATGAGCCAGGATTGGCACCAGCGTCCCCCACATGGAGAATGTTTTCAGAGAGCAGCTCATGTCATGATGATATTATGTGCCTATAAGCTTCCTGGATCCTCATAATAAGAAGATCAATAGCATTTCCATTATCCTGAAACTGTAAAACCGGCAAAGGTGCCAAAACCATTCACTCAGACAAACCATTGAGGAAACTTTTTTTGTACAATCAATACAAAGATTTAGGGCACACAGGAAGAACCTGAGCCACCTTCATCGCCTTCACAAATTCAATTCAAAAGATGCAATACCCCATATCAAATGTCTAATATTCTCCTCTCAAGATGCTGTGTCATAATATCCTGAGGTGCCTGTACTATATATACTGTACATAAATAACAGTGTTCATACTTGAAACTGAATGGCAAAATAGCCTTCAGTGTCAAGGCTGAGATGATGTCACACCTCCTAAGGAGAGCTACAAGGAGCATAAATGAAAATGACCTCTGAGAGGGTAAATATATAACTCGGAAAGGATGCGAGGGTGAAAAAAATAAAATACTTACTCTACAAAAAAAACAATAAAGGACTTGTCCTAAGCGGCTTTTGTCATTAATTGAATATCATGTTACAGATATTTGTTTCAACACATTACTATTTTTAAACTAAACAATGCATTCTAGATCACTTAGGCTTAATCAGGTCAACCCCAGAAGCTTGCGTTCATACCAATTTGTTCAATTATCAAAAGCCTGAGGAAGACATACACTCTTAGAAATAAAAGTGCTAAGTAGAACCATAAAAGGTTCTTCAGCTTGTCCTCATAGGAGAACCCTTTTTGGCTACAGGTAGAAACTTTTTATAAAGGTTCCACATGGAATCCTTTTGAATGGTTCCACCAAGAACCCTTTAAAACCCTTTCTTAGGGCAAGAGTTTTTCAGAAGCAACTGTTTCCAGGTAGAACCTCAGCCCTTGTAGAAGAACCCTTTTGGAACCCTTATTTCTTAGAGTCTAGTATAGCGTCTCATTTACCCATAATTATCAACACACTATGAGCTACTAAGTCAATCTGTCATGCATCTATTCATTAATTAATTCATTTATCGTCCGTGCTCATAAACAAATGCCACTCTGCAGCTGATCGACAGACAGCCACTCACAAAAGAAAAAATTGTGAGGCGTTGCACCATAAACTGTCAGAATCTCTGTCATCATTTGCAGAGAGACATGAGTTACTGAACCTTTTTTCCTCATGACTGGAATTCAACCTCTTTCCTGCATCATTTGACAAATCAACTGTAAGAAAAAAAGCGTGTCAATCTGATCTCCTGTTTAGTTTAGCTGTTAAAGGACCGTTGACGGTGTTTCTCTTGGTACAACATTCACACAACTTTTTTAGCGATACAGGTGGCAGTCGCTCTCATTACCTAAAAGCACCACAGTCTTCTCCCGATGAATGGGAACTTAACACTCTCGCAGACACCTCAGCGGGCTGCTCTGCTCTGCTCTCATTCACAAGAACCGTCCCGGCTGTTGGTGCTTAAGCAGAGACGCCGAATACAACACAACGCTTCATTTAGAAAAATAAAATAAATATATAGATAAATATGGAGAGAACCATGTGACACAAGATATGTAACCATACAGCGATCACACCATCTCTGCATTAACTTCTGTTTTGACAAGAAGTGTGACCACCTGACACATTACATTAACTCTAAGTATTATTTTGGTGTAGTCCTCTATGTAGAATGTAGATCAAGTCTGTCGCTACATGATTACGTTACAATTCTGTGATCTTTCAGCTGCAAAACTGATTTACGGTCATTGCCGTATACCCAGAGAGACTTAGAGGAAACGGTAACCAAAAAACATATAAGTGTGAATGTGTGTTATAGTGACTTCATGACTGAGAAACGGCACAATAACTTCACAGTGACTCTACTAGTGCAACCACAATTACAACTTACTCACTTAGTTTGAACAGGTTTACTCTCTAAAAAAAAAGGAAATAAAAAATAAACATGTTAGTGGGTTTGAGAAAATCCTTGAAATGGCAAAAGAAAGACAGGCAGGCATGACAAAATGTAAATATTAGAACACATGGCAATGTAATATCCCAACACACTACATCACCTGTGACTTTGGAGGAACCTTTTCTAACTATTTTAGCTTCCAGTGATGACACACTGACTTTTGTTGACCCAGACGCCTGTTTTTTACCCTACAGCTTTGTCGAGTAAGAGGAAAAATCTGCCAGAAAAACACAACCACATGAAAACATTCGCTAATATTCAGCAAACAGAACTTTGTCACCTTTTGAAACCTGAGATCATGCATATTATACACTGTTAGGGCGATGCGATTGGGACTCATAAAGTCTAGCGTTCCAGTCAATTGATTGATGGACTTTGTTTTGTGGAGATAAAAAAATGGTTGAAAACTAACACTCTGAGCACAGGAGAATTAAACAAGCACACTGGGAGCTGCTAAAGCACAGATATGGCAGTTTGACATGATTGTATATGACTTTTTCAACATGAATATTCCCAGATTTGCAGGCTGTGGTCATTTCTGAACCCACATAAGTTGCTCTACTCTTGGGTGAGGTTAGGAAAACACACATCATTACTTTCAAACATCACTAAGACAGTGTGTTTTACTGACACGCCATCCAAATGCAGACTAATTAGACAAAAACCAACTCATAGTAATCATCTATTCCCAAATGTACACCATCTCTATGTTTAAACTGCATCTTATTTGTGTTTATTGACAACCTTTTTCACTGTGCTGCTACAACACTGGCTTCAAACCTGTAAAATACAGAATGGAGGAGGGATTTAAACAATATAGTGTATTTATGGTCACAGGCCATTAACATGCCGCTTTCCTTTTACGAAATGACTCCGTCAGGGGTAATCAGAAATACTGTAGATAGCTGAGACAGAGATAGTAAAAGAGCATGGTCATCACTTTACCACTAAAGAACTGGGAAATGCTATAATGGAGGGGTTAAAGTGTTAAGTGAGTGGAAAAGTATTTAATCGCGAAACTAACAGGAAATAGATAAAAGTCTATTAAATCCCTATTATTAAATGAAGCAAGACTTGAATGGTTGGTATCGAATGGTTGGCTGACGCCGACTCCTCTGGGTTTTTATATCAAGTAATGACATTCGATTCCAATAAATGGAAACAATTTAGAGATACGGTATAAACAATATGTCGGAAGAGAAATAGTGACTGGAAACATCCTGCTGAAGCTGTGTGACAAAAAAAGCCCTAATTTCAGTTCCTTCAAATGCATAGACTAGACTTTTTCCAAAATGGCTGACTTCTGGGTGGGCGGAGCTAATGGAAGTACATTAGAAATTTGTTTGGAATCATGAGCGCAACAACGGTACCAACTATGTGTGACTTATGCGCAAAAGAAAAAATTAAACATTTGGACTAAGCCTCTACACACACTCACCAAATTTCATCCAGTTCGGACTACTTTTGTCTGCCCACAGCCCGACTTCTGGGGGCGCTATAGAGCCCTGGGGCTAGGCACAGGTTGGGGCCATATGCCACTATCGCAATTTTTGCCTACCCGACCTCCATGCTAAATGTCAAGAGTTTTTATGCATGTTAACCCCCTCAAAATTGAGCGCAACGGAGAAAAATGGAGTTGGCCCTGGCATGGCCCTAATAATAACGAATGAATTCTAAAATTCAAGTCAGAATTTTGAGAATAAAGTCATAGTGACTGTTTTTTCACATTCTCTCTCACTCTTCCCCATTTTGCCTCATTATATTCCTCTATTTTGTTTCTCAACAGTGACAAATACGTCTCTGAACACACGAAACAAACTCGCCCTCATGGCATCGGATGTTTCAGACGCTGTGGATCTGCAGCGGCTGTGTTTTCACACATTCTTTATTAGTTTACATGGGCGTCCGTATAAACAGCAGCACTCACTTATATTGCCCAACAAGCTGATGAACACTCCCCCGGTGTGTGTGTGTGATCACCAGTGCACACACACACACACACGCGCACAAAGACACAAGGACAGCTTATGGCTGTGATCCCCACTGATGTTTCGTGTGTAGGTGGATGCAGCTTTCACTGCCATTGTAGACTCCAGTTTGTCAAGAGCGGCCTTCATATTGTGTTGTTGTTTTTTTCAAGATGAGTCACGAGTCACCAGTGATACTGCTGTGCTCAACACTGACAGACAAGACGTATCATTCTCACCAACATCACACACTTAACTCGCTAAATCAGGATTTATTGCACAAGCGAATGACGAACATTAACAAAAACAGTAATTATCATTAATTATTGTTATGTTGCGTTCAGCGCACTGTTTAGCCTGTGCAATCACCGCCAATTTATATAAATAACCACGATAAACTAACTGCATATATAACACCTAACACCCAAGCATCAGTATGTTTCTTTTCTTATTATTTTAACCATAAAAGGGCCAGAAAATGCCCATATAACTAAATGTAAAGTGCTTTTACACCATTTTTCCACAATAACTTTCAATACTGTTTTAACAATTTAAAATGAAGCACTGTAGAAACACTGTAGTACATGAACACCAGCTTTTGAGTGTTAAATTTGCAATTTGAACATTATACAATATATTTAAAGTTACCTCTCGGGTGACTAAGACTCCTTCCTTAAACAGCGCGAGTAAAATTGCCACGATAACCACGTATCGGCGTTGACGTGTGAATTCAGAGCTTTCAGGAACCCTTGGAATTCTTCCGATAGCACAAACTGTCGCGTAATTACAGTTACGCAAACGCGGCGTCTGCGATACGCTCGGTGTTAAAGGGTTAAAGCAGCCATGAGCACACACACACACACACACACACACACACACACAAGTGTAGCACATACGTATACAATATAAATAATTATTGCACTTTTCATTGAAACTATAAGTGTAGTAACAGTTTGGGATGAGAGCAACAATACATGTCGTCATGCCGACCAATGAATCATCCTCCTCCCCGTCTCGAAATCAATTTAGGCCTCACTGCTTAACAGCTCATTTGTATCGGAATGCAAAAAAAATCACATCTGTTTGCTTAATAACTGAAACACCAGGAAAACACACACATTTGGACGGGTTTAACTGCATCTGTGTGTGCGTTTATAGGTGAGTGTTCTTTTTATACGAATGGTTGACTCGAGGGAGCGGGGAGGGGAGGGGAGGGGGGGAGGAGGGCTGCTGTGGGTGGTAATGAGCAGCCTCTCTGTTTCCACGGCAACACTAACTCAGTCAGTCTCCATGGCAACTGATAACGGCATTAGCTCATTCTGTGCAAGCGAAGGTTCAAAAACAGCAAATGGAACTGGATTTTTTTTTTTTTGGTTTTGTTTTGTTTGTTTCAAAAGATGGCGGCTGAAGCCACTGGATGACATTTCCGGGAATTAAGTGTAAAAATGTCTCTTTGGTCTCATGTGAAACTAGAATTTAAGCAGGTTTACTATAACCAGCCCCATGTGCAGTGTGTATATGATTATGTTAGCGCTGTGTCATTGTTGGCTTGAGTGTTTCTGTCCTTAAATCCTATAAAATAGGGTCAATATTAACAATATTCCAGAAAAATGCATGAAATAGCAGGTTTTTAACATGTAAAGAAATAATGGCAACACTAGGTCAGATGTTATCTAGGCATACAATTAGGGTTGCAACAATTAACCGACTACTAAACTGATCGTGAAATATTTCGATAACCAAAGTTTTAGTGGGTTTTTTCATAATTAAAACAAGTTTTCTGATTTTTCAGCTCCTTAAAATAGAATATTTTCTAGATTCTTTGCACCACATAACAAAATAAATCAATTTTTTTCTGCATTTTCTTACATTTAATTACGGAGTCTGGATACGGTCATGGTGGGAAATATTTTTAGAGGTAATTTTGCATTGCCTCACAATATAACCTGCCTTCAAATAACAATAATAATAATAATGCATTTTATTTGTTTGCCGCCTTTCAGACACTCAAGGTAGCCATACAAACAAAACACACAATTGCAATATAAAAATAGAATAAAATACAGTAATAAAAGACAATAACCTGGTGATTCCTCACAATATTTTGGCGAACGCAAAAAGTATTGCGATGGAATGCAAGTTAGTTGACTTATAAATCCATTTTGAAAAGAATCCTTATTTACAGCCCTGCATACAACCTTTTAATGAATAGAAATCCAAGAAGAGCCATGAGTGAGTTAAGAATGGCCAAAGACATGTAATTGAAATGTAATTGTGGAAAAGCAGCAATCAACACAGAATTGTATAAGAATATTAAGGGGAATTGCACTGTAGAGCAGCTTAAACAAATACCCAATAAAGGCTAATGGCACTACAGACACGCTGCAAAGATAAGAACATCCATCTAAACTTAATGAGAGGATGAAGGAATATCGGGAGCCTATTAAGAGACAACACTGAGGTAGCTACAGCAACGTCTGGCAGATACTGGTCACTCCTCGCATGTAATCACAAAACTGTATATATACTGTATACTGTACTCCTGGGCTGTGGAGTAGGGAAGTGAGACGGCTATAAAAAAATATATAATAAAGTCCATCAAAGCCAATATAAATCATGCCAAAAGGATTTATTTAGTCAACCTGAAACCACGTGGAAAAATGTGTTGATAGAAAGAAAAACGTTTTCCGCCTTACTGTAAAAAAATACGATATTTGCTATACAGAGCCAACCCAGCTGTGTCAAGAGCAATGGAATTTATGATTGGCTCTAAACACCACAACAGAAAGCTGATGTCTTGGAATGGTCAACAACCTGTGAGCCTGCTTTCCTATCGAGTTCTCCATGTTCATATGAAAAAAGAAAAAAAAAAACATCCAATAGTGAGCAATGATTATGAATGTCATCTCCAGATCACAATTGGATTAATAGTGCTGGGTTGCCATGGAAGCAAAAGGTGCAGCTGAGCAAACATGGCTTACGGGAAAACAAGCCGAGGAGGAGAGCGTCAGTGGAATGAGAAGTGTGATCATGCTGATCCATATTTACAATTACAAGTGTGTCCCCTGGAAGCAGCACCACAGTGTGTATATGAAGAAGAAAAAATGGCAGTGTTCCAACATCTCCCTCTCCATGATTCCTTCAGCCGCTCTGCCATCCCTTGCAGCCCCTGCTGCTTCAAACAAGAGACACGCAGGCTCATAAACCCATGTGCTGCAACATGGGGAGGACACTGGGAACGATCAAATCATAGAAAAGCGAAGATAAAAGATCGTTGATAAAAGCGAAGCGAGTGTATGTTGGAAGGTACTTAATATTGCACTGAGGTCAAGTAAAACGGCTCTCTGTATTATTCAGGATCTATCATGAGCTGATTAATGATGCTGACAAAAGAAACTGGATGCGTGAGCACCACATCTGCTATTTCAAAGCATCATACTATTGACTTATGCATCAATAGTTACTACACTCTCAGAAATAAGTGTTCCAAAATGGTCCTTCTTTAAGGGCTGATGTTCTACCTGGATTTGCTTTTGAAAATCCCTTTCCCGAAGAAAGGGTTTTTCAAGGCTTCTTGGTAAATAATGGTTCCAGTAAGAACCATTTTGATCCAGAGAACCCTTTAAAACCCATTTCCTGAATAAAGGATTTTAAAAGGGTTCCAGGTGGAACCATTATAAAAAGGTTCTACCTGGAGCAAAAAAGGGTTCTCCTATGAAGACAAGCCGAAGAACCTTATATGGTTCTAGTTGGCACTAAGAGTGCAGGCCTGGGCGATGATATGCTACATAATAGATAGACTCGATAGATATCCACAAACCAAAATGATTATAAATAGAGAAAAAAATAAACAAAAAATAGGGACAGCACTTTACCACTCATCATGTCTGATACCAATATCACAAACTCCACCAATACCAATATCAGTCCGATACAGTCATTTTAAACATTTTTAAACTAAACTGAAGCTTTTAACAACACATTTGTGCCGAGTCATTTCAAGCTATTTTAAAAACATAATTCTCAAAATGCGTAACAGATATTCTTGTCTGGCGCATACACTCTGAGAAATAAAATTGCTAAGTAGAACCATATAAGGTTCTTCGGCTTGTCCTCATAGGAGAACCCTTTTTGGTTCCTTAGTGTAACCAAGAACCCAATTTAAAAACCCTAATTCAGCAAAGGGGTTTTAAAGGGTTCTCTGGATCAAAATGTTTCTTACTGGAACCAGTAGCGTGACCAAGAACCCTTGGAAAAACAAATGGTTCCAGGTAGAACCTCAGCCCTTGTAGAAGAACACTTTTGGAAGCCTTATTTCTAAGAGTGGAGTGACACATGCGATACATAGGATTTTATCGGATGTTACATTTTGATCCGTCCAATATCCGATCCAGTGATTTTGGCCAGTACAGTATTGTATCAGCTCACACCTAAAAGACCAGAAAATCTTCACATATAAGAAGCAGAAAAATCTACTGTATTAGTTGATGATTAATTTAGTAATCGATAAATAATTGATTTGAGTATTTGTATATGTTCTTTTATCCTCATCATATATTACAATTTCCATCAGCAGGAGGAGGAAGCTTTCTAGCTCACTGAGATATACTCGAGTTTAAAATCTGACAAACACAAAGTCATAATTTAGTCATGTATGCACACCTTTCATCTGCCTTAGATACTCTGTAGTGCGCAGTACAGTGAGCTGCAGTACTGTATAAGGTGTGATTAAAACAGTGTTTGTGCAGAGCAGATGGTAGAAGATTAACGCTGAAGGAGGGCAGCTGCTTTACCCCACGTCCTGAAGATTCAACTCACAGGTTGTTTTAGAGAAGGAAGCACAGACACACATGTAATCCTTGACAGTGTCACTTTGATAGATGTCTCAGAATAAAGCTTCACAAGTTTTGTGTTGAAGGGTTTGTGTGAATCGTGGTCTTGGTGACAGTCGTGCGGAAGTTATGCGAAGGGGCGGCCTCCGTCAAGAAGACAGGTCTGCCACATGACATCCAGTGAAACTCAGATTGTGTTTGTACTCGTTTCCTTTATGTGTGAGTGTGTGTGTGAACGTGTGCATCTGTTTTGCAACTTGTGAGTGGGTCTGCGTATGTGTAGGCATGGGTATTTATTACATAACTGGAATAGGGATGACTGGCTTCCCAAAACACTGTTTAAAAAGATGAAACTCAACACTTCAAAAACAACAACAGAATAATTCGTGTTCTCATGTCTAACTTGTAAGCGTTTATGCGCGGGATTCCCAGAGGTTTCCAGCGAGTTCACAATCACAGATCACACACAACAAAATGTCTGCCGACACTTCCAAAAAACCCTGGAGTGGGGAAAAAAAAAAAACTACTGGGATTGCCAGGCGATGAAAAACAAAAATCAAACATCAGCTGTCTCCAAAGGATGAATCAGCATTTAGTCAGCGTTAAGAGATTGTGCTATTCCTTCAATGGTTTTCCTTTCACACAATGTGACCACAGTGACTTGAATTGAGTTTAAACTGTGTTAGGAGAACCATCCAGCTTCCCCACAGAGAGCAATATTAACTGACCTCTGCCACTTTTGGGCAAAAACACAAAAGTCCCCAATTTCAAAATTGCCATTTCTCAGCCATTTTTGACAAGACCTATATTAGGGTCTTTGGGCAATGAATTGCTCCAAAGGTGCTTTAGTGGTGTGAATTCTTAGTCGACTTACACAAGGTGCCATCGCTACAGCAACCACAAACTGCCATACGGCTGATTCAAATCAACAGATTAGACTGCATGCAGTGCCAGCGAATATTTAGCTCATTTAAGTTCTTTTTTTCCCTCAACGTCTCTCCTTTCTAATATTCTCCTCCTTTATTGTAATTGTACAACAGTGGCTGTGAGGCTTCTATGACATTGACTTTCTGCGAGTAAGTCACTAAACGACTTGGTGAAGTTATGACTTGCCTTTGCAGCAAGAATACAAGGGCCTTTTCTGCATGGAGTTGGTATGTTCTAGCCTCTGTGTGGTTTTTCTCAGGGTTCTCTGGTTTCCTCCCACAGACCAAAAACCTGGGGATAAGAGATTAGGCAAATTGGACACTCTAAATTGACCGTAGGTGTGAGTTTTCTCTATGTGGCCCTGTAATGGACTGGCAACCTGTCCAGGGTGTACCCCGACTTTCTCACTATGTCAGCTGCAATTGGCACCAGTGACCCTGATGTGGAATATAAAGCTGTAGAAGATGGATGGATGGAGTGTTCCTCCAACAGATTATTAGTCATAGTGGGTTAATTGCACACTCTAAATTGCCTGTAAGGTGCGTGTGTGAGTGAATGGCTGTATGTTGGCCCTGCTCTCCAGGGCGAACCCCACTGTTCAACTTTATCTACATTCAGACATTCAATTAGAAACTTCAATTCATAATTTCAACTCCTCATTCATACCACTTCAATGCAGCGAGCCAGAATGACTTCAGCTCTGGCAAAAGGCAGCAATCACATCTGCAATTTCTGAAGAAATTGCTTTCTCTAATTTACAACACGATTCTTATTCTGCTTGTTCCAAAGCTAAATAAAGCCCGACATGTCATTAACTCCCTGTTGTTGTTAATGTGATTAAATGCATCTCTGACAATCCCTGATGCAAATAAATGGACTTTTAAAAAACACACACACATCTGTTTAAGAAGCGTAACACACCTTAAACCTGATTTGCATTTTTTTCTGAATACAGTGCCATTATCCAAGAAGGGTGTTACTGTCGGTGCAAAGGTCATATTGTGCTATTCACCCGAGTGCTCTCTCATCTGTTTTCTGGAGTGAAGAGAGAAAACGGAAGCTATTTGTCTGCAGGAGCACCGTCACTTCACAGACTGGTCTGTGTCGCAAACCTTAAAAGGGGGCGTCACAACCTCTATGGCTCCATCAAGAAAAGCCATTAGGAGTAGCAGAATGGAAGACGGAGTAGCAATATTAACACATTTCAAAAGTAAAGTGACGTGAGATGCAATTATGCAGACTGAGGCTGTATTATGTAAGCTCATGCTGTCAGGAATGGATTCTATTCTATACATGAGAACATAATACCTTGGTAAATTTGGTTTGGTTTCAATGAAGTACGCGAGCTGGACAAAAGACTCACGATATACGCTGTGTGAAACGAAACTAAAATACTAGGCAACACAACCAACATGCGCAACAACAGGCGTGCAGGCAAATGCTTGGTGGATGGCCAACTTTGAATCACTACGGCACTACTCAAGAATCGCCTCTTTTCATTCCAAAGGATTTAGATTTTTGTTTTTTCTTGGTTTCCAGTGAAATATTCCAGGAAATTATAAATGATGGAACATTTATTGAACAGACTTTTGAAAGAATTATGAAAATGTGAAAAGCAAGTCACAGCATTTCCAAATTGACACTGTTAAATCAGACGTTGGACAACTTTTGTGATTTCATAGATTCCAGATCTGCACTCTTCATCATGCAGGACAGGTGGCCAACAGTAACAGCCCATGTTTTCAGATGATTTTCTGCTCGCCTCCTGTGATATATGTAGTTATGTAGACATCACCAAAGTCGAGCTATAAATGAATACTTGATTGACAGAAGTTGTCAGATAGCAGACTTGTGCTGTTGCAGCCGGTTACCAGTGCATGAAGATACCGAGTCAGTCGTATTGGTGGTATTTCCGATGTTTGACTGTTTCAGTCGTTTTTTTAAGCTCTTGGACACAGAAGTGTTGGGTGGGTGGAATGTGATGGATTGTGGCAGTGTGGTAGGAAGATGCCGTCCTAGATTATATTTGGTTCATCTCAGGGGGTTTGACAACTGGATAATGAGCCTGGTAGGCCCAAGGTCTCGCAACGTTCATATGCTGAAAAGATATTGTGGAAGGTTTGACTGGTGAATTGTCTTAATTTCTTCATTTCCTAGTGAGAAATGCTTTTTTATTTTAAACTTTTTTCTAAAATGAATCTATTTACTTCCTTGAAACATTATTGCTTAACTATACTGACAAATCTTTGTCAGTATAGTGACAGTATAGTGCTTCAACTCAAGAAACAGACATGTATCCTACGCAATGTGTGTTTCTATAGCCATTTAATGAAATTGCTATGCCCACTTTACAAAATATAGAAATAACACAAAGTACCTGAAGGCTTAAAGAAACTGGATTATGGCATTATATCACAAGTCATGAGATCTCAAAGTACCTGACACAATCACATTAAACTGTCAATTATACCCACACACAGACTGAGTGATGAGAAGAGGTGGCCATCATATGTATTAATTATCTGTGTGGAACTGTATTTGCATGATGAGTGTATGGTTCACTTCATTCTATATATACATATATATATATGAAATCAGAATGGTAGCAAATGAAAATAACAGTCAAAATTCAACTTGCTCATTATTATGAAACTACTTTCCTTTCTTTACTGCTAAATGTTTTTCTTGTACTTTTTTTCCCCTAAATGACAGACAAACCCAATTATCTTAAGGTTTCCTTTTATAACCGTCTTACTCCTATACCTATAAAGCAAAGAAAGCACACATTAAGCGAGAGTTTTTCCACCCTAATGTCCACGGCGTCGTCCAAAGCACAAAACACTTTCACGCCTGAATAATCAAACTCAGTTGTCAGTTTATCATCAGGTACAGCAAGCCAAAACCTCATGCAGACTAAAAGCAACAGGCTAATAATAATTCTATCTGAACAAAGAAGTCTGTCAGACTCGACTGATCACAGCCTCCTACAAACTAAAGACCAGCGAACTTGAGCTAATGTGTCTCCTAGAGATGCTTTACGTCGACTTCAGTTAAGATGAGGCGAGGTCAGACACCTGAACTGTTCCCAAAAAAGGGAAATAACTTGGTCTACTACCTGTTATGACTGTAATGAACACAAAAAGTGAAATTGGATCAACACTTTCCGTTGTTAAACCTGCTTATGGATGAAACTCGAGGTCGAACATGTAGCCTATGCAGTAGAAATTAACTTCTAACATTGTTTCTCCTACCTTTTCCTGACTGTGTAAATTGGGGCCATGTTTTTGCAGATGTAATTTGCCACAACAGCAGTTACATCCTTCCATCTTTGTTGATGCTCAGCCATATGTTGTGCCGCAGGCTAAAGCCTCTTTTAACGCGCGAGTGTAGTTTATGTTTTGAGCGCTCCACTTGTACCGTTGTAGCTCTCCTCTGTGGATTCTGTCCGTACCGTTCGACATGACTCTTGAAAGGTTAGTTTTCTGGTTCCAGCTAGACTGTCCAAACCACATCAACGTGACAAAATGTATCTGCAGTTTCAGGTATGAGCTCCTTGTTTTGTCTTTGTGCATAACGCTCTTTTCTCCTGTTGCCTTCTGCTAGATTCCCCGTCTGCACTCGTACCACAGGGGAAAACACACTGTCCACCAAACAAAACAGATGCTGTAAAGAGCTATTTGGAGCACAAAAGGCTAAAAATACATCATATGAAAGGTATTGTTGTACTGCACAAGCCGTAGTTTCCTGACGAACCTTTGCTTCACCCATTATATCTGAGCATTGTTTTTTCGGGAGATCAGAGAGAGGTTCTCGTCTCCTTTCTTTCCTATATGAATAGGTATAAAATCCTTCTATGAACTACCCAACATGGTAAAAAGACAGAAGTACAACAACTTATGAAATAATTCAGCACAGAGACATCACTGATGCAACAATACCAAGGAAACCAAACCCTGATGTCAGAAAACGTCTGTTCTCTTGAGCAAAGCAACACCAACTAATAGCACTTTTCCACTATACAGTATGAGCACAACTCAGCTTGGCACAACTCAAATCTACACGGTTTGAGTACCAGGCAAGACGTTTTCCATCACTATATAGTGTGGATGGAGTCGTCATATGACGCAGCACAAACACACAAACTAGTGACAGGCAAAGTTGTTTTCGATGTACTGAATCATTAGAATCAGTTAAGTAAAAAGATTAGTTCAGTATTCCTACATGACTGGAGCACAGACTCCGTTTGACGCTGAAATACGGTGGAAAGGGTTGTGACCATGCCAGAGCAGGTACTAAAAAAGCAAGCACCAGGTACTATCACTAATGCAAAAGCAAGGAAAAAACTGGTAGAGTCGAGCTGAGTCGTGCCAGAACTACATAGTGGAAAAGCGCCATAATTTTCCTCCTTTGTACCTGACATGAAAAAGAGTTTCCCTGCTGGTGTCAGTACCAGTTTATGATCATACAATCAATTAAAATGTCTATGAACTGACTGTAAACCCCAACCTGATATCAGGTGGAGGCATTCAACTGTTGGTATCCTTGGACCCGTTACCTCCTAAAGTGCAGAACTAAATTTAAACGGCCATGTACGATGACAAGTAGGATATCAATGACACCCTAGGTGTTTATGAACCATAATCCAATTTATTTTCTACCTTTTCTCACCACCATCCATAAGAAGAGAGGTCAACATTGGTTACGTGGATAAACTGCATAAAAGAGTCAGATACGCAGCATATTACCTCCATTCTTGTAAACATGTACTGTGTACTACATTATAATAATGAAACATTTACTGTAAAAACACATGACCTGTCTGAGAGGCCGATGAGATAACGGATTAATTAAGGAATGTGGCTCATTTACAGGATTTGATGAAGTCATACTGAGATTCTCACTCTCATTGAGCAGGGTGGATGAAATTGCGGTCATTACATGGCGCTGCGTTCCACTTAAACCATTTTGAGCGCGACACATGCATGAAGAGTGATGTCAGGTTAATAAAAATGGTGAGCAGCTAAAAGCGCTTTAATCCCCCCGCTCTGTGTTGGGCAGGAAGAGAAGGTGTCATAAGATTATTAAAAATTACTATTTTAATTTCTACAGATCGGCTTTTTCACTCTTAGAGGTTAATATAAAGAGATTTGCAGATACATGGATCACATTTAATCTGTCTTCTTTGAAATATAATCTAATACACTGTATACAAACGATGGTAAAAGGAGGAGGGTAAAGACAGCAGGCAGGAAGTAGAGGAATATATTCTCACCTCATTTTGTAAGCTCATTAAGCAATGGGTTAGTCTTCCAAAATACATGGAGTACTTCACTTATCCAGAGAGGCAGAAGAAAAGGAGCGATTGGCAGCTAGAAGGCAGACATGGCAGTTAAAGCGCTGGCGCTGCTGCCAAAACTACCCTCGAGTGTCTTCTTTCTTACAAGAAGCCTTTCCCACTTTCTCTGTCTCTCACACACACATACACACAAACAAACAGGCAAGCAAACACACTCACGGGGCGAGAAAGTGAGCTGTGTGTGTGTGTGTGTTTGGATGATAGTGGCTGACTAAGTATCATTGTAGGAGTCGGGGTTAGGTTTTGTTGCCTGCACAGAAAACGTATGTAAAGCTGACCTATGGTTTGTGGCATAGTCTAATAGTCAATCATACTATAGACAGTGAAAATAAGTCATGGAGGCCTTAAAGGAATGTCCTTCTACAGCCTGGGTCTCAGTTCCCGATTAACTTAATGATCTTAATGATGTTATCAGTGCAGTTGGCATTTGTATCAACGTAGACGTGTTCACCTTTTGCTTCACGGTTGTCTTGATGCTATAGTATAGAAGCTTAGCATAACTGAGGAAATGCTGATGCAACAGTAGGTCAATACTTCCTTGGACAAATGTGCAACAGTATTTGGGGGATTATCAGACACAAAGCCCTGCCATTTAAACAAAAAATAACAGACTTTGCTTCAGTGGTAGAAACACAAAAACCTACGACAACCAGCCATTGCTCTGACAACTTGATCCAGTATCAATCAATCATCCATCCGTCCATCTTCTACTGATTTAAATGAGGGTCAGAGGGGCACTGGTGCCAATCTCAGCTGACATAGGGCGGTATACACTCACTCTCAAGTGTCCAATTTACCTAAATCCCCGAATCTGTGTGTCTTTGGACTGTGGGAGGAAACTGGAGAACCTGGAGAAAACCCACGTACACACACACAAGGAGAACAGGCAAAACTCCATGTAGAACGGCCCTTGTTCTGCTCCGGGTCGCGAACCCAGGTCTTCTGGAGCATTAACCAGTACAACAAACTGTGTGGCCCTTGATAAAACATGTGTGATGAAATATAAGAAGTAATAACAGTAGGGCTAATAAGGTTGGGCATGGAAGAACCAGAGAAAGGGACATTTTTAATCACAAGGAGCTGTTAAGGAGCCACCACCCTGCCTCAAGCGTGGGGCAAAGAGCCAAACACCACTACCACTGTAAGGTGCAGCAAATATTTTAGACTTTAGAACATCTAAAACAAGATCCAAAAAAAGGGGAAATTAGTTAAAAGCCAAGGTTATACGACTATATGACGGACCAAGTTACAGTCTTTTAATTTAACCTTTGTTTGTGTCAACCATACAAAACACAGACTGAGTCATCTTTGATACCATATAGCTCATTCATGCATCACCTTCACGGGTCTACTTTAAGCTGATGTATCCGCCCCCCCCTTATGAATACTTAATGTCCAGTTACTATCCAAACAGTTCTGTAAATCAACCTGTAATTCTTACTACACGCACCGACATGAGGAGTTTAGGGATGGGTCTTTAACATTAATATACTCTAATTCAGCGAGACACAAACACTGGTTACTGCTCGTTTGAAGAACAGGTCCACTTTCTTCTGAGTCCTTTATAAAATATCAAACAGGACACAGAGTTTTCTAATGTCAATATGAACCATTAAGCAGCCTTTAGTGCGCTTAAAAGCATACGACGAGCGTCACAAAGCGAACAAGCCAATGTCACAGCACTGTCATTTGCATAAAGCTATGATAATATGTGAATTATACAGTAGAAATGTATTTTCCCCAAGACAAAGCAGAAGATACATGTCCACGCCCCCCTTAGATGCATGACCGTAGGGTTCGTCTCCACATACACATGCATCTGCCATACTGAAGAGTGTACAGCAAGGCACCGAGCAGACAGAGGTGTAAAACCAAAGAGATGACCGGGCTTTTCCTCCAGAAACACAGGCCAACTGCCTCAGCAAGGAGGAGCTCGCAGCAGCAGCAGCAGTCGTCTGTCTGAATAATGTCCATGACTCAATGATTCCCCAGCCCCATTCTGAGATTCATCAGGCATTTAAATGGATATGCATGCGCACACTGTAGTGAAGTGAACCTGACATTGGGAAATCAATAGAACGGCTACTGTATGTAAATGAGATTCGACTACAGTATATATACACATGTAGTGTTTGAGGCTTCCATCATGTGCAGCTCATGTAACAGACAGACTGGTCTGTCCGGTATTTTGGGGTTCGAGGATGGAGCAGGGACTCAGTAAAGACGTCATTTTTACGATCACTGCAACACACCAATGACAATGTAATGATGGCAGAAAACAAACATGCACATAGTGGGGCTTTTAATTTTTTTGTGTCATCAATGAGAAAAAGAGCCACTATGACTCAGCACCTGTGTTTGCTTTGCACCCCCTCTCTTTTTATTCCCTCCCATTGGGCAGATCATAAATCAATATCATGCACTGTCACACACACACACACACACACACACACACACATAGAGAGAGAGGTATCCTCTCATTGTTATGCTCCACACTGACCTTATCTTACAGCTCTTGTAGGTGTTCACACACAGCCTGAAAACAGTGCACTGTCACCGCAGCAATGCAAGTTCCCGCAGTGACCGCAATATGTGAAGCCTTTTTTTTTTTTTTTAGCATGTAGCACAATGCAGACACAATCCCATCTCAACAGAAGCACAGAAGCCTATTTCTGTTTTTTTTTTTTTGCCTCAATCAATAATGCATTGTTTTAAAGGGGTATCTTCTCACCGGATCTGTTGCTTATAGCTGTGATTTCATTAGTCTCCCTGCGCGACACGGCTCATTTATAAAAAGCTGTCCGACAACACAGACTCACAAGGAGGCAGACTCAGGTCTGCTGGAGACGAACAATGCGTCCTTTTCTGCATCCTCACACACACACACACACACACACACACAGAGAGAGGGGCATCTTATCGTTTCTGCTCCACTGCTCCGATGTCCATTCACTGTCTGGTTTAAAGACTCCATAAGCGCCAATAACGCGTCCCCTTTGTCATTTTTACACTTATATCACAATGCTGTTTTATACATAAATAAGAGAAGTATGCATATATATATAAGAAATGTTTTACCTGTCCGGCGCAGTGTCTTCCAGTGGAACTCCCGGTCTGTCGGACACAGCGAGGCTCCGCAGCCTACATTTACCGTAATGACTGTACTAGTCACACCCCCCACACTGTGGTTGTGTAACGCAGTTCCAAGTCATTACGGTGTTGTGGTCCACCATTTGCTAATAACCAGATTAGGAGATGAGAAAAAAAAAAACACATACAAAAGAAAAATAAGTATTCATTTACAAGCACATTTATTGTAAATGTTACACATTGTATTTGCTGCAGGTTAGACTGGTGTGATGTAGCAAGATCCAACTTTCTGTAAAAACATGAACGCGACATACTGCATGTGGACATGTAAGAGAAAAAGTTTTGTTTTAATACATACTGCAAAAAAATAATTGTATAATCGTTAACATTTAAATGCATTGGAGCTTATGGCACAAAAGTATCAGCAAACATGTTTGACTGCAAACCTCTTTCAGTTGCAGTTCAGTTAATTATGAATATTAAGGTAAAAATAATTAGAATTCTGCCTCTTTTTAAAAATAAAAATGTGCTTCCAAAAAAATGTATATTTTATATATACATATATATAGTTTAAATTTATAAGGCTGCTGAAAGGTTTGAATGTCACATATTCTGGCTTTAAAGGTGGACAGAATCAGCAGTTTATGTATGTATAGTGTACAGAAAAATACAAAATCATGTTACCTTAGGCTACTTTTCACATGTACTTGAAGTGGTGTCTTAGTGTGGTACAATGTCCCATTTAAGAAAGGTTGATAACCCAAAATCCACATTAAATGCATATTCAATTCAATTAAAATTCCCAATGCTAAACTTAACCTATGAGACAGAAGCACAGAATAATCAGTGATTAGTGTAAAACAAACCAAAATACAAAACAAACAAACAACAAACAAATACTAAAGTGTATCCAAAATGTGGAAAATGACAAAACAAAGCAACAGGTGAAGTTAAGCCTAACTGTAAGCTATTATGAACAAATAAAAAATAAGATGAAAACAAAGATAAACAAAAAACTGTGACCAGTAAGTAAAGTAAAGTTAACCTTAGACTTATTTATTTTGTGAGCCTCCGAATTCAGAGATGTTATCTTGTAACAAAAAAGAGTGATTACAGGGAAAATAAAGCAAATATGTGTCTGACATCCTCAGGTGTTCATTTAAAAGACTCCCTGGACACAGATTGGTCAGCTCAGGATCGAGGGACCAATTGACTGCAGGCATTATCACTTCTGTGATTTACTCAGTGGGGACCTCCTCACTAAAAACTGCACTGTTGATTAAAATTCAGGAAATAAATGACTTAAGAAACTCTAGCGCATAACATTTATCTTTGTTTGTTTTTAGGTAACATAACCACAGGCTAGAGATGGAAAAACCACTATGATTGTGCATATGTTAAAGCTGCTACAGCACAAAACTGTTGCTCTCCAACATTAAAAATACACAGTGAGTGCTGCCACGTAGAAATATAACAAAACAACTCTTTGCAGTTCTTTACATGGATCAATTTATTTTTCTGTTAATTCTAGTAGCTTGACAGACTTACATGTTGACTGAAGGAGCAATATCACCCCCATGTGGCCACCACAGGTCCTGTTTGACATCAGGATCTGAAGCATTGGACAGATGTGCCTGGGTGCACCTCCTACTGGGGAGAGGCGGCTGTTCAGTCTCCTTCACCTTTCATGACGAGACGGTAGGGCTTCTTGGTCACAGCATCCACAGAGAAAGAAGTGACTGGACAAAGTTCAAATGACTTTGAAACTTGAGTCACTAAAAAACAGGGATTAGGAGAAGGAATCCATTTTCTGATACTACAAAACTGGTATCCAAGCAATTTCCTTCAAATACAGGTTTCCCAAGAACACAAGATACACACCGTCAGCTCATCTAAGATTTCTGATTTCTTCTATAATCCTCATTAACATCACTGGCATAATCTCACATTAATCTGTTCTTCCTGTATCAGCTCCCATCAGTGACAGTGTATCTAATAACACTTGGCTGAGGTTGCAGACAAGGTATTGCTTCTCATAAGTGATCAGATGTACTTGTCTTTATCAAACTTCAAACAACAACATATTGGAATTTGACAAGAAATACTATATATTTGTGTTGCGGTTAAATTGCACATGTATGACACCCTGTTCAAGTATGGTGAAATTCAAATGTATACCATTTTGTTTCTTATGACAGCATAAGGACAGCACCTCATTCATTGGATAATGCGTGGGCAGATTGAAGCAATCCTTTAGTCCCCCATCCTCTTCAAAACAAAGGCTAAAATCCTACACAACACCAGACTCTCACCCTGTAAATTGACAATGTATCATTACATCCAGTTCTTACTCCTCCTGTGCTCTGTAAATGTGATTCAGAATGTGAAAAATGAATAAGCACAGGTGGGCAAAGTTGTAATGTTTATATTTACTAATATGTTATTCCAAGTTAGCATGTATACGTAAAAGTTAGTGACAAGACGACTACAAAGAATAAAAACCTGGACAAAACAGGTCAGTAGTGCTGATATATACATATACATTTGGTTAAAACCTGTAGTCTCTTGAAACTACACACAACACAATATTTAAAAATATATTAAAAAATTTCACATGAAAGGGGAATAATAGTAAGGCACTGTTCCCTCAGCTGCCATCAGGCATACTGTTCCTGCTGTGTGCACCAGAGGGCAGCATAGCGCCTGAGGACCAAAGCTGGGGGAGAGGCAGAGGAGTTAAGAGTTCATTGATGAGCAGGACACAGAACCAGACCGTGACCAACATGAGGGAATGTTTTCTGCTCTATCACAGAGGAGAGCTTCTTCCTCTTCCTCATCCAAAGGAAACAGTCGTGGTTTCCAGGGAGTCTGAGGCTGCCAGAGAACACAGAGGGCATGGAGTTTATTATGCACTGCTATAGACGGTTACGAGTATAATTATGTCATGATTACTTAACTAAAAACAATAAACTTGGGCTGGATGATTTGGGTAAAATATCTACATGTGACAGATATTGTGATTTGATTTGCTACATAGCTATTCATGCTTGGTTCAGTTCAATAATACTGTGTTACAGATTTAACACAACATGGGCGATTACCATAATATACAATACCATGAAAATATAACCAGCTATACTCTGATGCAAGCACTGAAATAACACTATGAATAAAGGACACACTGGCACTTTAAATGCCTCGTATATCTATCAAGGTCTGT
Organism: Microchirus variegatus; assembly: GCF_963457635.1. Taxonomy (NCBI): domain Eukaryota; kingdom Metazoa; phylum Chordata; class Actinopteri; order Pleuronectiformes; family Soleidae; genus Microchirus; species Microchirus variegatus. The sequence continues at coordinate 9,771,227 of NC_139823.1, forward strand.
AAGGGTACATAAGTGTGCAGTGGCAGTGTAGTGGGGGATATTCATGGTGTGGAGAATGTTGATTATATTAAATGTTGGTCTGGCTAAGTATCAACTCCAATCAAAGCAAAAAAAAGGTGGAGTGCACTGCAATCAGAGCATCATCAACCGAAAGGCTATTAAGCCTTAAAGAATGCTTTCAGGCTTAATAGCTCTCACAATAGTTATGGGAAAGATTGTTTAATAACCTGCAGCATATTTTTGTGATCTCTTCCTTTCTCTGTTGAAGCACAAATAACAGCGTTACATTTTGGACTGGAATATAGAAAACAGTATCCTTCAGCCCATTGATGTTTTCAGGGGTTTCAGCTGTGTTGTTTTGATCTTACCAGCCACTCCTCTGAGCTCGGCTCTTCACCGTTTTCCAGCTGAGCACCACTCCACTCCACAGAGCTCTCGTCTCCTGACGTGCACATCCCGACCCCGTTGTCGCACAGCCTGCTGCCAGAGAGATTTTACAGAGAGATTTTCACAACATTCCACTTTTCACGTGGATTATACCTCGGCACACAGGAGTTGACCAACTCTTCAAACAGTCTCTGGACTAAATCCTCTCAAATGCATTTCCTTGTTGTCATTTTAAGTATTTTTAAGTGTCATGGACACTGCCTGTGATTTCTGATGTTTGACAGACTAAGATGCCTGACGCATACTGGGGATAAGGCATTTTGGAGCCATGTGGCATGGCAGCACTCATGTGAGACAAATAAAAACTGGCCTAATCAGGACCAGCAGTCTATATGGAGACCAAAACCTGGTCCTAATGAGGGAGAATGTCATTTCTGAGGAAAGGGATAAGTTTCGAGCAATTTTGTGTGGTTATGTCTGAATGAATGGAAGTTAATGTAGTGTGCAAATGTGTGTGTGTGTGCACCTTGTGGAACGCCTGCAGTGCTTTCCCCAGGATGACCAGCGCAAACTCTCCCTGTGCTCCAAAGCCATGTGCCTCTGACCAAAGACTTTATCACTGAGATCTTCAACCTGTGTATGGACATGCACACACAAACAGGTTTGTGCACCCCACCGACTTCCCTTCAATCCTCACATGTAAAATTTAAGTGCCCAAGACCTCACCCGTCCCTCCTCTTCATTCGCCTGGTTCTCTATCAGAGACTGGGTGGACACCACCCTCCACCTGTGAAAAGGAATGACACTTAGAAAAGGTAATTCCATGGTAAAACAAATAATTTTGAATATGATAATGATGAAGCAATGATGAGATTTGTTTTTGAGACATTGTAATGGGACATTATCTAATCCAAGCAAGTCCTTCAGAGGCAGTTTTATTCCATACCGTGGTGTGAGGATGTCTTTGTACTGCTGCTTCCTCACTTTAGTCAGTGAGCTGGGGATGACCATGTCATTGATGTTGCACACAGTCGCTCCATGGCATTTGACGATAGAGCCCTACAAAAAGAAAAACATGGCCATTGTGAGGGTAATAAAGGTTTTCTGTAGAAACACACGCCTTTTTTTCATATTGAGCAGACGTACTGTTCAAGTGACATGTTTGGACCAATGTAACAGTGCAATCAAAGTAACCTACCAGTGTAAACTGTTCATTTAAATTTAAATAACTGGTCAGCCCATAAATTGTTGATGTAAATGACTATTTAATTAGTATATATGATGTGGAATTCAAAAGTGTTTATTACTTGAGAGGACTGCTTGTGTGAAAACTGTGTGAAGCTTTCCTCCAGCACTCCATCTGAATATTCCTCAAGCTCCCTTGGCTGGTACAGATCGTCGTCATCCTCATCTAAGACACAAAGACACAGACATTTTAAACACATAACAAAACCACTACTACTCATATAATGTATAACAATATACTTACAATACACTGTGAGCAAACACTGTGTACACACCTTTTATCAGCATCCGGATGCGTCTCTGCTTCCTCTGATTGTTTTTTCTGCGTTGACTCCTGCTGATGGACAGACCAATATCTCTGCTTTTACGATGCCTCGCATGCTGCCTGCGATTATGACCTGTGTCAAACACAGACACACAACAATAGTTTATATGATCATGTGTATTAATAAACGACAATAATAGACATATACAGATGCATTTATTTTGAATAACAACTGTAAATAATTGTAACCATTCTGAAATTCTAAGCTATGTTTATTTCACAGACTTTCTTCTGCTGTTGAAAAAGGAGAATAAAATCATAATTCAAACAGGAAATCGACAGGATCACTGGTGAGGAAAGTGTTCTTCCATTTCCAGTGAGCTTCCTTTGTCTCTCCTTCAAAACACTTCCATACGACAAGTTCAGTCAACCTGGATAACCTGGATTGCTGTGGTTCATCAATTTTGGAATGAAGACAAAAACAACAACAACGGCCTATTAAAGCTCTGGAAATCATTGGTGCCAAATGCAGAGGTAAATGACTGAATGAATGAATTTGAAGCTGTTGAAATGCTAATTGATTCCACATCTATCTATTGCTCAGTTGGAAGCCTTGTATACGCCCAGTGGTAGGTCTGACATGGTAGCAGCCAATTATGATGGTCCACAGGGAGATAACAAGCAGACACAGCAGTAGCCTTTGAAGCAGTAATCTTCTTCAGTGATATTGTGTCTTTTCACCAAGGCCACACATGTGGTAATAATATCATCAGCGGCATCTAGACATGCTTTTTACACGGCTTGAATGGTTGAATACTCCGTTCTGATTGGCCGATCACGACATTCTCCAGTCTGTTATCTCTGTGCAGGCGAGTACAGGTTGTTTTTCAACTGTACATTTTGCACCACAGTACTTGTATTGCTATGGTGCTGCATGGCACAGCAAAGGCGTTTCAATGTGTCAGTGAAAATGTACGAGAGCACGACCAGACCACCAACAGTACATAAGAGAGAACCACACAGAGAAGAGAGTATTTAATCACTGCTGGAAAAGTAAAAGAATCTTACTGTTGTGCACTGGTGTGGATTCACATCTGTGGTGGAGAGCTGGAGCTGATGAATGGGCGTTGATAACTAATGGCCTTTGGGACCATTCTTCTCCAGCAAAGGTTCTCTCTAAATTGTGGGCCAGTGGAGTGTCTGGGTAGAGAGTGTGTTAGGTTAGTCAAAATATTTAGTTAGATAAGCAGCACATACCAGGGCAACACACATTTACATATCAAAAGCACGCATGTTTATTGTTTTTGTACAGTTTGTATGCAAGTCCACACAAGTGCGTTATCATACCAAATAAAGGCGACACAGGTCTGGAACTGTGTTTCCTCAGGGACGAGGCTGAGCTGGAGCTTCCGTCATGATCAGAACAGAGGACAACAGGATCACAGGAGGAGCAGCATGAACATGAAGACGATTCCTGAGGCAGAAGATGAGGAGAACAAGCGAAAGTTTAGTCCAAACAATTAGGGTTAATTTGGCTATACCAGTGTCTAAAGTGTATGTGAGAATGATGAGAGCGCAAATGATCTTATTGGGAATAACTGCTTCTTTTGAAAAGTCTGTAGTTGACTTTACTCGACTTATTTACACTGTATTTTAATGCTGTCAATAATAGCTTATCTTTGCGTAATTTGATAGATTGATTGTTGTACTTCTAATTTGGTCTACAAAAATACTTATACCTCTTAAGTCTCATCCCTGTGTCCTATGGAAGCCCTAGTATGGCCTACCTGTTGACTATCGTGGCCGTAGATGTTGAACAGTTTGGGCTTTTGGCAAAATAACAAAGGTCTGGTTCGGGCACAACCCCTTGATACGTCAGCCTTGTACAGCCTCATGGTCCCCATTCTGCTTCTCTTGATGCTGCTTGGCACAAAAACATTGCCTCCTTTCAGACCACTGCAGAGAGAGGATCAGACGATTTCGTGTTAATGTTACGGGACATGATTCACGCAAAGAGCACAGGCACTAGAAGGGCAAAGTTCTCATTGTCTTTGTCTCTTAGATGCTGTTCATTAACCATAAACTGATCTGTTTTTATTTAAGATGTATTTTGCATTACATTGCGAGCAAAACTATAACCACTTTGTTTGAACTGCAATTCTTTGTTCTCCAAAATAAAATTAAGAGCATATTTGATCATTATCAAGAGTTTAGGAGTCCTTGTGTTAATCGTTTCACATGGACATAAAAAATGTGTTTTGTTCTGTACCTTATGAAGCTTCTCTCCACTCTACAGGTCTGTGCTTGTTTTGTGGGCGGTGAAAAGCTGAGAGGAGGAATCAGACTCGACACCTGGGCACTCTGTAATGAAAACATCGCTCAAATAATGTACTGTATTTCAAACAATAAAATCAGAAACAGAAGTAAGCACCTAAGCACTCTTGGAGAAGATGATAAAAACCAGAGTAATGTTTGAAGATTAAAAGCACTGCCATCCAGGATGCTAAACTGCAATTTTGACTAGTTCCATATAAGGTTAGTTTGGTTGTTTGTAACGTGGGTCTTATTTTTCAGCATTTGGTATACAGTGATTATAGATGATAATTTATCATATAATAATGTAAATATATATAACTCATTTCATTAAATCCTGCCATCTTACACATGCTGTATTGTACATACACTATCTTGCAACTTACTGTATTAAGGCTCTGTATGAGCACACAAATGTTTTCATCTTCAAAAGCACAAAAGGTGTAGGAATCATCAAAATATTATTATTGCATTCCTGGCATTCCTTTGCCTAAAAATACACCTTTGACACTTTTGTCACAAGCTAAATATGAGCCTCCTGACAAAAGTATAAAATCAATCTTCTTGATTAAAAACATTTGATGAGTATGTGCCATATCCTCCCACTAACCTGCTTCTCCATGTTGTGAAGAAGACGTGTGGGGCTGCAAGATTCAGCATCATTCAGCCTGTCCGCCGATGCCGCAAGCACCACTTGACCCTGTGACCCACAGAACACACACACACTGGTGTCAAACTTTACAGGTGGTGGTTGTGCTTTAAATAAAACAATAAGTATTTTTTTTTCGGATCCTTGCGAAGAAGGATGCTTAAGTCTCACATCCATTCCCATCCTTGGCGTGTGACTGAAAACACAGAGACATTGCTGCTGTAGGCAAGTCTGATAGTATTGCTTGACAAACCATTTTAAGATGACCACAGCTTACAAATCATGTTACACAGTTTATTCCCATGAAATAATAGTGTTACAGAGACACAAAGGCTGAATGATTAGTTGACAATAATAATAACATAACTGAATCTATCAAGACCCAATAAACCGAGGTGAATAGAGAGGAGTAATGTTTACTTTGCTAGAGCGGATGTGCTTGTGGAGCTCCACCAGTTGTTGTATCCTCCCCTCCAGCTCGGACAAACGCAGCTGCAACCAGCTCCAGCTGCTGCCCACCTCCGCTCGCTCTTGCAGCCATCGACTCCCACAGCTGCAGCTGCTGCCAGGAGGGTGAGGGTGGTGGAGAGAGAAAGGGACAGTTACTACCATATTTGTATTATAATTCACTCTCGAAAAAACCTTGGATGTCCATGGAAATTCACCCACAGGAAGTGTATGAAGATCTTAGTATATGCATGTAACTGGCAGGAATTATGTGTCAGAGAAAACAATAATAGACAAAATGTGGAAAGACAAAGACTGGGCAACACAAAGATAATAAAGACAGACCAAACACACTGGTTCACACCAGTGGTGATGCGGCTCTGTCAACAAACATACTGTATCACCACTTTTACACAGTCGTGCTGGAGTGTTGAGAGTAGATTGTTTAGCATCAACAGCACAAAAGTGTATCTAGGCCACAGAATAAAACACTGTTGATTTACATGGCTTGTGTCTATAGTGTGTTTCCATGGTACTTGGCTGTTGAGTTCACCTTCTCTGTGTGTGTATGCTTGTATTTGTTACCTCTTTTGGACATTTTCTGGCACGAACATTGACCTTGTCAGGTCCAATAGTCCTCATGGAGACCAAAACCCACTACCAATGAGGCAGAACCTTATTTCTTACGAATTGTGTTTCAGTGGAGGTTAGAGTTAGGCATTAACCAGTTATAGTTAAAAATAGTGATAACACTGTGTTTAGGCAGCACAAATTAATGGAAGTGAATGCAAAGTCCTGATAAGAATAGCTGCACAAATCTGTGTGTGTTGCCATGGTAGTGCTCTTGGACCTTGGCGAGGAAAGGGAGCAACTCCCCCCACTTCAAACACCCTCTGATGCAGGACAGAGGAGAAAGGCTGGGTCAGACAGGAAGCAGCTCCACACACGATAACATTTGGGATTATAAGGAAGCTATTTTAATGTCATATCACAACATGGTTTGTTTTACCCGAACAAAATTGCACCTACTTTGCATTTAAAGGAGAGGAAAACATTGCAGATTAATAGCAGGAATACAAAAAGTGAGCTTATTTAAATCTTACACTGATACATAATGAGTACGTGCTCTCTCTCACACAGACAATGAACAGACCGTGCAGAGATTTATATAAATGAGGAAAAATTCAAGAGATTTTACGAAGTCTTATGTGGATCAGAAGAAGAAAATGGGTTAAGTATTGCAACAATCTGGCTGCCATCCACAGGAAGAATAAATGACTTTCCTTTGCCAAATCCTGGTTAAATGTAAGGCCAGCCCCAGCAAGTTAGTTCAAGGCTTAGCTTATGGGTTTCCCTCTTTGAACACTGGCTCTTGGATCTTGTAGTGGCATTAGGGTTTTTGGGTGTGTCCCACAGTTTCCAACATTTAGCCCTTCAAAATCCTCTCAAGCAGTATATTTAAACACACTGGGAAATGAGCAACAGCTGTAGCTATGAAGGACTGCTGCAAAAAAGAGCAATGTCAACATTAGAAATTAGAGTCGAACAATAACCCCGCATTATAAGTAATAATCTGTCCCTTCTCCAACATGGAAGGATATCCCCAACAGTGAGGAACCTGCTCCGCGGGAGGTTTACTGGAGAAGCACAGATAAAGGATAGATTTGGACAAAATTTAAGCTGATCCTTCAAAACCACTGAAACAGGTCAAATTAAAGATAATCATAAAACAGTTCTTGGACCAAATACACAACTAGAGAAAGCAATAAGAGAAAATCCCAAAGGCGGTCACTTTCCAGATCTGGATAAAAACAAAAAATTTATAATTTCTTTGCTGGCAAAAAAAACACATCTTTGGTGGAGATTAGGTACAAACTAATGGAAGAACTCAGAGAGTAAAAATCCTGACTCCAGATCCATATCACCCATCAAAGTCTAATCCTTTCTTCCTTGAGCCATAACCTACATCTCAGAAAATGTAATGAAATCCATTCTTTACTTTATTTTGAGTTATGCCTTTCACAGGCAGACAAATGCAGGCAAAAACATAACCTCCTCTGAGAAGTTAATACAATAATTAGGCATACACTTAATGAATTCTATGTTTTAAATCATTATAAAGGACATTTTAAGTTTAAACTCAAAATTATTCCAGGACAAGGGAACAATCTTCAACCTAAAATCCTGAATTCTTTGAGCAAAAAAACAAAAAAGCAGGACCGTCCAATGAAACCACACATACGCAGATTCATTCCTGAAAGTAGTTTGCACTAGAAAGACAAGGAGCTGAATCACACTGGCTCAGAATGACTGGTATGTTGCAGGCTTGCTGGCATCATGTCTGTGTTTATTTCCTACCCCTGGGGCAAAAAAAAAAAAAAAGAGTTGGCAGTTCTGTTGACTCAGCTATGATGATTGCTGCATGGAGAGAGAAATGTGCATGTCCAGAGTGAAAAAATGTCACAACACTGTTTGCAGCTGGGAGGACGAAGCTTGTACTTATGACAACCACACTGTAAACTTTGCTATGTGCCAAGAAAAATATGCATAATTCTGTGGAAGCAGAGTGGACCTCATTCACTTCACACAGCCAAGCTTTCCCAAACTTAAACTGTTATTTCGATACAATTATTTTGTCATCCTTCACATTGATTGATTATAATGTCAAACACATGCAACTTAATGTGTTAATCCTCTCAGTTACACTGTTTTTGATGTAGATTTGTGATCCCTCAGCGACCTGAGGTGAGACATAGCAGTTGGCGCAGGTCACTTTGAATATCAGAAACTTTGGCAACCGTTTTAAATATTCTGTAGTGTATTACAAGGGTTTTTCTCACTCGATGTAAGGGTCTTAGGATAGAGAGGGTGTCACTTACTGTACAGACTGAGAAGCCCTTGGAGTTGTGTTTGTGATGTTGGGCTTTATAAATAGAACTGACTTGATTTATTCATCTCATCCTGATGCGAACAACCTCTAAAAAGTCTAATTCTTTAACTTGTTTACATAGCTTTTACAGGTGACAGCCACACACTGTAAACACTTTGGCTCCTTGCAATACACACCGGTTATATTAAGAAATACACCATTTCAAAGCAGAAATGCAGATAAATATAAACTAACTTGCTGGATACTCACACAGGTGAAGTGACGGTTTTGCTGCAAGTTCTTTCCTCCTCCGACTCATCGTCTGAGCTGCTGCTGGCTGTGGTCTCATAGTCCAAGGCCTCCTGCTGGCCTCGCTTCTCGGCCTGGCCAAGGTAGGTGGTCTCTCCAAGCTCCTTGTTGGAAGATGACGCTGCTGTGCATAAATCTAGCCAAAGGAAATATGGTTTGCTCCAAGCATGGCTATAAAGCCCTGCCTGTGTCGAATGCTGCTTTCGACCAGCCTCCTCCAGCACAGATCTGGATGGCAGCTGGTCAAAATTCAACCTGCCACCGCAAGACGGCACCAAAACTGGAGGAGCAGAGCCCACGTTGGCTGCTCCCTCCTGCGACAGTGTCTGTTGGTGGGCAAAAAAGAGAGTGTAACCCTGGGAATCTAAAGGAGAAACAGCATGAAGCGTAAGAGGGTTGCGATGCACATCACCACCATCTGGCCCACATTCATGAGCAGCATCACAGCCATGCACTGGACAAGCCTCTTGGCCATTGTGCTCAGGTACAGTGCCTAAAAACATGTCTGGTACACCTGGTAAGAAGGAGACCTGATGAGAAATTCTCTGATCTTCATTGAAGGACAGGGCGCTGAGGAGGGAAGCGTGGCTGCAGAGGTACCACTGGTTGTTGGATGCCTGCTGACTGGACAACATGAGTTTGGCAGGGACATTCAGGGAGCTCATGGGCAGGCAGGACTCCGGAGAGGGAAACAACAAAAGGTTCAAGCACATCATCTGGGGGTCATTGTCTTCTACGAATCTGATGTCAGACCCAGACTCGGTACTTAGCACGGCCCACCTATTGGAGTCCACTTTGGCAGAGGAGGAAAGCGAGGACAGGTGGATGCCATGGCCCTGTTTCAGGTTTTTAGTCAGAGCTGGGGACATACCGCCTTCTGAGCCACTGATGTTCTTGACAGGCAAGGCCAAACTGCACAGACTGCACCTTGAATGAGAGTGAGATGGACGTATGCATGAATCACTATTTATTCAAAATACTGTACGTCCAAAAATCACAACCCAAATTCTCCCACAATTCAATAACAGTCCAACATAAACCCGTTATTAAGACAGTATGTGTTAAAGGAACAGTAAGGTTTTTTTTAAAGTGGGGAGAATCAATTTGCAAGTTGTTTGTCTTGAAGTGTTTTTGCATGGATATCATAATTCTGACTCTTTCTTATATTAAAGAAAATTATATCAAATGACTTCAAAAACACCTGACATCCTTTTTATATAAACACTATAAAGTTGAGCGCAATTCTATTTAGAAGGTGAGACGTTAGTTTTTGTTATTCGAGAACCACTGCCGGTACACGTACCACAGTTTGAGAACCATGGGTTTAGAGAATTAATTTAAGACAATGTTTGGAAACTGTAAAAATTATTTATATTTACACGTTTACAACACAATGTTAACAAAAACTAAACAGTGTGCAATAGTCAATAGTTAAGCGTTTAAATGATAAGTCTCAAGTACTTTTTTGGTCACAAATATTAGTCGAAACTTTTTACTCTCCAGAAATGGGTATTTCTCCAAATGGGTTAGGTTTTAACAACAGACGTCGCCGTAGTTTTCAAGCCAATTCGCGTCTGAAATGGTTAAACAGCAGTAAAGTGTGTGCGGACATATTAGCTGTCATTTAAATGTGTGGATGGAGCAGTAAAGCTAACGGACGTTTACGACACGGAGACCACAAACACACACACTCACCTGCAGGAGCTAAAGAAACCACTGACTCAACATCGCTGATAATCATTATTCCAACGGGCTTTGAACGTGACATCTCTATTTTGTTTCAATGCTTCCTTTCCTCATCCGTAACAAATCAGCAAATGAAACGGGACGGTTTCGTCTCCGAGTCCAACTCAGTTCTGTGCAATCTGACACTGACTTCTTCAGTCACAGTCAGTCACTCACCGAAAGAGAGAGAGAGGCTGGACCACAGTCATGATGCCTTCAAGTTCTCTGCACAAGCTCCGACATGGGAGTGAACGATCCCGCTCGTATTTCACTGCGGCTACTCCATCTACGTTTAAAAATGAAGTAAAACATGCATAACAAGAATCAGGTGGACTTCATAGAAAACAATTGTTGATTATTTCAACCCAGTATTATTACATTTGAATATACACAGTTAGATAAGATCATGAAGAACAAGAATCATGTGGAGTTCACAGAAAACAATTGGATTATTATTTGCTGTTCAGTGGCATGCAGACATTTGGAGGCGCAGGGGTGAACATTAGAAAGGCACCTACTGCGAGAAATGCTTTGGACAGTCATAGTAATCTGCCTTTGCTGAAGGTTTCTGACCTAATATTAAAATGTTCTTTTAAGACCAAGTTCATCCTTAAAAAAAAAAAAGTCAATAGTCCAATTCTACAACCAGCTGCAGTCACCCATGTCATCATATGTCTAACATCTAAAAAGATAAATATAATTTTACAATCCTTAGATATATATAAAAAAAAGTGTGCCATGTCAGATGTAGGGTTAATAAAACACTGGTGGTTACTACAACGTACACATTTATATAACATAGGGGACCTTTCACAATTAATTTGCATTCAGAATACAACTCTTTACACAAACCTCTAATGCCACAGATGGAAGTGTCAGACCAAACTCCTGGTTCAGGTTTTCAGTGTGGTCTTATTAGATGGAAGAGCAGTGGTTTGCCTCAAATGGATGGAAACTTCAGTCTGCATCTTCTCAGCAAGTGAAAATCCTTTGGGTGTACAGGCAATTTGTAATTGCCAAGAAGGGAAGATGACTGATTGTGCTGCATCATGTGTTTTGTGATGCGATGTGTGGTTATGCAGTAAACGCAAGGGGTTCTGGGTAGGACTCTCTGGCGTGTGCTCTGGAGTGATGTAGCAGCCATTGAGATATGTGTTTGGTAGGCTCTTGTGCTTTAGGTCCTACATCTGGAAAAAAAAGTTAGCACACTTTAGTATAAAGTAAATATGGATTAAAAAAAGAGTTCCACCTGAAAGAACATACCTGAAGACATCCCCTTGGCATAGAGACATTCACCTTGACACAAGGTTGTGACCGCAACCATTCAGGACAGGACTTTTCCAGGTTGTGGTGTCCAACATGGAGCCTTCATCACCTCTTCAAAACAAGGTAGAATATGATTAATCACAAGAAAATGACAAAAACCCTCAGATACCGCACCTGGTCAAGTGTGTCAGGTCTGCTCATATCCAGTCAGGGCCCACCAATGGATTCTCCACAAGAAACTAATATCCACTCACTTTGTGCCTCAGTTTTGGACCGATTATGGATGATGTTTACCCCAATGTCTTGGTTGGCTGCATGAAAAACTGTCTCTGCTTAAACCCTCATATTGCAGAGCATGAAATCAATTCCACTTTGCTGTTCCCAGATCTAATTTTCTCTCCCTGCAGCCTTACGACACCCATTGCTGCCACCCAACATCCACAAGAGGTAGAGGTTTCACAATTCAGAGCTTCTCATGCTTTCAGCAACATGTGGCAGTAGACTATTGACAAAGCAGACACCTGAAAATGCTTGACCTCAGTTTGACCAAATGCTTTGTTTACAAGTGATTTACATGACACGCATGCTCATTCCATTTGTTTTGGAGCAAGATAAATGCATACCGTGATAGGCTGAGTCACAAAACCAGATGGATTCTTGTCTGATTTTGGAAACTACAGCCATGGTATGCCACTCAGTCAGGATGTGTGGCCAGATTTCCTCACACACAGAAGGGGAAGGACAAAAGGCCTTAGCATCTTACGATTCGACACAATTTACCTTGTGAATTTCACGTGGAGGACAACCAGCTCATTATATCCTGAGTGATTTAGCTTTGAGCAAATTGATTAATAAAGTTGTTCAACTATTGAATCTGTCAGGTCATGCAATCTTTTGTACGGTTTAGCAAAAGTTTAGGAGGTCAGGTTTACTGACCACGAGAAAGTCAAATTCAATGATTGTGCTGTCTTGCAAACTGATGAATATTTGGGTAAATTAGATGAAGCAATTCAAGTCATCTACTTTGCCAGCAGTGTAAAAGACATGTCTTACCCAAAACAGTGAAATAGGACACAGCTACCTTTAGTAACAGTAATGTAACAGCAGCAGTGGGTGTTGGACAACTGCAGGGAGAAAAAATGAGATCTGGACAGAAGTAGGAGGAATAATTGAATGCATAGCTCAACAAAAGTTAAGCAAAGAGGAACCTTTTTTAGTCCCTGGAACTACTTTGATCCAACAGGAAGAGGACAAACTTCAGTGCTTGGTGTCAACGAATGAAATTGCATAAAAATGGTCAGTTGTATTGATTTAATTTTCTTCTTTTACAGGCACACGTTCAATCTTCAGTCGTTGGGCTAGAAAGTCAGTTGCCAACATCCATGTTCTGAAGACGATGACCTTCGCATTCAAGAAAGACACCACACAAGTTTTAGATTTAGTTTATTCCACTACTCTGCAAAACATAGCCACACACAAGGACGCCAACACGGCAGTAACTAGTAACTTGTCTCACTCACCAGTCTCAGTCTTTGAAGCTGGACAGAGGCCAACCAGGTCTCCGTGAGCAGGAAGAAGACCTTTGTTCCTTTGAAAAAAAAAATAAGTGTTTGTATTTTAAAGACTACATTAAAAGTTTAGAGCTAAAGAGACAAGATTTTGTGACGTTTGTAACGTAATGCTTTTAAACATTTAACAGTATTGATAATATAGCAACATTGACTGCAACAGTGAGTTGACAGCACAGCGGCCAGGTCAACTTGTTTTTAGTCTTGCTTTGTCTAACTGTTTTGGTTTGAGTGTTTCACAGATTTAAAAATCAAGATTTTTTTTTGTTCATCTTTACATGCAGATATTTCCTCATTTCCTTGCTCCATATAACCAATATATAATTGAAACCAAAATAACTGAAAATATCATTCAGACATATGAGAAACAGCTAATATTTAACATTTTATGAACCAAACATGAAAACGAATGAAATAAAATGTTATTGCAGGCATATTTACACCAATGATTTGCCTGCCATGACCTGAAAAAAATTGGCAACCAATTCTAGATAAGCCACTATTGGACCAGACTTACGTTGGTGAAATTTGAACAACAAAGTGTTACGGCTAATATTAAGCTAGCAATTACGCTAACTCGGACCACTGCACTGTTTATAGAAGTACTGCCTCTCAGTCGTGTCTTAATTTTATTTATTTGGCGTTAGGTTAATCTCAACCATGGTAAACCGTTGATGTGTTAGACACAATTCAGATTTAATTGAACCAAAGCTGAACAAGCAAACATTAATGAAGAATTTCGATGAGGCACAGCATGGCTAGCCCCTGAGCTAAAGCTAATTTTGAGCATAGAAGCAAGCCAACAGAGTCGCCGTTCAGACAACTTGACAAAACGTAATCACCTTTTTGTAGGAGTCAACAATCTTAACTAGGTCGAACACGGCAACACGCCATCTTGAATCTCGTTGCCGCGATTTTTATGCACGCAACCAACTTCTCGGCGTCTGACGTCACGCCGCGGAAGTCTTGTTTCCTTTTTTCTAGTTCTCTCTCTCAGGACCCAACAGTGCCACCTAGAGAAAGGAGGAGGAAACCACGGCATTCAGCTGATTGAAAACACCTGCGTAATTTAATTATTACAGAAAAGAAAAATCCTACTTTGTTTGTAAATGCTAGAAAACACCTAAAATTGCTTCACTATCTAATACTTACACGGTTTATAGAAAAAGTTGTGAGGTGGAGACTTCAAATAAGTCCAATGCTACAAAATGCTTTGCAATATTCTTTTTTTTATTTAAATAAGCACATCTGACTAAAACGCCAGAATCAACAAACCTTATAAACACAAAGGACAGAAATAGTTTACATAAAAATTATACTCCGTGTCAGAAATATCTAATTATGTTACATCTTTACATTCAAACACTCATTGACAGTTATTACCATTGTACACAGGATTCCTCACACACACACACAACTCACACACTCCATCACTTATGCCATATATACAGTTGCACACACACACATTTAAAACCACAGTTTTCTTCCATCTATGTCGTGGATTTAGACATACAGGGAATAAATAAACGTCGACATCAGAATACGAAGTCGTCCCTCAACCTTATGCTTGTGTAATTGTAAAAGCTCACAACCTCTAAGTGGTTTGTTCTTGCCACGCTCCATCAATATGAGGAAACCTGTTTTCTAATCACAGCAGTGGGATGCACATATTCATATTTCAGCATCAAACATGATACGTTCTGATCATTTTGGTACAGATTACACATAGTTTACAATTCTGCCGTTTGCTCAGATTTACACATTAGTGGCACAACACTGGAGTTAAAAGATTTGAATTTGATAAATGGGATAATTACAAAGATCCACCAGTGGGATACAAACCACCCACTAGTTTACTATTTACTGGGCAAGAAAAGAGCAGCAGTGTCAAGTACAGGCAAGTTGATGTCAGTGAGGTAAAACATGCAACAACTGTTTACACAAAAGTACACAAAAATGTATACTTCCATACTATGCAACATACGCACACACAGGAACACACATTCATAAGTAATGTACAGCCCTGAATGGTAACAGAATGAACTGTCACACCTGTTAAAAATGAGTGTGTGTGTTTGTGTGTGTATTTTCAAGGTGGAGCAGCTAAAAGTAGTCTCTTCTCCGTGAATCGTCACTAACGAAGGAGGGGTTCCACTGGGCAGGGTAGATGCATGAGTGGCGAGAGCCCGGCAGACCCGGGAACGGATACAGGCCATTTCGCTCCAGGTCTGAGTTACGCAGTGCAGGCTGAGGGAAGAAGCAGAAAAGGAAAAGTCAGTTTTGACAATCTCGTAAAAATCAGTAATAAAAAATGAGTGCAATTCGTCTCCTGCTCACAGAGTAGTAAATGTCGGTCATCTGCAGCAGGTTCTTGGTGCTGCCGTTCTCTTGCATCTCTATGGTCTCCCTGCCCCACTCCATGGATATGCGGTTATTTTTGGGGAAGTCTGCATAAGGTGACATCTGCAAGTCTCCACTCTTGAAGATGATCTTGTTGATGTCATTCTTGTCTTTTCTGAGATTTTTGAATTTTGGAAAAAAAAATCACCAAAAAACAGTTATTAAAACTGTCATCAAGCCATCCAAAGTGAGACAATGTGTTTTTGGGGTCACTTAGTAATGTCCTTATTTTTTAAGGAAAAGCACTTTTTTTTTCGATGATTTTTTTCAACATTGAATGAATCAGAAATACACTCTATATATTGTTCATGTGGTAAACGACTACTCTAGCTGGTTTTTAATGGAATATGTACATAGGTGTATAGAGGCCCATTTCCAGCAACCATCTCTCCAGTGTTCTAATGGTACATTGTGTTTGCTGATCATGTTTGAAGGCTATTGGATGATTAGAAAACCCTTGAAAACCCTTGTGCAATGATGTTAGCACAACTGAAAACAGTTTTGCTGGTTCTTTGACGAAAGGGCAAAATTACTATTTTGAATAGAAATCATTATTTCTAATCTGGTCTAGTCTTGACTCTATTTTCTATTCATTTTGCAACTCCTTTGATAAATAAAAGTGAAAAAACACAACAACAAAAAACAGTGGAAAACACACAAAAAAACTGTATAGGTGAACCCAAACATTTGAACTGTAGTGTATATATACGTTTTAATATTGTATTTTTTAACAAGAAAGGTGTCAGAAGACTTACTTGCAGCAGGTGACAATGAGCGCTATGATAAGGATGAGGAGCAGAGCGCCCCCTGCAGGTGACACTACAACCGCAATCAGCTTGTAAACTGCAACAAAAAAAATATTTAACACAATGACTTCCATGAAACATTATCAATACTGCTAAATTTAGGTTGTTGTTTTTTGGTTTTTTTACACACTTACAATTTCCACAGTTGAATCCTCCAAATCCAAACATGCATCTGAAAGCAGAGACCAAATCTTAAATCTCATAATATGACCACATTGATGCAATAAGTGCAATAAATGCATAAATAAAGCTGAACTTACGGGACACAGGTGCCATTTACCAGCTTGTAGCCATCTCCACATTCTGAAACAAAACATATAGCTAATTAGTCTACATATTTTACTAAGTAAATGGATGTTTCATATTAACCAGCAGAAACAGAGAGAAAAGAGCTGACCTAAGCAGGACAGGTCGTCAGGATTGTGCTTGTAGTATCCTTGAAAACACTGGCAGTCGGCTGTTCCACTGTTGTCTGTGCAGGCGGAACGCTCGGCATTGCACTGAGTCTTCTGAGCCACACACAGACTCTCCACTGGAACACAAGTGCAGACAAAACACAGTCAGCCAAGAACGCAATGACACAGAAACCCAAGATATTCACTTGTTTATTTCTCTGTGTTTCAATATCAGGTATCTACCAAATGCACAATAACCACCCTCCATAAAAGTCCAACTGTTTACATACAATTTAACTTATTTCATACACTTGTATCCACAATGGGACATTTGACAACTCACTTCTGCCCTCTAGTGGCTATACACAAATGTATTTGCTATACACTGAGGTCATTCAATGTGCTTTACTGGAATTAAAAAAGCACAATGGAGCACACGTACAAATTAAACTTTAAAGAGTGGAAGCACATAAAATCTTTAAAGCATGGTTTAAAACAAATATAATTTACCGTGATATGTGAGCTGGTGGTGCAGGACCATGCGACAATGCGTCATGGAGGAGCTGCAGTTGCTGAGCGACATCTGGATGCTGTTGAAGACCTCGGTGCTCGTCACGTCAGTGGAGATGGAAAACATGTTGACGGCCGAGATTCGGACCCCGTCCTCCTCTCTGAGGGGGGGGGGGGAGTTTAGAGGTCAGATGTCGCAGATGTCGACACAGTGAGGCACCATTTATAAGAAACAGATTCACGATCAAGAAAAAGAAAGGTGACATCGATTGCAGGAACTAACTTCTTATTCAGAGTTGAGCGGCTGTAACCTTGCAGGACAGACAATGAAGCGTTGAGCTGCAGTAGAGACACAGGAAGAGAGAGAGCGTGTACGTCAGTTATACGTGTTAAACTTTAGAAATGTTTTCTCACAGATGAGCAGAGACGGCCCCCTCACCAGCTGAATAATCTCTCTCTGGATCTCATGCATGGTGGCACTCTTGAAGATAACAGCGTCCTGTGGTTGCCTGTTAACACTGAATGTTCCCAGAAATGTCTTTGCTGTATCGTGAAAGGGGGGGAAACGATAAAAGGCCTTTGAGAACAAGAAAAAACAATAATCACCAAGTATATATACAGTATATATATACACATACCTCTGGTGCAGCGGCGTCCGTCCTCCAGGTCAAAGCCAAGTGGACATTCACAGCTGAAGGAGCCTTGTGTGTTCACACACCTGGACCCGAGTGGGCAGGGATCATTTTGACATTCGTCCACATCTGAACGTCAAGGACACAAAGGTTTAAATACACAGACTTCAAACACGGAGAAGAGAAGACAAGAGTAGAGAAGCTCACCTTCGTTGCAGGTTGGTCCTGTCCATGCCTGCTGACAGTGACATGTGTACTGCTGCCTTTTATAGCTCACACACATCCCTCCGTTCATACAGGGGTTCGACACACAAGAGTTTCCTGCAGTTGAAAGAAAACAGACATGAAATTTGTGAAACTTATCCTTTTAAAACCTTTCTCAGCAACATTCATTGTGTTTATCAGGTAAATTACTCATTATTTTCACAGATTATTCATCATTTTATGTTTGTGAACAGAGCTGCACTCACAAAATCAAGCGGAAAGAATAAAATCAGCTCCAAAGTCATTGGTAAATTTAGTGCACATACAAAACCTCAACTCCGTTGTTCAATCATGAAATATGTCAATAAATGGAATCTGTGAAAACTCCCACAGTGCTTTTAGCTCAGATTATCCATATAATTCTGCAAGAAATCATTTAAAAGACATAATCTGACCCAGACTAACATCCACTATACCACAAATACATTTTCATGCGTGTTACCACAGTGTATTTACATTCAGCAAGACAACAATTGTGACCTGAAACAACTGTGTGAAGCTATGTTCAACTAATACTTCATGTGGAGAAGAGAAGACAAGAGTAGACAAGCTCACCTTCGTTGCAGGTTGGTCCTGTCCATGCCTGCTGACAGTGACATGTGTACTGCTGCCTTTTATAGCTCACACACATCCCTCCGTTCATACAGGGGTTTGACACACAAGAGTTTCCTGCAGTTGAAAGAAAACAGACATGAAATTTGTGAAACTTATCCTTTTAAAACCTTTCTCAGCAACATTCATTGTGTTTATCAGGTAAATTACTCACTATTTTCACAGATTATTCATCATTTTATAAGTTTGTGAACAGAGCTGCACTCATAAAATCAAGCGGAAAGAATAAAATCAGCTCCAAAGTCGTTGGTAAATTTATTGCACATACAAAACCTCAACTCTGTTGTTCAATCATGAAATATGTCAATAAATGGAAGCTGTGAAAACTCCCACAGTGCTTTTAGCGCAGATTATCCATATAATTCTGCAAGAAATCATTTAAAAGACATAATCTGACCCAGACTAACATCCACTATTCCACAAATACATTTTCATGCGTGTTACCACAGTGTATTTACATTCAGCTAGACAACAATTGTGACCTGAAACAACTGTGTGAAGCTATGTTCAACTAATACTTCATGTAAAACAAAAATATCAGCACAGTAAAACAAGGGTATGAACTCACTTGCAGGTGGCGGTGCCTTCGTGGGTTGTGTGAGAGTGGGTGATGATGTCGTCACCACCGCTTCTGTGGTTGTCTGTTTCCTGGTGGTGGGCCTCTGTGCCTCTGTACTCCTGGTTGAGGTGCTGTGGGTGTTGGTGGTGATGATCGGTTGGATCTGAGAGGTGGTGGCAACCCCCACTGTGCCCGTTTCTGCCTGCAGGGTGGTGGTAGGGTAAGTGGGGTCAGCATTTCCAGTTGTGGGCCCCACCGTTTGAATTGGTGACACAGGCGGCTGAGTTGGGTGCATCGCAGAGGTCTGCGGGGAGGCCGGGGTGGAGGCTGTGGTGGAGGATGTAGTGGCCTCGGTGTGTAATTGTGGAGCTGAGCTGTTAGTGGTGCTGCTGAAACTAGAGGATGATGTTACAAACAGAGGAGTTGTGGTGGTGGTTGTGGTGGTGGAGGAGGTGGAGGAGGCAGTGGCTTTGGAAGTATCCACTTCTGTTTCTTGTGGTCTGTGAAGGACAGAAGAAAAAATTAGACTCTCACATGCTCCTGACAAGTAAAGTATTACAGCTCCACTGTAAGATATTTAGGATGGTTTAAACTGATAATATGACTCATAAGTATGATATTACCACTTTATATAGCCGTAGAATGATGGTGTGTTCCATTTACATCAGAGGGATTTGAATAGTACTATGTTTATGACTGATTTACTGTCAAACAAATACGACAGAAGTGCAATTAACAGTAAAGGTAGCAGTGATTCTACTGGTGGCAGCCATCTTGGAATATAGGTTTGTGAGATGGCTCCACCTTTCAGAATTGGAAATTCCAAGTTCCGAGTACAACTGGAATGCATCGTAAAACTGTTATACATACTGTTACAACCTCGACACTGACACTTATTATCGTCTTCACCGTTGAAATTTTTTTTCTCAATTGCTTTATTAATTTTAATCTTTTATTACTATTATTGTTGTATTCTTTATTACTTGTTGTTACTTTTAGCGTAAGCTAGCTCTGCAGTCTCCCCATTAAATTTCACTAATTCTTACACACTGGACCTTACAGAGTGCTGTTTTATTTATTTCAGCATTCAAGGAATGGCCTTCGTCCTGACTTTGGAAGAGGGAACCAGTCATCACATCACCTAAAAGTATCATAACTCCCATTTTGAAGCCTCAGAATTGTGTAAATCGCCCCCTGGTGGTTATTCTATATACTGTTAAATCCTGACTGATAAGGAAAAAATACAACTGTTAATAATTCAACTTACCTCTCTGTTACAGGAACAGGAGTGGTGTAACGGAAGATCTCAGTGACCACTGTCGAAGGGCCGGTCAGAGAGTCGTCCATTTCAGAAGTACTGATACTGACTGTAGTGGGCGCTGTGGTCAGACCCAAGTCCATGCTGTCCTCTCTGTTGTGGAACGAGTGTCCCTCTGTGCCCTCCTGGTTCTGAGTGCTGGGGCTGTGGTCTGCAGTGGAGGACTCGGTGGAGGTCATGACGTAAGTGTCCGACTCCAGCTCTGTCCCCGCGGTGTCGGTGGGAGCTCGTGAAGGTGAGGTAACAGGAGGTGGCGATGAAACGGACACGTCAGACTGGTCAGTGCTGAGAGGTGGTGTCGACTCTGTGGTCTCTTCCGATGCTGAGGTTGGCTGATGCTGTGTGGCGTTAGGGGGCTCGGTTAAACTCGGGGTTCCGGTCTCGGGAAACGTCCCCTTAAAAGACTGGGTCATGTGTTGGTCTGTTGTGTCCCTGCTGTCACTTCTAGGGGACGGCTGGGTGTAGTCCTCAGTCTCCGTAGACCTGGCGGGAATAGCCCAGGTCGAGGGAGGCTGATGAGAGTTGGAGTCGCCTGTAAATGCGGACGAGGTGCTGTTGCCAGAGGACGAGGTCACAGACAGCAGGGTCCTCTCCCCCGCTCGACTAATGGCAGTGGACGTGTAGACGCTGTCGCTGGTGTCAATGACCGTCTGCGACGCCACGGCCGTGGTGTCCCGCTGCCACAGAGTGCTGATGCCCGGGTTGTCCAGGGGTTGGCTGGTGTCTTCCGTCTGTCCTCGGGACTTCCAGGACACAGCGTGGGAGACGTCTGGCGTCTGGTCCGTGTTAACAAAGTCCTGGCTGCTGCTACTACTGATGCTGCTGCCGCTGCTACTGATGCTACTACTACTGATGCTGTTCTTGCTGATGCCGCTGCTACTAATGCTACGACTACTGATGCTGCTGCTGCTCTTACTGCTGCTGCTGCTACTAATGCTACGACTACTGATGCTGCTGATGCTGCTGCCACTGCTGCTGCTACTGATGCTACTACTTCTGATGCTGCTGCTGCTGCTCCCACTGATGCTGCTGCTGGCATCAGTGGTGGCAACGACAAGGCTGGAGGTCAGTGGCTCAGTAGACAGTGGACTGCCGGTCTCTTGTGAGCTGCTGCTTGTTTCTGTGAAGGTCTGTGTCCGCTCACTGTCTGTGGGAGAAAACAACAAAAGTTGTAAATTAAAGATTTGTGACAAGCAACATTTTTGGTGAGTAGGTCAATATGTGTACAGGTCATCAACCTAATGGCCTATCATCTGTTCCAGTCACATACGCTGTGGCCACCAGAGGGCACTCACCATGCAGCCTGCAGAGACACCGAGCATAGATAGACGATGTAGCCGTTGCAACGGGGGCAATCATTTTTGGGCGGAGAACAACTGGCAGCCCGAGCTGGTTTGCTCTAACAAAGGCTTTAAGTCCTAAATATGGTGGTGACAGTCTCCGCGGGGACTCAGCCGTTTCCTTCCTAAAGCTGAGTGAGCACAAGGCACCAGCAGAAAGCTGTCACCATGGATCTGGGCGTGTGTATGTGTGTGTGTTCATTGTCTGTTTTTATTAAGTCATAACGTACAACAACCCACAGACTGCCAGAGGTGAAATTTGAAGAAAGGAAGGATGTTTTTTGAGTTGGGTTTTATATAGATAAAACTCCCATATCCCATATATATCATATAATATGGGATATCATTACCTTCATGTTCATGTGACTAGTTTACGTCAAAAATTAACAACATTTGCAGCTCTTGTTTTGGTCTCAACCAAACCGCTGGAATGTGTTTACAAGTAAATCAAGAAGCAGATTTTAAGACTCGATATTGAGAACATCTGGTGATGTAATGGAAGCATCAAGCAGACATGATAAAAAAAAAAAGAACACACAGGCGTGTTTTGAGGTCTGTCTCTGACCTAAAGCTTTTTCTCGGTCAGTCCGAGTGAGTAATAAATCAAAAACAAAAAGTATCTCTATACAAGTTTCATTAAAAAAATTTCAATATGTCATATCTACACTCCAGCCACTTGTAAATATGTTATCAACAAATCAAACAGCAGCAACCGCATGTGTTTTTAAGAGGTCACGTTGACCGGCTGCAGTTCAAACTGAGCATCAGAATGAGGAAGAAACTGGGATTTTGATGCATGACCATCTCTAGGGATTACAGAGAATGGTCCGAATAAGAGAAAATATCCAGTGAGCAGCAGTTCTCTGGGCAAAATACGACTTGTGGATGACAGGACAGAGGAGAATTGCCAGATTTGCATAGCAGAAGACCACACAAAACACTTTATGAGGTACAGATAACACCTAAACAAGGAGGCAGTGATTGAATATTGATATAACATTTATGCATAATGCAATGTAGTACTAATAATAGTGTTTGTGGGGTCCATTAGAATCACAACACTGATAATTGTCCATATTGACTGTGTTTTGGCCACATGACCCGCTTCTATCTTATCTGGCCAGCTTCCAGCAGCACTACTACAGTCTGGATGTCTGAGCATCATCTCTGCCAGTAAATGACAGACTTCAATAACAACACATCTTTTAGGGTCCAGAGGGGGAACTGCGCCACCAGACTCTTAAGTTTTCGCTCTCACTTCCTCTGCATGTGTCTCTCTCATTATTTCATTTTCTCTCGCTGGATACTCTGGATACAGTCCAAGCAGCAGAACTCAAAGACTGGAACGAGGTGTTGGCAACAAGTGAAGGACACTCCCAGATTCTCTGTGCTGTTTATCACTCGGCTCGCAGATTAACACAGTAGTCACTGTTGGTTCTTTTTCCACATCTGTTATACTCAGCGTCTGTTACACTGCGGCTTAGGTATTAATGCAAGATTATGTTGTGGATTCAGCACGATAATAAGCATCAAATAAGCATGAAGTAGCAGTTGATACCTATTCTCAAATCAGCAGATATACATAATTGACACTATAAATGTCATATGATTAAACACTGATTTTTACTCTTCGTATAAGGTGGGGAAAAGACAGTTAATTGTCGTTTTAAACTTAATTATGTACATAAAATTTTACATTTTATGTGTGAGCTAAGCTTGAAAGTCAGTATGTGAACCTGCGTGTGATCCTGAAGTCAGGAAAGGTGAATCACAGTCAAATATGTGTAAATCAAGTGATTCATTTCCACTAACCTTCCTCCGGCAGAATCTTTAGTGACATCATAGTGAACTTCAGAACCTGTAGACTTTTCTTTTAAACTGTTTCATTAAGGTTAAAGTAGATCATTTATAACATACATAATATTAATATGAGAATTACAGCATTTTAAAACAAGAAAACAGACCTGAAACTGATTCTTTACCTATTTAAAGAACCAAACCATTAACCACGAGATCACTATGACTTGTGGTTAACTGACTCGTGGTTGACACAAAAAAGGTTTGCCGTCTCAAACCACTATAAGACCATACTACAGCAGTGTGGTCATGTTAGAGTTTAAAGAGAAGAAGATGTTCTCTTTAAACAACACACATATGACGGTGAATAATATGGCCTCTAACTTTGCAGTTTACTTTTGGTTCAAATGATGCTTCTTTTATCTTGGGGGAGTACTAGATTTACTGTTGCTCTTGTTTATGGTAAAAACATAATAATTGGACGAGTAGTAAGATCATGGAATGGATAACTAACATCAACATTAATGATGATGTGCAAAGTCTTCCAGTGTTCCTGGTTATTTGTTGATTGAGAAATGATTAGACCCAGCCGATAGGCGAATGTCCTTTAAAGGGGTACGGCTTCAAAAACTCTGTGTGCCTATGTTCAGGAGTGTAAAAGGCGAGGAGTTAAAATAAATATAAATTAGACAACTTTTACGGTACAACCTGTTTGTAAAGTTACTGCGGTCAAGCCAGCCGTGGTTCGCGTTTGCCTGGTCCTCTGTCAAAATCCCTAATAGAGGACAACATTAAGTCGATTTTGCCCTACTTCGACATTGAATTAAAAGCTTCTTTTACATAAGTAGTCCAAAAGTCATATACTACTGAACTAAGTACTTCCCAGACTGCATGCATGAATAATATCAAGTACTTTTACTGTGTACTTTTTGAGTAATACTCTGTCAAAATACCTAACAGAGGAAAAGGTGAAGTCTATTTAGCCCAACTGTAACATGGAATAAAAAGCTTATTTTACATAAGTAGTCCAAGATTCATACACTACTGAACTTAGTACTTCCCAGACTACCTGCATGAATAATACCACATACTTTTACTGTGTACTTTTCCAATTATCCTCTGTCAAAATCCCTAATAGAAGACAAGATTAAGTCGATTTTGCCCTACTTCGACATGGAATTAAAAGATTATTTTACATAAGTAGTCCAAAATTCATATACTACTGATCTTAGTACTTCCCAGACTACCTGTGGGAATAATATCAAGTACTTTTGCTGTGTACTTTTCGAGTAATCCTCTGTCAAAATCCCTAATAGAGGACAAGATTAAGTCGATTTTGCCCCACTTCGACATTGAAATAAAAGATTATTTTACATAAGTAGTCGAAATTCTACTACTGAACTTAGTACTTATCAGAATACCTGCATGAATAATATCAAGTACTTTTACTGTATACTTTTCGAGTAATCCTCTGTCAAAATCCCTAATGGAGGACAAGATTAAGTTGATTTTGCCCTACTTCGACATTGAATTAAAATATTACTTTCCATAAGTAGTCCAAAATTCATATACTACTGAACTAAGTACTTCCCAGACTGCATGCATTAACAATATCAATCAGTACCAGTACTTTTACTGTGTACTTTTTGGGTAATCCTCTGTGTACTCAAAAAGTACACAGCAAAAATACTTGATATTATTTGGCTATAATAGGGCTATAACACACATCAAAACAAAGCATGTCTTATTTTTTTCTGCAAACACTATTTAATACCATGTAACACACTGATCATACATCGATAAAATACTGAACTATTCCTTTAACTAGCTTAACTAGCTTAAATACCTGCCTCAATCATAACCTGTTCTGTGATGCTTTAACTTCATCATTATGTTTTACTGTTGGCTTGCTCTAAATCCTATTCGTTTTCAGTTATTCTTTCAATATTTCAATAACATTTAGTTACTTGTGGGATTTTTTTATTACCATTACCGTCTTAAAGGGGGAAACAAACCAGTTTAAAAGTGCAAAGCACTTGTCTTCATTGACGACGTGAACTTATACTGAAGCGGTGTTTTCCACCTGTTACACACATGCCGAACTGTTCTCACCTATATAATAGCTCGTTTTAGGTTAAAAACGTTACGTTAGTAAAGACTGTTCTTGTGAATATTTAGCTTAAATGTGAGAAAGCGGGGTTGCACTTGCCAGTGCAGGCCTCAGTGACAGTGTGCTCTTACCGAAGTTTCTAACAGCAGTGCGCGTTTCACCAGCGTGTGTGAGCAGGACGTTCCTCTGTGATGGTGATAAACTCTCGCTGGACAATAAACTGGTGGTCGCACTGTTGTCCGCGCTGCTGGCTTCATGTGTGGCGGCTGAATGATAGAATCCCGCGGGATCCGAGCTGGTGTTGCTGGGGGTCTGTGCCCCGAGGGGTCGCGGCAGAGCGAGCAGCAGGAGGCAGACCGACAGCGAGAAACCGAGGACGTGATTCACAGACCACGTTTCCATGGTTTTCAACACCGCAAAACGGCCGCCGATAGTTTCCGAAAAGTCGAGTGAATGCCGTGGAAGTCTCCCGGGGACACCATGGGAGGGACGTTTCAGCTCCCACTGAAGTTTCGTAAGAATTGGATGAAATCCTGGAGCAGGTCCGGTGTGGAGCCGCTACTCGGGACGGCGGGTAACGGAAGATAAGAGACGAGGCTGCAGCCTGTTATCAGAGCGGAGGAGCCCGGGCTCCTCCCACACACGTGCACGCGCGCTCACACGCACGCACGCACACACACGCACAAGTTTGCGCGGCTATTCTTCCTAGGACACAACTGCATTGACTTCCATTCCCATGGACAGCAAAGCAAAACAAAGAGTTGACCATAACCATAAACCAGAGCCTTTCAAAAATCTCAGCATGTGTATAACCTATATTTTTTAAGTGTAATTTAGAGAAATCAAGGTCAGTGGCAAAATTAGGAGTATCACGTTTCCCAAGAAGAAAAGAAGAAGAATATTATTTTCTAGTTCCACATTATGCAAAAGTTATCAGAGGAGATTATGTGAAACATGACTATCTCACTGACAAAATGATGTTCACTATGTTCAGTGCTCACAGGATGTGGTTTTCACAGCTTTGCTGATAATCTGTAAGGGCTGGGACTTGTTTTTAAGAGTAACAAACCAACAGGTCACCAACACAATACGATTTCACACTAATCTCTAAAACAAGTCCTCTGTGTGTTTTAAAACAAATCATGTCTAAATGAAAAAAATGGCCATTAACTAATTTTCTGGAATAACTCGAAATGGCATTTGTTTGAGAACCTTTATCTTCTGACACCACTTCTAGGATTTTGATTAAATGACAAGAATGCAGAATGTGCAGCTCAATCCACCGAGTATGTCTCGATTCATTACTTTTAAACTCAAAACCACATAATATCTAAGCCTTCAGTTTGTCTTGAGGAAACTTTGGAGGTGGTCGCTGATGAACAGTATCTTTAGCTTTAGAAAATTGTTTAACGGGTTGCCTAAAATAAACCTTTTAATTAACCTATTCTGTCACTTTGTATAGGGTTTTTATTCGAGATGAACTGTGTGATGCCTGGCCTTCCTGCAGCTGAGACATCTGACACCAAAGACTCATCACTCACATAACTGTTCAGAGGTTATAGCCATGTCAAGACAATTTAATTAATTTACTTTCACATGAAGGGGAAAACAATACTATTCCAGCTACATTCAGTCCTAGGATCGTAGAGACAGTCACTGCAACTCGTGAAAAAGTCCACATTCCCTCCAGCCACCACACGTGTCTCTGTTAGAATGGATGTGTGGGCAGAATGTGACCCACTGGGCAACAGGCAAAAACAGTTTAAGGGCAGCAAAATGTGGTTTCCAGGGCTGTCAGCTTGTGTGACCTAAAACAGAAGCAGCGCCGGATTTGGTCAGTGAAATGGCGATCGCGACATCTCGTCGCTCTTTATAAACGAAGACTGGTGACAGCGGTGGCGAGAGGCAAAGTCGGCGTTCTCCTCTGTCAGCTGCCTGGTTTTCACTCCCACCCTGTGCAGAGAGGGCGTCACCACTATTTCATCCCGGGGGGGTCCTTTACCCCTGAAAGAGGAGGACATAGATTGGGAATATACAGCAGTATGTATATATATATATATATATATATATATATATATATATATATATATATATATATATATATATATAGCAGTAATAGTGTGATAATGTGAAAGAAATATGTCCTTTGTTATAATGACTTATAATAATAATACAAGAACAGATAGATTATGAGACATATGAAGAAAATACTAAACTTCAGTATGTACTTCTATCCACAATCTGGTCAGAATCTTGTATATCAGTCACTCTCTATACCTGAAAGCATACTCTAGCTCCAGAACCTGGTTTCTCATTTTACATGAGAATCTAAATCATTAGTCTAGTCTAGACATTAGGCAATTTAGATAAGTTGCTTTTGTGACTGTTGCTGCAGGACACCCTTGGAAAGGATATTTGCAATCTCAATGGCATTATCCTGGTAAAATAAAGGTTACATTTAAAAAAATAAATAGAAAACACACAATACCTGTAAATGCCCTTTACTGTTGATTTGAGCCATGAGAAAAAGCTGAAGCGAGCTGCAATACCTGCAAATAAACAAAGACCAAATAAGCTCAACAAGATAGACGAATAGAACTATTGGAAATGAAGAAACGTAGTGTTTACATTTACAGTGGAATCATTTATATAAATCTCTGATATGATTAATGAGAAACAGAGTCGGTGACACCCACAGCATACCATCAGCCGCCTGTGCAACAAGTGGTTCACACTTGCAGCTGATGGCAAACTGTGGAGTGGAGACATTGGAGGGCATCATCCCACACCCAGTTCTAGAAATCCTACGCCACAGCAGCTGCTGCCAGCCTTCCGGGGCAAAGAGGCCGCGAGTGACTCCATACTGGCAGTTTGTTTGATTACATTTCCAGGCCACGACGTCGGAGCATTGGGACCAAATCTACACGCTTCATATGTAAAACAGCATATGAGGAGGAGCTGTTTGGGCTAAACACACAGACTAATCTGATTAACATGATAATGTATCACCTGGCCTACAGAAACTCCTAATTTTCAGTCAATATAAGACATTTTGTTATAAGAAAAAAAAAGTAAATTAATTCATAACAATTTCTTTACAAATACAAGTCTGCCAAACCAGGAACCAGCACCAAAAAAAAGAAGATCATAGCAACTACAACATAGTGGTGCAGTTACCTATTGGTAGTCCCGGACTTGTTTTCCCAATGTAGAAGAAGAGCAGCACGGCAACAACGATGTTCGCTAAGGCATAAACCCACTGGATAACAAACATGATCAGTATGGAGCTCAATGCCTGTAAGAACACAAATAATATACATTAACGTTTGCACATACAAAGTGAGAAGATTCCATGACAGTATAGGAATTGTGTGTAACCAACCCCAATAAGTGCAATCCAGTGGTTAAAGTATTGTGCATAGCATGAACCCTGCATGGGTTTGATGTCAATGCTTTGCTGCTCTCGTTTACCTCCAGCTCCTGGAACATAAAATAAAATATCAAGTCAATAAAAAAACCAACATGTTTCTCTCGTGTCATGTTTCATGAGCCAAAGTTCATGACCTGTGCGGGGATGAGCAGATGAATCATGCTTCACAGAACTTATTTTTATACACTCTTTGGCTTGTGGTTCTTCTCTGTCCCTGACCTCCACACTTCTTGGCTGCGGCTCAGCTTCCTCATATGGCGGAGCTGAACTTATCTCTTCTCTTTTCTCCTCTGAGAACACGAGGTTATTCGGGTCCAAACCAAAGCTGTCCATCAGCTTCTGCTTAGCAGTGACCTTTCTACTTTTGCTGCTGCTTATCTCTTGTGTGGAGGAGGTCTTCACTGGCCCTGCATCAACACTTGATAAAGGTGGAAAGATCTGATCCATGTCCTTGGTGAACTCAGATAAAGTTCCTTTGCTCAGTGTTCTTTCGCCACTGCTCCCATAATCCAGTAGAGGGGCTTCAATAAGCGGCCTGGAGCTCCTACTGCTGGACTTGCGCTGGTTTCTCCTGGCCATGACGAGGGAATCCTTCTTCTCCTTCCTCTGCAGCTGCACAGTCATGGCCACGCTGAAGTAGGAGTAGTCGATGAAGCTGTAGGTGAGCATGAAATTGATGGTGACGATGGGAGCGAGAACGTTGACCTGGCCAATGAAAATGAAGGCCATGGTCACAAGGCTGGTCAGGCAGATCGCGGCCACTGGGGTCCTGTTTGGACCTTTCTGCAAGCCAGTAAAAAAAAAGATGGTTAGTGGCCATTGCATCCCACAATAATATCTATGTGCAAAATTCGAGGCTGCAGAAGAGCGGGAAGTCTCAGATTGAGGACATTGGGTAGAGAAATAATTAAAGTCTTAAATTTAAACATATTCTACTCATAAGTGTGTTTGTATACATGTATAACTGCTTTAAAATAAAGATAATTTGGTTTCTGTTGCCTTAGAATAAGCCTTCAGTTTGAAGTTAAGGCTAAGGCTTTGCTTGACAGATGCCACCATCTTGCAGTGCCATGTTTCTACACAGCCTGACTGGATAAAACCAGAGCCAGAGCCTGTGTTTCCAATTTTCGACATATGGATTGCGAAGGCCACCAAATACCATAAGTTATTTATGTTCTTGGGAAAGGAAGGGTTGAACAAAGAAGTTATGGGAGTTACAATGTGCAGCCTTGTCCCTAGATAGTACTAATTCTTAGACACTAAACCTACGAGGCTGGATTTAGACACTATTTGATCCCTTTCTATGAGATGGATTATCAACAATTAGCCATCATTCATGAATATAGTCATCTCATGACAACAGTAAAGGGCATCGGACATCTTTACTGTACTTACTGTAGTTTACAGTGTATTCAAAAGGGATTTGAATTGAAACACCGGTTTAAGCAGGAGAACAAAAATAATCCTCCTTACAGTAATTATTTTTTTGTCAAAATGGAAACAATGTCTTAACGTGTGTTTTTGGAAACTACTTTTATTTAACTTCCCTGGTCCATATCGCACAGCGGAGCACTGCAGTGTGCCTGGCGGCCCTCCAGAGCACACAGCCGAGCACAGCCCTGCCCCGTCGCCCTTCCTGCATTTGTTCTGAAGCTTTGATTTGGGCCAAGATGTCTAGGGCCTCATTCCAGTCCGCTGAGAGGGGTCAGGCAGTACTGCCATTCAGGGAAGTCTGAGAAAAACTGGAGGTGGACGAGGTCAGGATGCCAACGTGACTATGTGCGCGTAGCCGGAGAGAGTCGTAGCCCAGTCTGTCTGCGCGCATCTATGATTTTTAAGATACGCAACGCCAACCACGGCAGTTTATCAGAGAAAATATTAGCATTAAATGCATGACTTGTGCTAAAAAGTGCTTAACACATTTATTACGACCCAAATATATGTATTATGCTACAGCTGCCCTAAATGAACAGCATTGGTAATTATTATGTTTCTGTTATGGTTAATACAGCAGTATATTATTATTGTTATCCATTTATTTCAAATTTAACTGTGTTACAAAGCTTGATTAATTTCTGATTTCTGAGTGAAGCCCAGTAAGGCGGCTAAAATTTGTGTATAAAAAGGTAACATATACATATATACATAGTTAACAATAACAACATTTTTAGATTTAAACAACTTTTTGAAAGATTTCTAAAATATTTATGTTATTGAATGGTGAAATTATTTTATTCTTGTCTAAGGTTTGATCGCCTGTGTTATTATCTTGTCTCTACAGCAGGGAATAATCATCTTATTGCTTAGGCTGTAAAGCCTAAGTATCAAAGCCTGATGTAATACAGCTCCTTTTATATTTATCCTTCTTCTTTGAAGAACTCAAATACATTTGGTGCAAATGGCAATAATAAGTCTCATGAAGTTCTAAGAGAAAGCTGAATCATGAATAACTCAGTGAGCCAAGGTGGTGAAACCTCACTAACCATGCACAGGACAGATAAAAGGCATTTGTAATTTGACCAACACTAAGTATGTTAATAATTTAATTTAAGTACGAATTTAGCAGAACTGCAGCAGGCTCTGCTTTTAATGATCAACTAATTTCAAGCAAGAAGTAACGGCTACATTTCCAACACAACAGCGATGTCAATGACAGCTCCAGTGACCCCACACATCCCTCCTCTCATGGTTCCATCACTCTATTCATCCATCAACCCACCCCTGTTCCCAGCCAGGCCAGAGCAGGGATGACCCTCTCTTGAGCGATGCACTGGAGGATCCTGGGTGCTCCGTACATGCAGCCCATGCAGGAAGCCAAGGAGGAGATGTAGAGGCCCAGCAGAAAGAGGAAACCCACCAAGGAGACCTGCAGGAAGACGGAAAACAAACAGAGGGTGGAAGAGGATGGGGTGGGGTCGAGAGCTCACAACAGCTACGCCCAGTTCGGTTCCGCTGCAGCCAGCAGCTCCTAATGAAAACAATGAGAACACTGACCACGACTGGAGTCAAAGACTTCAAACGAGTCAGTGACCGTTGAAGCACAACTGTATGGTGCTGTATATAGTAGTCATTTGTAGCTTAAGTTCTTTATTATGTTAATTTATACATTAACGATTGTTAATGTTGTTACATTTGCTTTTATCGTTGAAAACAAAAACCGTTGACTGGCAGCTTGTGCAATCCGGTAAGCTTAGCTTTACTCTATGTACATTTTTGACCTTGGTCTAAAATTAGACTTTAGTCTTCCTCACACCAGCTGTCCATGAGGTGTCTGACACATTTTTGTTATGAGAATACATACTGCAGGTCACATTAATATTACATATGTGCTTTGTATACCTGTTTGAGCTTCAAAGTCGCATTCAAAATGTAATAAAATATCTAAAAGTGCTCTATAAGCAATGCAACAAACTAATCAATGAGTGCTAAGTCAAAGAAATGGAAAAGAAGTATTCAGACACATGTGGCTATGTATTATTTTTATATGAAAATATAAAGTATTGTAAAGGTTTTTCTGTCTCAACCATTATATAGTAAACAAAACCTGGCCGAAACCACGCCACACTGTTGTGGGGGAATCCCCTCATCTCGGCCCTTCTGCAATGAGGGCCTCTCTCACAGCACAGGATAGGAAACAGAAACAGAGGAGTTTACCTTTTCTGCTATCAAGAAGTCATAGCGCAGAGCCTCTCTGGTGCAGATGGCCCCCAGAAGGAAGGCAAAGACCAGATACAGGAACCACCTGTGGGTCACCAACAGTACCACACAGAAATATGAACAACTACTCCTTTGTGTCTATTAATAGGGAAAGTGTGTAATCACAAACTTAAGTGTGTGATAGAGCCATGGTGGGTGGGAGGGTGTGTCTATTCTCTGTACTGTGTTTCTGATAAGATACCACATGAAAAAGTACAAATCTAATCATGTGGAAAGTACAACTATTCAACTATTTTTTGTTGAATAGTTGTACTTTGTACATTATATTGTATGATGCAGTTGTGTATGTGTGTTTGGGGTGTTTTCATACGAGGTGAAGACAGCTGCCAGAGTTCCCACAGGGATGTTGTGTTCAGGCCGCTGAAGATCTGAGCTCATGTTGAAGCCTGCCATTACACCTGCACACACACATACACACCATCATTGCATGCAATACCACAAATATAAACAGGAGATGAGGTGAGGGTCCACCTACCTGTAGCAGCAGGAAAAAAGCACCCAAATACTGTGAAGAAGTTCTCTCCTGGGGTGTAATCTGGGTTTGTGTTGCTGCTGAGCAGCTCAGCGGAATAACCAGTGAAGCCATGCACTGAAAGAGGAGGAAGCAAAATACAAAGTCAATCATCACTGACCCCAACGACGAGTGGATCTGTCGACTACTGTCAAGAATATACACAAATTATTATTTAAATTATGGTTGGTCTCAGATGCTTGATAGTTTAATTTTTGCACTGCACTTCCTGGAGAAGTTGAGATTAACTGGAAATGTAAACACATCATGCCTGCACCCTGGGGATTTCCCCCCAAAAAATAATCCCTCACATGTGCACAGTTATGGACTTACACAATCAGTGCATCACTAAATGACGATGGATTATGAGACGTTTTAATACTTTCTTACAATTTAAAATGTGGATGCACAATTTGCAAACAATGACCAACAGGAGATAATGCTTCTGCGATGCACAGTCATTTATTACAGCAACATCAGTACGATCTCCTGGCAAGAATATCAGATTGTCAAGTGTATTTGAAATAAACACAAAATAAACAACAACTACGCAAACATGCCGTCTAAAAAACGAGAGCAGTTTGTTGAGTCTGGGTCAGTTTGTTAAATGTGTGAGGGAGATTGTTCTGCATTGATGGGGCCATTTAAACCATGAAGTTTGAAGGACCCGCCTATGTTACAACACACCGGACATTTCCCCCCTCGGTTATCTTGCGATGGGAAAGAATGTGTTCTGTCAGATTAATGACATGTTTATCCAAAAGGAAGTCGCCGCCCTTTTCAGAAGCTCAACAGCTTCCAAGTTTGAGAGAGAGAGGGAGAGAATGAGAGGCAGAGAGTGAGAGAAAGAGAGAGTGAAGGTGCACATTTTTTATTTTGTTTTAGACAACAGCCAAAACCAAAAAGGGCTGGATGTACTAGTTATTCCAAGCACACATTTTTGTCCTGGATAGGAATTTGAGGAGGCAACAAAAAACGGACATCAAAGGGGACTAGGAGCCCAAACTTGTGTTCTCTCTGGGACACAGTGAGACTTCCCTCTGTGCAAACGATTAGAGTTTAGCAAATCCATGGCAGTCAATGTTCATGTCTGCACCACAGGCTCTCCACCCATATGACAACATCACACTCCGACATCCAACAGTGTCTAATTCTCCGAGTATTCAGTTCAGGAGGGCGTTCACACATTAATGAGGAAATCGTTCACTAAAAACATAAATTCAGTGTTTAGATATTATGTCCGTCTTTTAAGCATTTGATCTGAAGAACTGTGAGAGAAGTCATTAAATTTCTTTAAGAAGTCAATGTCCCCACATGCTCCTGCAATGGTTATGACCTGGTTGATGATTGATTGGTGGGAACACCACAACATATATGTACCTTCAAGAAGTCAAGTAGAGCTGCAACTAACGATTATTTTCATGAACGATTAATCTGTTGAATATTTTCACGATTAATCAAGTAATCATTTAGTGGATGAGGATGTTCTTGAATGTCTTGTTTTGTCCACAAACCAAAATGATTCACTTCTTAATGATTTCTTTGTCAAATGATGCAAAGAAACCTGAACATATTCACATTCAAGAAGTTAAAACAATCAGAAATCTTGTTTTAATAACGGAAAAAGCTTCAAACCAATTAATCGATTATCAAAATAGTAGATAGTAGAATAATAGATTAAGTTAAAAATCTCCTGATTGTGAAAATAAGGAACGGGAATAAATAAATAAAATCCAATTCTGTACTAAATACTATACATAGATATAGCATTTTACGCACATGGCACCCATTCAATATGAAACACGTCTTTTAGCTTACAATTACGGAGAAAAATCCTTATTTTATGGAACAGTTGGCTAAAACATGTTCTCACAGAGGGGCTAACCTGTCTTAGAGAGAGTAAAACAAACAAATCATAGTGTTTCCAGGCAGCTACACAACAGTTTTTCCACTGTGTTCAGATAGAATCCAGTGTTTACTGATTAAATCATATATTGGTGTGAGGGGACGTTAATCTACAGTGCAAAATCACTGTCCTTTATGGGTTTAAAAAGTCTTTAAGGTCCAGTGTGTCACATTTAGGAGGGTTTTTTTGGGGCAGAAATTGAATAAGTACGTTTGTACCTTCTTTAAAATAAAAATCACATTTCAAGCCTTTTAATGTACTCTAGGCCAGGGCCTTGCTTTAGGGAAGCCACCATAACCTTGCAGTGCAATGTTTCTACAGCACCCCGAAGAGACAAACCAGCCAACGCCTTTGTTTTGAAATGATATTTCAAAACTACACACAAAAAAATGAATCGTTGTTCCCTCACGTACCTGGGAAAGTGAGGATTGAGCGGAGCAGTCCTCCCTGTGTTATATTCTGCAGTCTCACCATGAGATGTCACCAATTCTTACAAACAGCAGGACCTTTAAGACAAGACTAAGGTGAGAGGAGCCATAATGTCAGTATACTGAGCAGCAAGTGTACTGTATTGTCAGAGCAGGGCTCCTCTCTTAGCTGAGCATTCCTCTGAAACAGATTGGAATGTGTTGTCAGATTACGTGAGCATCTGAGGCCTCTCTCACTGTCTGACTGACCTCTTATTCTCACACACTAACCAGTATGAACAGCTGGGGTCAGGGCACAATGTGACGTTGCAGAGATGGGGAATTCTAGGCCCACTAGGATGCTGGAGAAACTATATATTACAGTAGGATCACAGAGCAAAATGTAGTGGTCTCTGGAGTAGCAGCAGAACTCAGATCACTCAGTTCCGGCCTTCTCTCTTTGTCATTTTCCAAAAATGTGGGTGAGTCTGGTTAACACCCTAAACCCCAGACCTAAGCAGCACATTACAGCTTCCTGTTCTGTGGGGACTCGGCTCCAACTACGGGGATAATGTCAGATTGTATTTCATCCAAGCACGACAATCAGAGCAGCTTGCAGTTGAATCGCGTGTTTGCAGGAGCAACAACACACTGGCAGTGTCACTGACCAGACTAAATAATTTACAATTCTTAAACTGGGATATGAAACATCCACCCCATTCCAACTGGAGATGATGAAGCACAATCCTGGCACCGCTCGACGTGGTTGGAGCTGTGCAGTTTTTCAGCTCTAACTCCACTTGTCTCAGTTGCTGCAGGAAGGACTTGTCATTATAAGTCACTAAGCAGATCCTCATGGAAGGAAGCCAGTTTAGTCTACGTGTGAGTTCATACACATCCATTATGATATGCAGTACCTGCATGCAAAAACACACAGTTTCATTTCATGTTAAAAATGTCTGAAACAGTGAAACTCATCTGTACTCTAGAGGACAAAAACCCAAACAACTACAAATCAAAAGCCTAGTTTTGTAATATCCTTGCCAAGCGTTCACAGTTGACGTGGTATGAAACTGTGACCACATAACTTTCACCAGCAGCTCTTTATCCTGCAGGCTGCGCCCAAGTGTACAGCGAGAGTGCAGGTTAATTTGAGCTGCTTCAGCTAGCTAGGGGACCTGCTGGTCCAATGCCAACAATGATGTCACCGCAAAACACACAGCGGTTCTTAATTGGAAAAATCTGGAGAGGCTATTACGCCTGGTTCTCCCACAGTCCTTCAGCAACTGCAAACTTTGCCATAAGGAAGTGTGGAGGTGGCACGAAGGTTAAGTTTACCAGTAAAAGCAATTTTTGCGAGGAAAAAGAAAATTAACCAGGATGCCTGTATTTACTCTTAATATTATTATGTAGAGTACAGAGACAGTTCACTTGTCTGAAATGTGTTAATCTCACAGACACTGGCTTTGAATTCTGGAACACTTTTGTCTTCACACTGGACAGGACGTTGATAATCAGTGAGAACAGGAAATGTGGGGAAGGACTTCCTAAACGCCAGCAAAAGAACACAAGCGACTTGAAAAGGCAAACATTCCCTCATCATAAAAGAAAATAACAAGGAAAAAAAAGGAAACTCAATAAACACACCCTGTTTTCATCTTGGCTTGAGCAACAACAGCAGAAAAAAAAACACTAAATCGATGTTTCCAGTTGTTGAAGTGAAAGTTCTCAAAGGTTAACAGAGTCACAACGCACATGGTCAAATATTAAGAAAGAAAACAACTGCTACAGACACAGATTTCATGAAGAAGGGAACTGTTGAGATAATCCTCTCAACAGGATACTTGACTGACCGAGACTAAAATAAATGATGCTACAGCTACACCTAGTGGTCTCAGCAGGTCATAGCAGCTCACTATTCCAGATAACTGTCTCTGTTCAGTCTGTTCAGTCACAGCAGGAAAAGCACAGGTGGTGCTGATAACGGTTCACTTCAAATAAGTGTGAACTGGAATGCACCCTGGCACCAAGGAAACTATATGGAACTCAGCCATCATTCATTTAATTATTTACACCTGTGCTTTTCCTACTGCAACCTATCAAAAATGTCTCTGCAGCATTCACAAACCTGTCTGGCTCGATTTGCACATCATTACTTCTGAACAAACTGAACACCCTGTATTGACTGTCGGTGTGAATATACGAGTGGATGGTAGATGGCGACCTGTCCAGGGTGTACCCTGCCTTTCACCCTATATCAGCTGGTATTGGCACAAGTGCCCCCTGCAACCCTCATGTGGAGGATAAAGCAGTAGACAAGGGATGTATGGATGGAATATGAACTTATAGCTTACTTGGGTCAAGGTGTGTGAAGGTGCCAATGACAAAGTCCAGTGTAGAGACGGCCAGGACAGCCAGCAGTATCAGCTGGAGTCGGACAATCCACTTGACGCCGGCCAGGTTGATGCCGAGCAGAGCCAGCAGCACCGACGCCGACATACCACGAACCGCCCACTGAGACTGTAGACCCAGGAGCTCCGCCACCGACTCTGAGAAACCTGTGATGTACATGGCTCCGGCCACGCACTGTGGAGGCAGTGGAATCATGGGTCAGGAAAACATAAATAAATTAAATATAAATGGCATTGTTCAAAAACACTCACCTGTCCAAAAACATAAAGGAGGCCCACTGTACCCCCGATCCTGCCACCCAGAACAGTGGAAATCATGGAGTAGATTCCCCCACTCCCGACTCCACAGTGCTCACACATGCCGATCCCCGACATCACTGTTACCAAAGCAACCACCACAACCGACGAGACCAGGAGCATCCCAAGCGGGACACCAGTGTTCCCCTGGAAAGGTTAAAAAGGGGACAAATAAACAAGCACTTAAATAAATCATCATCATCTTAAATAGGGGAATTCCCAGTAACCTTGAGCTTAAGGTGGCAGCAAAGGACCTTGGTTGTGACGTTCTGAAGTCATCATGACCAACAAAGCATGTTTTCTGTGCTCCAATCTTTTCCTCTGCACAACCAGGAAGCAAAAAATTACGAGTATCTCACACGGGATGCCCGCCACATTGACACGCTGCATGAAGCTAAACCCAGGCAGATGCAGCAATTAAAAACCACTGAGTCTTTGTAATCGTGTCGTGTGACGACACTGCAGTGTTTGGCATCAAGTGACCGGGGCGACACATGCTTAATCATGGCTGTGGCTAAAAATACAAGGCCTCAAGAAAACCACAAAGACAGGAAAAGCAGACAGCACACAAAACTGGATATTAATAAGGTTAAAAGTGAATTCCTTGCCGTTTTAATGGCCAAATTATTCAATAAATACATACACTTGACTAAACTCATTCCAATCCAAAAGTCAATGATCAAAGAGTTTGACAGACCATGAAATCAACAAATCTTTTGCACATTACCGCAGAGATAAAGTCATTTTTATAAAGTTTGGGAAAACACTCATTTGGACCATGTGGAGCAAATAAGACATTGTCATTCAGATGATAAAATATGACAGGTCATTTTCATTAGGATTAATTAAAATGTTTTACGTTAGTTAATGAGTTTGCTATCTTTCTAATTATAATAAATCAGAGTATCGGTTGTTTGTCTTTGAAACATAAATTATACAAACGAACAACTAGTACAAGGAAAAGTGATAATTATGTGAAACGGAAATGCTATAATGGTGTTTTTTTTGTACGAACAAAAATGGTTAATATCGCAGAGCACGTTTAGGGTTGAAATTTAAATACAACACAGTACATATTTGACCACATTTTAGAGGGAGCTGAGCTTCCCTTGACGTCTTAGAGCAATCGCCACTGATCAATATAGTCAACATGAAAGTGTGCAGTTTCGGTATGGGTGTAGAAATGGGAAAGGCACAGTGAAAACACAGTGTGAACGCACCACAAGGTAGCCAGTACGCAGGAATAAAACCACACCGAAAATGTTGATCATGCAGGTGGTAAAAACTCCATCCCACGTGCCGAACAGCACCGGCTCCCACACAAACAGCTTGATCTTCCACCACGGCTGACTCGACTGCTGGAAATCCTAAACACAGAGACACGGAGACATTAGAGCACAACATCACCTAACCTCAGTGAAAATGTTTTGGTGCAATCGGGGCAAATATCTCACCTGTGCACCCTCATGAAATAGATCATGGACACATGTGTTGTGGTTGTCAGTCACTTCCCCCTTCAGCAGACCTGTCCCATCTCCCACCTGGTCACCTGAATACACAGTCCAACCAGATGGCAGAGTGTCCATCGTAACCTACAGTTGTTTCCCCTCCAGGTGACCCTGCAGGAGAAAACATGAATATAAATGTGAGGAGCATGAAAAAGATCTATCTGTTCCACATTCTTCTTTTACTTGCAGCAGCACTGAGTCGACTTAATCAATCATATGACAAAAGGCAGCCAGGAATGAAAGGAATCTGCTCAATGGGATTAAAGGAATCTCCTCAAACACCATAACTAACATTATGCTGTTACTTGAGGGAATAATTAAGGGAAGAGGTGATGATATGGCTGAGGATTTGGTAAAACTGAGGTGGGCTTGTGGAGTGAGAGGAGAAACTTTTTGTTTTCTTTTATCTGTATATGTTGTTTTCTTCAATTGCCCTTTTGCAAAAGACATTATAAAAAAACACCTGTAGCAGTTACTTTTTCATGAATATGTTTCATGAAATTACTTAATTATGCTGTATATATATAGTTTTTATAGTTTTGTCACTTGTTTTTAAGTACCTCAGTCTTCTGCTCATATAGACATAGGAACACTTTTTTATTTTACTTGAGGGCGTCACGCCATTAGTGGCCCCTCCTCTCCCGGTGTGAACACCCGGATACAGCAGGGTGTGACGCAGTTTAAGGTCACACACACACACTTAGGTACGAACAGTTAAAATAATAAATCAGTCCAATGATATAATACAATGATTTGTAAACTATCAAATATCAGCACTAACCTGATTTTTTTACAAAATCATATAAAGTGTGTGGCTTTACAGTTTCTATAATTCTCTTCAGTTACGACCAGCTTGCTTGTCAATTTAAGTAGCAGCGGATACGACTTAAATACATTGTGCTAAAATTTAGCTAATTTAATGTTTCTTAAAGGCAAAATAAATACACGAGTTAGTTTACTCTGAAAAACACGCCCGAAGCTACTCTGGAACTCGACTATAAACAAAACGGCAGCATAATTACATTAAATTAAATATAAGCTGCATTATTAGTACATTTTCAAATCTTAATTTTTTTAAAAGTGATTTGTCGCATGCGGCGAAATGAAGAAGACATTTTCAATTCAGAACATGACGTCGCCTAAACTTTACCAGAGAAAATATTCTATATATATTAAATTTAAAACTTAACAATTGTTTTATTAAATAATGTGACGACGACGGTGGCTGTACCGCGGTTTAAACACGAGTCTTACCTTCACACAAAGGTCCAGATAGTTCCCTTAACAGGGGAGAAAAGATGGTGGAAGGATATCAGTTCATTTTAGCCATGTTGCTTTGGTATTGACTGCAGTTTGTGTGTGTTACCTGTGTAGGGTGTGTGTGTGTGTGTGTGTGTGTGTGTGTGTGTTACCTGTGTAGGGTGTGTTGCTACTTTGCCCAGGAATCCTGTGTTGGTTTTGGCAAAGTCTTCAGCAGCAGATACAGTTTACTCTTGATTAAAAATATCCACGTATCTCTT
This sequence comes from Microchirus variegatus, assembly GCF_963457635.1. NCBI lineage: Eukaryota > Metazoa > Chordata > Actinopteri > Pleuronectiformes > Soleidae > Microchirus > Microchirus variegatus. The sequence continues at coordinate 9,812,720 of NC_139823.1, forward strand.
TATTTTTGAGTTATTTTCAAAAACAGGACTGGACTTCATAAGTAAGAGAAGAAAACAGTGTATTTTGGGCCACAATGTGCAAGATAAAAACAAGATATCTTACACAAATTACTACATTTAAGTGGTACAAGAAGTGGCATGATGACAAATCCTTGGTGTAATTTGTTGGCAACATTGAAATAGTGACATGAAGTTTACCAAAATTCTAAATTAACTCATTTGTAGATTGAAATAGGGCTGAAACAATTCATCAATGACTAAAACAATCAATAACTCTTGAGAATGGATTTAAAAATAATAAATAATAATAATTAAAACAAGTTTTCTGACATTACAGCTTTGTAAGTGTGAATATTTTCAACAAACAACTAAATTAATAAAACTGAATCACGTTGGTTTGTGGACAAACGATGACTCAATTAATCGAGGAAAGAATTGCAAGATGAATCAATTATGAATATTAATTAGAGCTGCAATTAATGATTATTTTCTCTTTTGGTCCATAAAATGTCAGAAAATGTTAAAAAACGTTGATCAGTGTTTGTCAAAGCTGGAAATTATGATGAACAAACCAAGAAAACATTCACATTTAAGAAGCTAAAACGATCACAAATCTTGTTCTAATCATGAAAAAAGCTTCAAACCGATTATTGATTATCAATATAGTTGGTGATTAATTTGGTAATGGATTAATAATCGATTCATCATTTCAGCTCTATTATTAATAATCCGAACATTACATGTTTCTTTCATTCAAAGATCCATCAATGAAAAAGGTTTAATTTTAGGACATAAGTTGCTTGTTACAGCCCTGAAAAGCCTTCCCGTAATATCAAAACAATTCACGTTCAAATAGTGTGAATTATTATTATTTTTTTATTTATAAGGACATGACACACACGACAATCAAAAAAAAAAAAAAAAAAAAACACAATATAATCTGATTGTTTACAAATCATAATATATTGCAAAAGAGATCTAATTATATAGGTTACTTGACTGACATTAATCAGCTACAATTAAAGCTGCACATTATTCATAAAACAAGTTCACTCAACCCAACACGTTAGAGACCATGCAAATGAACCTCAACTCGTCCCGAGATCGCCAACGAGAAAACGCGAGGCTTCCTCCTCAAGTTCGCCAAAAAGTCTAAACATCTTGACACAAATGACTTGTACAGAGATAAATGAGCGTAGCAATAGATGATGTTTCAAAAATAGTTTTTATCAAAAAATTCACAATTCGGATTCTTTTTTTTTCTTTTTTCTTTTTACACGAAACATTTTTTTTTCTCTAGCTTATACAAGGACACTTATGGCCAGGTTTCTGACATTATATCATTAAGAGTAAAGAAAATCACCAGAGTACTGCTCATATAGTTCATGAATCTCCATTAACAGTTTTAAACTGTTCTGTTGCAATTAACAATTTGTATTTGGGAGTGTCAATTTCCCCCAAAACAGAATTGTTCTCATGCACTGTGCTTTTTTTTCAAAAATATTAAATAATATTCCACTCAAAATCTACTTGAACTGACAAAGAGTTTGAGCTGCTCACAGCCGCTAATGAGGTTAAATACTTAACTTTAGGTGGAGTATTACTCAAAATCAACTCAAATGAGCAGTTTCTGGATGCTGTATCAACTGCATTAACAAAAAGAAGAAAATAAAAAATCACTTGAACCAATCATCATTAAAACTGCTTAAGTGTCAATTCTTCTCTGATAACGTCAGTGATGTATACATGTACAAATCTTAGCGAGTGAAAATGTGCCTTTCCTCTGACAAAGAGTGTCTCTTGCACAAGCCTCTCTCTCGATTATCGCGCGATCTAACAGTACGTCTCAGAACATAAAAATATACAATGTATTTACAGCAGGACGTTATTTGTCTATACATTCTAGAGGGAATGTTCAATGAGGAGCGAGGGGGGGATAACTCTTATTTCTCTAAACGCAGATGCCGCCTGTCCCTGATTGTCAGCAGAAATGTAACAAGAGGGAGCTTCGAGGGAGCGAACCCTAAGTCTGATGGTGCAGAATTAAACAGTGATATACACACACACACACAGAAGCACCCTAAGACACAAATGTACACAGAAAAAAACAGTCGACTGTGATTAAAGTACAGAACTGACTTTTTACGCAACCATTTAAAAAATGCTTCGCAGATGTGGCATACTACAGAAATAACTAGAAATATCAAAAAACATCCACTTAAATATTTCCCTCCCAAACCACAGATAACAGCTCGGAATTATTCCTTCAATTCTACACTAATCAAACATGATGGGCAAAAAAATTGAACGACGCTCCCCGGATCTCAACTAATCACAGAGTCGATATAGCTTATGTATGTCGTAATTGTGCAAGTTGTATAAGTAACCTTAGAGCATCGGCTGTGTAAAAAGAGAAAGTGAATCTAAAAAGGAATACGATTTTGGGGGGAAAAGAATAAAAGGCACAAATGTAAAACGAATGAAACTGGAAAAACCCAAATGCAGATTTCCTAAAACAAAAGCCTCAATTTTGACCTTCAGTGGGTAGAAAAAGGATTCTCATCACGCGCCGGTTGTCTCGCTCTGCGATGAACGGAACGTCAGCTGCAGCTTCAAGGGTCTTAAGCAAAGAGCGTCAAATCAGACACGAGGGCTTTCTCTGGCCAAGTGGTCAGTGTCCGAAATCTCACTTTTGCCTTTTAAGTCGAAGGAATTGTGCAGCTCATCCGATGTGAGACAAAGTACTACATTCCGTGTAGTGAAGAATGTGCATGTTGTGCAAATATGAAGCACAATCTTGTTAAGTGATTTCACTACTAGTACTACTACTACTACTACTACTACTATCAAAAAGAAAAGAAGAATTATCCTGCAGTCATTTTATGTTTGCAGCTTTTTGATACCCACATTTTAGCGGGGGGGGGGGGGGGGAACAACGTTTAAAAGCTAACAGAGCCCAATCTTTTATTGCACAGATGACACTGCACTGGTGTCATATTTGTATAAAATAATCAGACATTCAGTTAGGATCATTTTGAATGATAATCTTTTTTTTTTTTTTTTTTGGGCCACCACAGAAATCTAATGAGGTCCAATCTGTGCATGGTAAAAAAAAAAACTAAATTGCAGACATCATTTAAAGCTTTTCTGAGCCTGTCCTGACACATTATTGTGTGAAAAACACCCCCTTTTTATGTGATATTCATTTCTCACATACAGTAGAGTTACGGGGGTTAACATGCTGGGATAGAATGTTTTCCGAGAGGAAGCTTGAATTTATCCAGATATATCAGCGAGGAAAGTTCGCCACAGAAGAGGCAAAAAAAAAGAAGAAAAAAAAGGCATAGTTCTAAGTAATAGGGCCCATGATTAAATACGTGGAAATATTGCATTAAGCAGCATCCATTTGATCATCTTTTGAGCAAGGCAAACTGATTCACACATTTTTTTGTTTTTCAAAATAAAGTCAGTGTCACAGGTAAATATTTCCATATTTGACACTTTGGCCATCTAATCGCTTCACGTACATTCTGGAGCAAGAAATCCGTCCAGACGCAAGTACATTACTTTGTTTTCTTTCAGGGGGGAATTCTTGTGATTATTTATCAGTTTTTACTTTTTTACCATTCTGTAAGGCTGAACTTAAAAAAAAAAAAAAACACAAAAAAACAGATCATGATTTTTTTTTTTCTAACAAACTACTGTGAAAAAGAGCACACATTTACAATGGGACATGTTTTGGCAAAACAGAAGACGTGAGATAAAGTGCAGCTGAAATTATTAGCAGAAATTAATTTTGCCCCGCCCACCCTCGCCTCATTCCCTTCAGCCAAAGGTTTCACCCGATGTCACGTCAGGGGACGAGTTCAGTTGAGACCTGGTCTCAGTGACTCTGACTAAGGGGAACTCTGTGAAGTCTGTGCTGTGTCCTCGAAGACTGACTTGTCCGTTGGTTACAGTAAACTGTGACGAGGTTCCAGATCTTGTAGTCTGGAAATTCGATTTGAAGTTCTGATCGAAGGAGCTTATCTGAAAAGTCTGCAGTATTCCTGGTGAAGATTCTGTCTTTTTGGAGGGCGACGAGTCCTGCTCCAGGAAGTCCTCCTCGGCTGGGGACACAGCGGGGGGAGAGGTGGTCTCGTCGCCTGAAAATGAGAAGGAGTGCTGGGAGTCCCCAACCAGTAATCCGAAATGAGGTTTCTCTAAAGTGGACCTTAGCGGAGAGCTCATCCCTGATTTGAACCTGCTGGGAGAAGGAAACTGTTTCTCTGTGGAGAACAGGGGCTGTCCAGCTAATGTGGGGTTTTCAGAGACCAAGCTAAGGCTCTGACTGGTCAGGTAGCTGTCATTCTGGCTGGTCCTCTCCAGCGCTTGCTGGAGAAACTTGGAGTATTCATGCAAGAGGCTGACTTTCTCAGACGCTGGTGGAGCGGAGGCACTGGAGGACCCAAGGCTCTCCACGGGACTGCTGTCTGAAACGTCAGAGGAATTGATGGATATGCTCGATGTCACCTCTGTGTCTGCCACACTAAAGGAAATGTCCGACTGCCCGTTAGCTTTGTTGGAGTAATGTTCCAACAGCGTCTGAAGAACCTCATCCGGTAGCACGTTCTTGTCATGGGTTGTTTTAATCTCTGTGCTGAGTGGTTGGGGCTCCAGGATGGTGACCGGGACTGTTTCATCAATGACCGCCGACACAACAGTCTGCGAAACAGCCGGCTGAGAGGAGATGCTGCTTGTGTTCAGGCCATAATCCCGACTGTTGTGGGCCATTGCAGCCTGAAGATAACGTTTCTTCTTGAGGAACTGCATGGCATCATCGTAGTTAGTGCTGCTGGCTGCCGGCTTTGCTGGTCCTCCTTGAAGGGTTTCCACTGACTCGAGTTCAGTGTTGCTTTCTACTTCTAGCAGGCTTTGCTTGTCAACAATCTCAAAGGTGTACTGTGTGACCTTGCCGTTATCCTCAAAGGAAGACAACGTCGACAGACTGGGAGGAGTTTGTTCACTGGTCTGTTTCAGACTCCTCTTGGGGACCTTTTTCAAGACCAGCTTGGGAGGAGTCGCCTCCTCTGATGACACTTCTTCTGCTTCTTCTTGGTGATGACAAGCCGTTTCTTCAGGCAGAGCCACAGAGTAGTCGGTGATCACGTACTCATGTTTGACTTTGGAGGACACAGCAAAGAGCGGTAGACCTTCAATTTTATTCTGTCTCTGCTGCTGCTGCTCCTCCTCCTCCGCTTCTGCAACAACGACAGTGACAGCATGCCCTTCTGTCTGGACAGCGGCGGAAGAGCCTGAACTCTTGTCTGCACACTTCTGCCGCTTTTTCTTGGGCAGTGAACACTCTCTGGGAGAAGCGGAGAGGCCTAAAGAATCCACTTCACGCAAGGGTCCGACTTTGGCAGCAGCCCTGTTGGTCTTCCGCTCTCTGTTCTCGTGACACATCCTCCTGTGCTTTAAAACCCGGTCTGTTCGGGAGAAATACTGTAGGTGGAGGAGACAGCATGTTTATGTTATCGATGTAGCAAAAAGACATAAAGGGGATATGAAGCAATACAGACAAATAAATCAAGACAAATCCTCTCTACAGAATTCTACTGAACCTGGCTAATTTACATCTAAATGTATTTCTGGTTCTTAGAATAAGTCATATTTATTTTCGCAATGTTTGTGAAGCTTCTCGTTAATCCAGTTTCATAATTATTGAAAACACATCAAGTCAGTAGCTACTGGACTTCAAGTTTGTCTTTTCAAGAAATATAATCTTAAATTCAAATTTTCAGCACCCAAAAACATCAGCCATATTAAACTGTTGCGACACTTCCAGATGCAATAATTTATGATCAAACAAAAGTGTCATACCTGGTGACAGTAGTCACATTGGTATGGTTTCTCTCCGCTGTGAGTTCTCTTGTGTCTCTCCATGTGATATTTCTGGATGAATCTCATTCCGCACTCATCACAGCGAAAAGGCTTTTCACCTAAAAAGATAAAAAGAAATGGTCTGTCTGTCGAGTCTGAAAGGATGAATAAAATCCTAGTGAATATAAATCAACATTCTTCACTCACCAGTATGGATCTTCTCATGTCTCTGGAGAAGATATTTCTGAATAAAGCGCATGTCACACTGGCTGCACTGAAACGGCTTCTCACCTAAAGTTAAAATAACACATTAATAGACACACACACGAGTGCATACATTTTTTTATTATTTTTTTAATTTATTAAGTATTAATGATGACTAAAAACATAGTGACATCCAGAATTCCTACCAGTGTGAATGAAGACATGCCTCTGCAGGTGATAGTTGGTTCTGAACGCAGCATTACAATGAACACAGACGTGACACTTGGGGTTCTGTATGCCCAATGATCCGTCATCATCAATGCTGAGAATCTACCATGGGAACAACACAAAGACAGTTAGAAAGTATGTCTCTGTGGACATGTGACAGTCATGGGGAACAAACATTTATTTCCTTTAAGAAATTCTCTCACTTGCACCTTTGCCGGTGATCGCTGTTTCCTTTTCTTCTTTTTTGGACACACCATCAGGTCCTTGGCTGCTTTTTTGTCCTTCGTCGTGAGGAACGCCGGCTCAGACAGCTTCAGCTCCTGCTTGATGTTAACCTGTAAAAAAAAGTAGGACCATGAATGAGCAACCAATGTGGCACTCATCTTTGTCTATCCAGGTCAGGGAGGTGTAATAGGGCAGGCAGAGGATACGCGACCAAAGTGAGTGGACTTCACCGCTGAGCAGCTGCTTCACTACTCCATTACTCCACAGTTTAAGAAGCCAACTGATGTGGTTCAAGCATCTTCTAAAGATAACTCCCTGCTGGAGGCAGAGCAGACCGAAGGGAACCCACTGATCCTAAAAAACCAAGGACGTGCTGAGTGGATACATCTGCCAGCTGGCCTGAGAGTCAGACTTCTTTTATATACAGATTTCAGCAAATAATGTGCTGGATACAACAGTATTCCAAGTACACATTTGCTAAAGAAAATTAGTGGTGGGAAAAACTACAAATAGTACTTGAAACCTGCAATCCAGGATTTTGAAAATCCATTTTTTCAGTAACATCTGGGCCAGCATTTTCTTTTCTTATAACACTAGCTCAGAGAGCACTAAGTAGGTAAAGCAAAACAAACAAACAAAAAAAACCACTTTATTATCTAGTTGACCTGATTGTATTCATTTTACTACTACCAGGGGGCAGCTAGATGTTGCAGTTAACTTAAAAAAAATATTCCGTTGTACACGTTATGTACCACTGAAAACCACAAAAAACATAAATACAATATTCGAGTCGTTGCAAACACATAAATTCTAATCCTGCGGGTTGGCTAAGTTACCCTCAATGTTCACATTTAGACAAAAAAACATACTCTACTGAAATGACTTCAGGATGTTTTCTCTTCATTCTCTTACATTACAGCTGATGATTTCCTCCTCAGGCTCCTGGGAACAGCGATCCCTCACTATATTATCCTTGATGGCTCGGAGTGACAAAGGCTTTCTATTTGATGTATTACAGTCATATGCTTGTCATTACCTGAGATGTTAAAAAAAAGCCTCTGATTTACTGATCTGTTGCATCTATTTTGCTTGCTCCCTGTAACAGAGAGGGTGTGGAATGACATAAAATAATTATCATTGCATGCTGTTGTTACAGTATCCGCAACTAGTTTGATAATTTCACTGACAACTCCTTAGCCAGCATGAACTCACTGGCATAAGAAGTAAGCAGGGCAACTTATTGTTGAGTGTAAGGGGGAAATGCACTCCCACCTCGCCTCCTCCTTCTTCTTCTCCTCCATTCTTTCTCGTCTCCTCCTGCATCATCAGCTGCTCCGGAGGGACCAGGTCGTGAGTGACCAGCGAGCTTCCAGTCAAGTCGTCATCGTCGTCCTCATCGTCGTCGTCGTCCTCATCATCGTCCTCAGCCAAGAAAGGGTGGTTCACCAGCGAACGTTCACCCAGGGTCATCACCACCAGTCCTCCTCCACTGACCAGTCCGACCCTCCCTCCTCCGTCCATTCCTCCACTGCTGCACTTGAGCAGCATACCCTCCAGCTTGTCCTCACTGTTCATCTTACATGGAGCTGTTCTTGCGCCTGACAAAGGGAGAGGGAGGTTATTCAGGAGAAATTTGCAGGCTACATATCATGCATATGGAATGTAGATTTTAATGTGTGTTTTTCATAAGATGACATGAAAGTAAGACTGATGACAAGTTTTATTCTTTTCTGCAACCTATATATACCCCAGTAGAGCTGCGACTAAAAATTTACATTAACTGATCTCTCGATTACATCCTTGATCAATCGTTTAATCCATAAAAGCAGAATATGGTGAAAAATGTAAACCTCAAAATTGAAAACTGTTTTGTCCATAAAGCAAATTACATTATTATTTTACAGGAGCTAAAATCAGGGAACATCTCTTTTGTTCCATTTGATAAAATACTCAGGCTAATTATTCCATAATTATTAATTAATTTAGAAGCTGACTACTAATCGATGACTGAATAATCGATTCATGTTGTGGCTGACTGCTGTATAGAGCTGCTACAACTTCTCGATTAGTTAGTTACCGATTACCAGTTTCGGTGTTGTGGCTGATATACTTATACCTATATCTGGATATCTATAACTCTATATATAGCTATAGGTATACATAAGCGCGCGCGCACGCACACACTCGCATTTACACATATACAAATCAGTTTTCTCTTGCTAAGACCGTTAAATAACAGTCTTTATCGACAACAGACTATTTACGAGGTGAAAAGAGTTGCAAGTAAACCCGCTTTACATGTTTAGACCAAAACAAGCCATTGACAAAGCCCTTCCTCTGAGTTACACATAAACAACAACAACACCTCATTAGTTAACTAGCAGTTGCTCGGTCTTTAAACGGTAACGCAGGCTAACCTAGCAGTTGTGTGTCGTTTGGGGGTAAGGTGCGTGTCGCTACAACAATCTGACCCGAGTCGGCATGGCAGTGTTGAGCATCTGTCACGGTTTAAGCCAACAAGCACGACGTCCCAAAACACACTCACTGTGTCATTAAGCGGGATAAGTCTATTGCCTGGCAGCTAGCTAGCCGCGCCTGTCAAAGATGCTAACGTGAACCAACATCACGTTTACAACAAAAATGCTGCAAAGACGTAGGAAACGAGGCAAGCGCCCCTTCAAAATAAAAGCCGAGTAAAAGCAAAATATTCAAGACGATTTGAGACATTACGAAAAGCAGACATAATACGCATCTATAATGTTCACCTGTCACTGTAACCAAGTGGATTCTGCATCGTTTAACTCCACTTCCCAGTCACTCAACGCTTTACCTTGAAAATCAGGACCGGAAATCATACATTTACTCGCGTGCATTTGACAAACATCTACGGCCTGCTTATGGATAGTTAGCAAACTGCTAGCAGGTTGCCGCAAACATTGACTGTCTGTCGCTGCAATATATTCAGCTGACACACTATGTTCCGAGCAACAAGACAAGTCACCTCATATGCAGCATCGAACAACGACATTCCAGTCGAATTCAAAGACACACATGGCACAAAACTCAAACTTTGGTCTGCACATTTCACCAAACTTGTGAGCAGCGGTGTTCCGCTACGGCGCTGGCGCCTCCAGCTTCCTGAGCCACTACTCTGCTCTGCTCTACCAGGCCACACTGTACCTGTCTGCAAGTTAAAGCTAACTAGCAGGCTCGCTGCTAATACGAACAATAACACTCGCGACAGCGGTACACGAGAGATATGTCAACCGATACAGCTGCAGTGTTTCTCCCCTTACCTTCAATCCGCCTTAGAACCGATCGGCTGTCATGATTGTTATACAAGACTACAGTGTAATATGGTGTGCGGAATAATCATACACACACACACACACACCATCAGATTTCACGTAGGCATGCGAGCCTATATCTGTCGCCATCTAGTGGTGGAGAGTGGAACTACATCTCAAAGGTGATTCTAATCTCCAAAAACAAACTCATTTTCAACTATGACTTTTAATAGCTTCTACATCTAATATCTTTTATAATACTTGACATTACACTGGTACATACTGTTAGACAATGACTGGAGTAATAATAAACTATTTAATTGATAAACATTCAAGAAACCAAACCAAACCAAAATCAAACGACTTTTTGACCTGTTTATTTATATGTTCTTTGATTATAGTTTCTTGGATGTGATTTTTAACAGGTTTGAACACAGAACAAGTTAATTTGTGAGGATTATTGGGGGAAAACACATTTGTTTTGACCAATTTCTGACATTTTATGGACACCGCAATCTATTAGTTTAATTAATGACACTGTACAATTAAATACAATGTAAAAGGGCGCAGTGGGGTTTGGTTTAATGATCTTATGGATTATGTCTCTCTTGAAAGTCGTGATTTTAGCACTCTACACACACACACACACACACACACCCCCACACACACGCACACACACACACACACACACACACACACACACACACACACACACACGCAGCGCGAGGAATACTGATCAACCTGTTAGCTGCACCTCAGCGCGCATTTCAGGACTTCTCTCCCACTGACTCGTCTCTGCGGGATTCATTGAGCGCGATCGTCCACCTGCTGAATGTCACCGCGTTCATTTGGCGCAGCCTCCTCTGACCGAACGTGTGCTCGTTATCACCGTTGTCCCCTCTGATGTACGACAGAGGGTCACACAGAGAGGACCTGTGGACTGACTGTCAGCCCGCGCCCGCGCCCGTGCCGCTGCAACAAGGGAAGCCCCCCACGCGTTGCGCGCCAGGGATCGCCGGTGTGTGTGTGTACATTTGGCGGCGTGGAGCGCGTGTGCACGTGCGCCAGGCACTACATGTGTAAGTTCGCGCACGGCAAAGCCCCGGGCTCCGTCCTCAACAGTTGCCACCGGAGCGGAGCAGAGGAGAGGAGAGCGAGAGAGACAGCAGACTGAGAGGACTGACGGACGCGGAGCAAGCACGCCGCTCTGCCCGGCTCTCTCTGCTCCTGACATGCAGTCGATCATCTCTCCGGTGACAAAGGCCATCCTGGTAGCGCTCTTCATCTTCGCCATACTTCTCATCCTCTATGTGATCCTCTGGTACATCTGCAGAGACGTGGACTGCGACCACGGCATCTGAGGATTCCGGTAACACGGTACCATCGGGGGGGGGGGGATTTTACGATGGAGCGTGCGGAGGAGCCCGCAGAGTCCAGGGTCAACCCGTAAGTGTACGTGTCTCCCCCTTTTACTTGTGTTTACTGTGGGTGTTTCTAAAGTGTGTGCATGTGCGTGTGTGTGTTCCTTTTGTGCGTAATGTCAAATGCGCTCTGGTCAGAGAAGGCGATGACCGGCGTGCGTCTCCGCTGGCACCCCCAGCATCCCAATCCCATAAAATGAGCAGAGCTCCCCCACATTTAATTCTCTTCAACTCTACAGATCATCATCAGTCAACACAGAGCCGGTGTTCTACTGACGGGGAAATACTTAAAGGTTATACAATGTCAGCAGGAGGAGGGTATTGAACTGTTGTTCAACGTGCGCGCGTTATCAATTCATAGTCGGCGGGGGAGGTCACCGGTCACACTGCGGTAAACGGCGTGGGTGTCCCCTAAGGTCAAGAAGAAGAGTGTTTACCCGGGGTTGCCACTCTTACCCCACGGCAGCCCCATCTTCCTCCTCCTCCTCCTCACACTGCGCTCCCTCCGTATATCTGCAGCATTAGTTCATGTTCAGTTCATCTCTGTCTGTCTCTGATGTCTCCATATTGGCATTTTACATCCAACGAGATAACAGGATTATCTCCATTGGCTCTTGCGCGTCTTTTTTATTTATTTTTTTATATGTTTTTACCTAATCTGTCTTGTGCCATGTTTTGGACTCCTTATCATGAATAGCACGTTAATGCGTTTTACGCATAGCGCATTTATATTCCCCTTGACATTCTGTGAGCTTGTGATTGCAACGTGCGCTGTCCAATACTGGAGTTTAGGAAGATATAACACACACACACACACACACACACGCACACGCACACGCACGCGCACACGCACGCGCACATACACGCACACACACGCACACACACATAGGGAGCATAATAATTCTCATCATTGCAGCCACACTTCCTACATTTTGTCACATGGCCCATAAAGGTATTAAATATGTGAGATGTGATTACCTTTTCTTTTTTGTTTTATCATCTCCAGCATCACCAGAGCAGGAAAAATTAGCTAAACGCAAATCCTAAAGTAGAGGATGTGAAGGACACACCAAGGACATGTTGCTTTTTGGGGATTTCTTCAGAGCAGGAGGGGTGGGTGCATGCCATAACCCATTTTCTGATCACTTTCAAAGTACAGTTGAAACCATTTTTTTTCTACATATGTTTGCAAAAAAGAAATTATGCTATCCACGTACGTGAGAATTCCATTTTGACTGGGAGAAATTGTGACTTAATTCCTTTAAAAAAATGCACTTGGATAGTGACGAATCACTAGCGGCATCATACCACCTCAGCACATAAACACCTGAGAGGTTTTAAACATTCAAGCCTCTCCCACAACTCATCCAAAATGAAGCTTTAACATTTTTAAACCTTCTTACTCCAAGCTGCAGGCGCAGTGTTGCAGTTCTTATAAATCTGTGAGCCCTGTAAACTGTTGCGTATAATATGCTCGCTCTCCTGCACAGAAAAGGAGTGAGAGTCTGGTGGGATGGCAGATGCCCCCGTTGACTACAAAATGATTCTTGTCAGCCGTGAGTCAATACGCGATGACCTCTGTCACTTCTCGACACACACACACACACCCACACACACTCATTAAATGCCTGTTGGAAGTGACATAAGAGCTTCTGGTCTGACTGTTGCTGTCTGTCTGTTTTTATCAACTGCGGCTGGTTTGTGCGTTTGCTAAGGTGTAAAACGCTGCGACTGTGTGTCTTTTTCACTTTGGAAAGAAAGAATAAAGGCAGAGTGTGTGTATGTGTGTGTGTGTGTGTGTGTGTGTGTGTGTGTGTGTGTGTGTGTGTGTGTGTGGGTGTGGGAGGGGAGTTAACACTGACATGCTCCAGAATAAGAGATGAGTAAAAAAAAAAAAAAAGAAGTGGAGCAGGGAAGGCTCAGCATGTGAGACAGGTGTGTTTTTATCTGTGGATCAGTGTGTGTACACACAGCCATAGTTGGAATTCACTGGAGTTTGTGGGAAATGTTTTCGTTTGAGCTGCAACACTCCAGAGGACCGACTGTGCAAACGGCAGAAGTAACGCTTTATGCCGTGTGCGTGACCTAAAAAGTGAATCGAACAGTAATTCTGACTCGGGAGAAATGCGTTTGTCAGAACAACAATTGATTGCTTTTAGCCCGTGAGTCATAACGAGGTGCGTTTTACCCTAGGTGTGAGTGAATGGCGCTCTTGCCTCTACAGCATGGGCCTTTCTGCATGGAGTTTGCATGTTATCCCCCTGTGTGCATGGGTTTTCTCCAGGTTCTCCAGTTTCCCACCACAGTCCAAAGACATGCAGATTTGGGGATTAGGTAAACACTCTAAATTGATCATAGGTGTCAGATTGGATGATTCTTTGCCTCTATGTGGCCCTGCGATGGATTAGCGATCTGTCCAGGGTGTACACCACCTTCAGCCTCTATGTCATCTGGGATTCTCATGTGGAGGATTAAGCAGTGGATGAATTTCTTGAAGGGTCAAAGGGGATGGCTGGATCCAGTTGCAGGTGACATTTGGCACAGGAACGGTGCCACTAGGCCTTAGGGAGACAGGTTAGAGACTGCTTCTGTGTGCCTTCTACTACGACTTCTACTTCTACTTTGAAACTGTAGACTTATTTATTATTTAGCACCTCTGACACTGTTATGGTGAAATCACTTAATTTTATTTCATGAAAAATGTTTTGCTTCTTGGTGCCAAGATTGGGCAGGAAATGGTAACTTAACACCCTGCAGGTTTTCCAGCTTCTCACAGAACTATCGCATAGTGAAAAACAACCATTCATCGTCGTATTTTCCACCGATCAAAGAGGACCCAGGTGACGCACCCTGCTGTGAGGTGACAGTGCTGCATCACAGTACTGCCTTTAATTTATCCCTTAAACAGGAGAGAGTAAAAACTCAGTGTGGTACTGTGGGGTGTGGGCAGACGTTGTCAGAGATAAATCCAAGTTCAATCAAGAATCAAGTCCCAAAATAAAGGAATTGGAACTGGCAGCCACTGAGAAGGGTTTGTTAACCTACTCGGTACAATATATGCTGATGAATTCCAAAGCCACTTACAAAACTTCATAAATATGAAAAAGATCAGAGATGTTTCCCATTATGAAACTATAAATGCGACTGTAAAGGTCAGTATTTCTATTCTGGTTGCTGAGATGTGGCATTTAAGGTCGCAGAGTGAAGAGCGCAGCACAGAAAGCTGAGTGAAGAGTGAACAGTATTTCCCGATATCGATAAGCAAACACTTTTAAAATATTTGTTTTCCCTTCCAGGCGTTGAACATCTGCAGCAAAACTGTGGACTGATTGAAGTACTAATGGTGTTTGTCATGACAACCTCTGTTATGGGCAGGACTAATCTACAACGCCGAATAAGACAGGTGTATGGTGGCCCTGAGGTGCAAAACACAAACACAAATCAAAAACACAAATGCAAAATAAAAATTCAAAAGCCAAACAAAAAACACAAACGCAAATCAAATAACACAAACGCAAAACAGAAAACACAAATGCAAAACAAAAACACAAACCCAAAACAAAAAACACAAAACACAAACACAAAACAAAAAGCACAGAAGCAAATCAAATAACAAATGCAAAACAAAAAACACAAACGCAAAACAGATAACACAAACGCAAAACAAAAAACACAAACGCAAAACAGAAATCACTTAACACAAACGCAAAACAAATAAGACAAACGCAAAACAAAAAACACAAACACAAAACAAAAAGCACAAATGCAAAACAAAAAACACAAACGCAAAACACACAAAAAACACAAACGCAAATCACAAACGTAAAACAAAAAGCACATACGCAAAACAAAAAAACACAAACGCAAATCACAAACGTAAAACAAAAAGCACAAATGCAAAACAAAAAAACACAAACGCAAAACAAATGTTTGTGATTTGCGTTTGTGTTTTGCTCCGCAGGGCCACCATACAGATGCAGATTTTCTTACCATAGTCGTGCCTTAATACACTATTTTCAATCAAACACTTATATAAATATATATACATGACAAACAAAATTGTCATGAAACGCTGAAATGCTGTTTTTAAAGTTTTTCCTGTTTTCTGATCTCTAGATTGGCTCCACCACCAAATGAACCTCAGAGGCAGCGTAGCTCCAGATGAATGGATGTTATATTTGAATCTCTGCCGTGTAACTTGAAACTTAACACTTTCTCATGCACGTACCTACACAGTAGGAGAAATTAATCACATAAAATCCTCCAGAGCTTGACCACCAGGTTTTGCTCGCTCGAGGACACATCCTTTTTCTGTTTCTTGGGTTTGCTCACCTTGGCTGATTCACAACCAACAGCTCGACACACCTGGAGCATTCCGATATCAGTCACCGAGTTTATCTCTGCTCTTCCCTCCCTATCAGTTCTCTACTGCACTCTCTCTTAAGGCCATCCAAAGATAAACATAATGTCTATCGCCTCACTTAACCTAATCCTTATTTATACTTACACATGAAAAACAAAGTCCTATTTCAAACAGGCCCTTAACAAATGTCACTTTAGGTTTAGCATAACTGCAACTGCAGCTTTCGAGAATATTTATATTGGAAGTATATTCCTGGAGTATTTTATGTTATTTCTTTTACTTTTTAACCTGTTTATTGTTAAAACATGCACAGTCTAAGGAGTGATTCAGGCAAGGTGACGTTACACACGTGTACAACTGAGCATGTGACGAATAAACTCTTGAGTCTTCAATCTTAAAGCAGTGAAGCCTGGTCACTGTGACCTGACAACACAAATATGAGCAGGCCTAAAACTTAAATGGTCTTTCAGAAAGATGCAAGTACTGGAACACACTAAATTGAGTCCAACTTGAAGGTTGTGGGCTAGTCTACATGCCAATGTGTCCTTGGGTGAATGGCAAAACTGTGATGTAAAGCAGCTTTGAGCGGTCACCAAGACCTTTAACCTAACCCTAAAACCAAGTCAAAAGGGTGATGGAACATGAAAAATGTCCTCACTCCATATGGGTTAGAGTTAGGGTTAGTTTGTTGGTCCTCACAAATATACTCATGCAAGAACACACACACACACACACACATACACCTCAAAGCCTATAAAAATAGATTGTGAGTGACTCAGCTGTTATGTAAAGTCCATCTCTGATCGGGCCGTCTGGGGCTGTTTATGTCAGTTTAGCTTGACAGCGCTGAAACTGAGGTGACACGTGTTCGCTGTGTCCGAGCATCAACACACGCACACACACACACTTTTCCAAGAAATCGCGTGCAGGCTTCTCCTTCTCTCACTTTGTCCAGTGTGTGTGTGTGTGTGTGTGTGTCCCACTGGACGTAGAGAGTAATGGAGTCTCTCTCTAGCCCAAACAATGTGCATTATTAGCATTTATAGAAACACTACGTTAAACATGAATCACATTCATAAACCTGGACCAATACTCACCGATCTAGAGCAGCAGGACTGATGCACACGCTTCATGCACATCGTCAGATGTGTCTGTAGCTCGTCCTTCTTCCTGTAAACCAGATGTGGTGCTGGGGTTTTTGATTATATATTTATCATCTCTCCACTGGTTTCCTTTGGGAAAAGCTTAACCTGCATTAATTCTAATGAGATACTTTAATCATCCTCCATGCAAATATGTTTTCCTCCCTTATTAAGCTGGGTTTAAATAGAGGCTTATATTGTCCCGTGGTGATCTGGTACAGGTTTAGAGGCTTTCCCACCTTTACCAGAATGAAATTTCATGGGGGGGGGGGGGGGGGGGGACTCTAATGTAGGAAAAAGTGCCATCAACCAATAACTTACACTAATCCCATCCAATGTAGGTGAATATTAGTAGAAACTGAATTTTAATTAAACGCTGTAACAATCGTGTGTGTGTGTGTGTGTGTGTGTGTGGGTGGGGGTTGGTGTTATATTCAAATGAGTGATCTAATTTCCTTTTGACATGATCATGCACCAAAACAAAGCGTTGTCAATTTGGGTGTTTATGCATCTGCATAATGGAGCTATGGACCTGGACTAGAGAAGAGGTCTTAGTATTGAGTTATAATGAGGCATTTATGTGTGTGTGTGCGTTTTTAGATTCATTTTGTGATGATTATAAAGGATAAACTGACCAAAACGAGCAGAAAAATCCAGATCCACAACTAATTTATTTACAAAACCAAACAAGGCAATCAGAGATGGCAGACTTCGCGCTATTCACGCAAAAAAAAAAACAAACAAGCCTCTGTCGGCCTCTGTTGGTCATAGTGGCAAGTGCGAGTGTGGAAGCACAAACAGAGATACGCAGAGCCACTAAAAACAATACTTCACTCCAACTCTGTGAGGTGATGGACCAAAATCAAGCCAAAGGATAAAAACGCTCTACACTAAGGCAGCGATCTGAGTCCAGGGAACTGAAAAAGAGAGGGAAAAAGTGTCAAAGGAACAAAAAATACGAGAAGCAAGAGTCTCTGTGAATCACGGAAATAGGGTTGTTACCACTGAGCGTAAACCTGACGCACTGTGGTGACTGTGGAGCCAGGAACCAGAGTATAAATAGCAGAAGTAAATGAAGGGATGAGTTGCAGGTGAGTGGCTCAGAAGCTCCGCCCCTGGCCAACCAGCCCAGCCTCCTGAAATATAAAGCAGAACACGCTACACGAGGAACACAGGAAACCAAGACATTTAACAAAATAAAGGACAGGAACTGACCCCCATGACACATTTTGCATCATTAATAAGATGTTCCATATCAAAGCCAACCACTTTTATTTTGAAATTCCGTGTAATATCAGCACAAACATTACTATTATGATGTCATGATGAAATATCTTGATATAATTTTGGGCTCATATCACTTATCACACCCCAAAAATTGACCTTGACTGTCTGAAAAAAATGTAAAGAAGGTAACAAATACACACACGCGCGCCTGAATACACCATGTACATTCTCTTACTTCACGCAGCCCTGGAGTGAGACACAGAAAGAGGTGTAAGAGTCTCACGGTCTCCACAGACTGTTGAATGAAGTGCTTTTAATACTGTCTGTATATTTGTCCCTTGGTGCAGGCAAATGTCGCTCCCACTGCTCTGAACTCTACATCTGTACTAATGATAAGACAACTACACTGAGTGCCGGGGATGTATTTGCTGAACATGAGCCATAAACACACATTCGTGCACAGAAGATGGAAACGTAGTACACACACACAACTAGAATATATCATAATAATAATAAAGATAATAATAATAGCGTTCAGAGAGTGCAAATTCCCAACAAGGCCACTCAGTTTCAAATATACACTCTCATCTCAAGGTTTACATCCTTTTTTTTTTACATTTTATTTCATGAAAATATCCTAAAGTCAGATTCAGAATCTAACTTAATAAATAAATAAATAACGAGTTGTGTAAAGCTTAGTTGAACTCAGACTGATGTTATAACATGTAAATTACCATTAGCTGTATACGTTATTAATGCTTTATGACACACAGTGCTTAGACCACCAACGTAAATAACAATCAAGCATAACATTCAACCACAATAACAACATTTTCTGGTCAGGAATGCAAGTAAATAACTATAATTTGACATCTTAATCAATAAATAATAATGTGCTTTACTGTTTGAAAATACATGGGGAAGGATAATAATTGTATTTAGCATTAAAAACATCATTTAGGCTAAAGAGCTGCTGGTGTATTAACCAGTACAGAAACATAAAAAAAAGTTTTTCATAATTACCAATGCTGTTAATTTAGGGCAGCTGTGGCTTTGGGTGGTGCCACAGCCACAGTTTTTACATTTAATAAAAACTGCACTGTCATATTATTATTCTTTTTATCTAGTCCCCAAAACTGGAGGCATTTGTGTGTCTTTTTTTGTTGAAAAAGTCAGTAAAAAAAAGAAGAGGAAATGTCCCAGATAAATCCAGGATGTTGATACAGGATGTGCGCTCCTGCAAACACGTGCAAAAAAAAAAAAAAAAAAAAATCAGAGGTTTCACTTTCATGTTTACAAACTGGCCTTTGGCTTCCCTCCCAACGGAAAGCCTGCGGCTGCTGCATGAGGTGACACACCAATCACTAAATCTCTTCACTGCCTTTTTCCCCACCCATGGCGATGCAGCACATGGAGAAGAGATCTGCCCCTGAATCATCTCTCCTGAGTGTCTGATATGTTTTTTTCTGTGTGTTAGTGTTGGGATTTTACCGTCTTCTTATAGAGCTGAAGAGCTGAGCTCTGCTTATGAAACCTTTTGAGATCCTTTGGCATTGGAAGGGAAGTATTTTCTATGTTGTTGGAACCTAGCAACCTAATTTTTATACTTTTATGGATTCAAACAGACTCATATTTGTGCATCAGGTTGCCCAAGTCCACATGGATTTCTCCGGCACGCTTTTCTTTCAGACTGGACGCTGTGTAGCCTGCAGCTCATGGCTGAGACTCTGATCTTTGAGTGAGTCCATCATCCCTGACTGTCTGCCTCTTCTGAGGAAAACGCTCTGAAACAGGCAGCTCGAACTGAGAGGAGAAAAAGAAAAAAGAAGGACAACATTGCTTCACGCGAGCTTTTGCACGCCGACGCTCAAATTGCCCATGACACGATCCAGAAAATTCTCTTTCTTCACAATATGACACGAACGCCTTCTGTCTCCCCTTGGTGGCAGTTGATTAGAAACAGAAATCCAGAATTATGCTTCTTACAAAGAATAAAAAATATGTTTTAACTGGGAGTTCTGCACACACACACACACACACACACTGAAAGATCCTGCAGAGTTCTTGTCAGCCTGGATTAATATAAAAAAGACAACTTTGCAGGCGGACAGTGGTTGTCACATAAGACAAGGTGACTGTTGGTTAAGGCTATTTTCGATGCTGTTCACATGCTGTTACATCACACACCTTCCTGTCATGTCCTGCTGCCAGCATGTTTCATGTATACGGCTACATATGTCATCATATTTTTATTTTTGTGTGTGTGTATGTGTGTAGGCGACTGTCTCCGTAATGATCATTGCACAGTCCTTCGTGAGATGTCATTTCCTTTTAAACAATAGCAGGCCCACTCACCTCATCGTCAGGCTCAGAGGCGATTCTAGAGTCTGTAGGGGCCCTAAGCAAAACATTCCCAGGGGGCCCTTCCTTCCAACCAGTGTTCATCACCATTGTGTTATAAATAATCTGACACCAACGAAAAATGTATGAGTTCAAAATATATATATTTTTTCGAAATGAATGAAATAACATGGAAAAACCTTGTCATTAAAAAGTATGTGAAACTATAAATGTAAAGAACAATAAAATACTGTAACTAGCTATTAAAAAACTATATAAACGTAGTAACAAAAAAATCCAGAACCCACATTATAAAACAATACAAATATATAGAACAATAAAATACTGTAAATAACTGAAAAAAACAGTAAAAAAAGATATGCATTACACTGTAAATTATCTTCTTCATTTTCCAACTTGCAGAACGATAACTTCACACAGGTTAAAGTGAGGTGGGGCCCCTTTAGGGAGGTTTCCTACTGAGATGTCATTGCAAACAGCCCTTAGGCTCCGAGTGTCGGGGGGCCCCCTATCAGCTCGGGGGCCCCCGAGCAGTTGCCTGCCTTGCCTGTTCACAAACTGCGCCTCTGGTCAGGCTGCAGGAAGAGAAAACACACACGTGACCACGCGTGTCCTCGAGGGCCTACATTAACAGCATTCACATACAGTCATTAGTGATAATGACACGGTGTCTTCACGTTTGCTGCTCATTTAATTGTCTTCAAAAACAGACTTAATAAGTGGGGGGGGCCGCTGCCTGTCAGCGCTGCCCGCGTCCAGCTTGACCTTAACTGTTTGAAAGTGAAGAAGGCACACACTAATTCTAATGATTTCCCTGCCAAGAGAAAAAAAGAAAAAAGAAAAAGAGAGGAGCCACCGTGAATCGCCCAGAACCGTCTTTAACAGAAATTATTGTAATTTCGTTGAAAGGAAGGTTGGTTGGCCTACTTAAAGTGCCAGAGACAATATGGACCTCTCCTCAAACACAATCCATCACTGCAGATTTGTGATGTGGAGACGAGAGAACATAACCTTTACATTAAGAATGAAATATTTGTCACGATGCTCTGATTTTTGTCTTCCTCTTTTTGCAGCCAGTCATTCAGCTCCGTGCGTGGTGTAGTTTACATCTTCAACAGTCAGATAAATGTTGCGTCCTGGCCTGGGGGGTGTTTTCTTTTTTTCTGTTGAGTTATGATATCCATGTGCTTTATCTTTGTTCCACTTCAGTTTTTTTTTCAACATTGAGCATTTTGCTGAATACGATAAACGCTAAGCACTTACTTAGATCCTCAGATTCGTTTCAAACTCTCCATTCAAAACTATTGAAGAAAAGGAACAGAGGCATTAGCCACAGATACACTGAGCACTTAATGTGTAAAGTACCTCTATTGTATACTAATTTAACTTTGTCTTTAAAAAAACAAAAACAAATACAGAAGAGAAAAACACAAAGATCTACAAAGAAAACTTGTATTTTCCTTTTAAACAAAGCTCTAATTCAAATCAAACAGCGATTACAATGAAATCTTGAGAAATAAGCTCCAGAGAGTTATTAGATGGGTTAAATTTAAAGGTACATTATGTAATAAATCTAAATCAACTGGCCATAAAATCCTCCTAATATGTCACAGAGACTCAGGAATAATGTTCATATAACAAACTGAACTCACCAACAACAACAGTACAGCCAAAATATTTGCATTAAAAATAAAATATTTTGCAGACTGCAAATCATGTTTATGTTTTGAAATCATGTTTTGGCATGTGGCGCCACCTACTGCCGTCTACCAATCATTGCAGTCAGTAGAGTCTCAGCTAACGAGCAACCACGGGTTGCCAGTTACGTCAAAAAAACGAAACCCAAAAGACCTCTGTATTTTGAATTTGAATGTAGTAACCGTTTTTGGCCACATTCTTACATATGGCACCTTTACTCTAAATCCCCCCCAAAAACACAGTCATGTGCTTGACTGTTATGTAATGTACATACCATACCATACATGTAACTGAGTTCATTTGTTCAAACCTGACATAGAATAAATCTCCACATGTGACACATTAATTTAGCGTTTACCTTTAATTAATATCCAAATTTATGTTGATTTTACCACTTGAACTGATTTAGTGATTGCCAAGAGTCGTCTCCACACAGAGGTGTCCTTTAAAGGTCATTTTTCTTTTTCTCTGAACTGTGGAAAGAGGCATTCATGCAGAATTAAAACAGCTTTTGCACTTAAAATATTAAAGTGATAAATTATTTCAACGGTCGCGAGCACACTTCAAGGCGTTCATCTGAACTTTCTGCAAGAGCTTTGCTTTAGAAACAGGTTGATAAATCGATTCCGTGTTCAGCTCTTCTCACGCTCTCACGCTCTCTGGAGTCGATGTCACATCAGGTAAATAAATGTTTCCATTTATATGCATTATTTAGGCGAGTGTGACAAAATCCAATCACAACTGCTCTCCAAAAAACATCAGGAGACAAGGAAGGAAATGAGGAAGCCGGCTCCAGACAATGGCATAAACATGAAAATGTATGATTAAGACATTTCATGTGAAGTAACCGTCGTTTATGTGGGGAAAAACAGGAAATTCTATTCATTACAGTATGTGTAATTATTTTTTTCAACATTCAAGTTGGCGGAACATGAACTACTTGAGTTATTGTTCTCGTCGAGTCATAACGGAAACACATGCTTTGTACAAATCTGTTGAACACTAATCACACAATTACTGTGGGGAATTAGTTTTGCAAAGAAAAAAAAATACAGCAGAGGTCCTATCAGACTAATTACCACAGCAGCTCGACTGATCTCTAATATGAGTAAACTGGTGTGATGGTGGACGACTAAAGAGGTCCCAGAAGAAAAATCGAAACATCCAGCATTCAAGTAAGAGACGTGGCTCCACTAACATGCTTTTAAAGCCCATCCTGGGAAATGATGTCTCCAGCCAGTGTGTCATCCCTGTGTTGCTTCCGTCATGTGTGACCTCTTTGGCATTAGTTAATGAGATAGTCAGTGAGCTGAAGGGAGCAATATGCTGGATCTACAGAGAGGGGGATAATATGGCACATCAAGCAGCCAAACAGCAGCAACGAGTCTCCTCCATCACGCCGTAATTCAACCTCGACAGCCGAGTGATGGATGGCTGCAGAAGATCTTATTTTTCAAGGTCAACTAGTCAGGAAAAAAAGGGTCAGATTGGCAATTTAAAAAAAAAGAAGAAAAGGGGGGTTGTGTTTGTGTGTCATTTTAAGCTCCAGTGCAGACAAAACAAATTCTAAGGAATAAAAAGAACACTGCTACGAATGTCAACTCATTTATCATCAATGATGTTATGTGACTGGTTTACACATGTGGGGAAAGACTTGTGTTGGTCAGCTGGTCAAGATACAAGATTACGAGACGCATACAATACAAATAGACTTTAATATATTAATAATATATTAATCCTGTTCTAACATAGAACAGGATATTAAATATCAGAGATGCAAGTCTCAAGCAAGTCCAAAGTCATTTGTGCAAGAATCAAGCAAGTGAAGTATAGCTTGCTTTAAATCAAGTTACAAGTAAAGTCTTAAGAAAATAGAAGATAAAGATGATTTCCCACATTTAAACATTATTTTTTTAAAAGACAGTCATTTTGAACTACTTGAGTGTTATCTGCAACAGAATCACTGTATCACTCATACAGTGTAAGGACTGCTTCATGGTCCCATAAAACTGCCGTGTTTATGTGTATATATACATATATATATATATGTATATATATATATGTATATAAAAGATAATAACATTTTCAAAATTGAACAACTGACTTCCTGTCTTACCTTCCTTCGTGGGAAGTGTAGAATAGAATTTAAAAGTATTGGTGTTGGTGTAGCCCGGTTGCCAGGTTTGTACGCAAGGCCGCAACAGCAGACACCCAATGTTTCCCTAGTGTGTGTTTCTAAAGCAAACTGCAACATTAACCCCTCAATATTTCAGAAACCGTAAAAAATAGTCCATAAGTCAAGTCATTGTCTAAACTGATAACTTGACAAAATTGTTATATACCTGCTCCTGGTCTCTCTCTTCTATCTCTATCTCACCTCTCCTCTTTAATCCCTTTCACCCCAACCGGTCGAGGCAGATGGCCACACATTTTTGAGTCTGGTTCTGGGGGGGGGGGGGGGGTATCTGCTCTCTATAATACGGTAAAGGTTTTGAATTTGAATTGAATTGAATATCAAGTCATTTTACTCAAGTCTCAAGCAAGTCTTAAGTCCTCAAGTCAAGTCCCCCACCTAGATTGATAGTTGAGTATGGGGGCATTGTAGGTTGTAGTGGGCTGTTCTGGTTGAGTTATTTATTTAATAGTCTTATTTTGAGGTGGAAGAAACTGTCTGAGTCTAAACATCAGTGTATGCATGTGTGTGTGTGTGTGATTCAGATTTGTGTAGGAAAAACGGCGCGACAAGGACGCAGGCGAGGATGGGTGGACGACTTTATATTGGAACGTGTCCTGTGTAGACGGACCCACGCCTTTTAGTTGCTCGCCGCGCCTCCTCCTCCTCCTCCTCCTCCTCCTCCTCTCTATGTTCACTCTCCAGTCTCCTTCTCCACGTCCGTGACGGAGATGTTTTCTCTGTGGTCTCATCTTCTGCCAGTTATCAAGCTTTACCTGCTCGGTGTGGAGGTTTTGTTGACTCAGCTGTTCAGCAGACCTTTCAGGTTACCAGGTCGGTTCATCTCGCAATAAGTTGTTATTCACGACGCCGTGGACGTTCACAGAGTGTACTGTGTGGCAGTTACACTATGCTGAGACAGTTATGCGCTCTAATACGATGTTGTTACACGCTATAACCTGCTATTCTTTGCGTCGCTATGAGGTGTTTCGCGTGTAAACAGACGTATACGCTAAGCTAGCTATGCTAGCTACATGAAGTGAAAGCTTTAAGTGGCGAAAGTGACACATGTATGATGTCTCATATATGCCGAATTCACCAGAAGAGTTTGACAGTTCATGTCAACCTTAAAGTTTACTCTTGAACGCGTCTGCGTTTGTTTACCGCTTCACGTAGTTTTAAATGTCCACTTTTGTGGAAGGAACTTCGTACTGGTCGATGAAGACGCTTGAGTGACAGCACTGTGCACCAATGACATATACGTAACTGAAAGAAACCGACAGAAACAGTTAGATATTGTGTGTTCATGTCTATTATTAATCACTATAGGACAGTTATAGGCATTTATAAACAATCGATCATCTAACTCGTCAATAGTAATCTGTCAAAGTACTGTTTAATGAATAGGGACGGGACATACCACTTTTTTTGCCCAATACTGATATCCCAATCTTGATATTAGCCTGATACAGTAATTTAAGACAATTTATGAAGCTCTTAACAAAACAGTTGTGCTGAGTCATTTCTGATCCCTTGATTTCCAACTGGTTTCTATTAAAATCAATCCCAAATTTTAATGACATGTATGAAAAGGAAAAGGAAAATGTTCATTTATTCATATTTCCATCCATTGTTGTGAGTAGATTGGTCGTAATTGGGTCAGGTCACTTCAGCAGAAGACAAGAAGACATCACAACTTGATGGTATATAGAGTGTTGAGCATGGTTTTCTTATTATTATTGACACTTAGTCAAGTTCTAGGGATGTTGTGGGTTCCTCATCAGTCCACACGGTCTCCTGTGTCTTTTCTCATATTTTTCCAGTGCAGTGAATTGCCACAGCTTGACTGATGTTTCACTCATGCAATTTCAAAAATGTCGTACTTAAATTTGCTGCTTCCATTGCACTCATTCACATTTACCATTTATCAATTTGTAAACTCTCCCCCCTTCCTTAAGTGCCATAAGTTTTATGTAATATTGCAAAAAAGCAATGCTTTGAACTCAAAAGAAAGTTGTCATATAGTACCATAAATAAAGATGTATACTGTATAGATTTTCTAACAGTCTAACTAAAAAAAGAAAGAAGTGGCCCATCACAAAGCTCCTTCCTGATATATCTGTATCCTCTTCTGCCTCTGCCAGTGATGCCCAGGCAAGATGGCAAGGTTGCCATAGTGACAGGAGGAGGCAGTGGAATCGGCTATGAGGTGGTCCGCCACATGGCCAAACTGGGGGTGCATGTTATTATAGGTACAGTATAATGCACCACACAAGTGACACACACGCATGCCATCGCCATCTGTTTTCAGTGCAAAAACGACAACCAAAGCAACGATAACCTTTGTTGCGCCACAGTTAATAAATTCAACCCAAAATTAAAGCAATAAAACATTGAGCTACAAGATAAAATGAACAATAGTAAAGAGGATGAAGCCCTGATTAAAAACAATGGATTAATGCATTTGCGGCTTTTTATGTTCTCTCTTTAGTTTGATCGCTCCTGAATTAAAATCACAAATTTGTGTTGACAGACAGTGAAACACTGTCATTATTTTTAACCTAAAAATCACACAAATTATCGCGCATATGTGAGAACTGCACAGACCACATCGGCAGACGACGTGATTCATCAATGCACTCGGAGCACAAGCAGAGGTAAAAGTGGTGGCACATTAACCTGAGAA
This sequence comes from Microchirus variegatus, assembly GCF_963457635.1. Lineage (NCBI taxonomy): Eukaryota > Metazoa > Chordata > Actinopteri > Pleuronectiformes > Soleidae > Microchirus > Microchirus variegatus. The sequence continues at coordinate 9,839,597 of NC_139823.1, forward strand.
ATGATAGTGAAGTGCACCAGTCACGGCTAAATGGGCATAAATGAGTTTTCAACTGGATGATCAGTAAGTGAAAAGATTGCATCGAGCTGTTACGAGAAGGTGACGTTGCCAGCATGTTTAATTTAATCATTGTCTGTCAATGTGAGAACAAGACAGGTGCTACTTTAACGTAAGACAATCATTTCCCTAATAATCTATTTTTTTTCTCCTTAAAAATTTGGCTTTCAGATAACCCAAGCCTCCAATTTGATTTTGGGGCCCTCTGTTAATGCCAATAATAATGATGATTATTGATCATTCACACACCTACTATACTAAAGGTATTCTACTTATTCTACTCTGTCACGAATACGAATACAGTTGTAAAACTAAATGTGAGAACTTTTTGTTGCATGGAAGCAGACACCAGATTTGCAAACTTGCAGAAAAATCTTTCAATTAAATATTTAGCAAACTCAGCAACTCCCCCTACTGGCGACACAGAGAATCAATACATAAAACCAAATGGTTTATAAATAAAAGATTAAGATATTACGGTCTGAAAATCTAAAAATGTGCACAATCTTTGGGGGGAATTCACAATACACTCATGTAATACAAAGATTTGACTTTTATATGTAAAATGGTCAAATTCAAGTTTGTCCATGTCTTTCTTTTCACTGTGTCCTCATCAATGGATTTGTCCGGTTGGTATAATTGAATGGAGATGGAGCCTTGTTGGCTGTTTTGTGACAGAGAGAGGACAGATGTCTGCAGATGTCTTAAAATAAACTCATGTTCAGTGCACAGTGAACAACATATTAATGGTGTTGCCTGTGTAAAACCAAAAAGAAGCAAAAATCTTGAATGCCTAATTTCCTTTTATAAGACGTAGATTTTTTTAGATTCTTGTAGCATCTGTGTCACAAACACACAAATTAGGCATGATTATTCCCATCACATAATCCTGATAATAGCTCTATTTTTTTATACTACTACACAATACACTGCTGCATCAACAGCTATAAGGTTCCAGGCTGAGACTGAATTGTCCATTCAGTCCACACGCTTCCAAACTTTGAAGACATCTCTTGCTTTATTCACTCCGAGTGTACACAGCCAGAGTCGGTCTCTACAGGGTATCCTTGGAGATGGCGGTTTGGAGCTGAGAATAAATGAGGCTTGAGCGCTGTGTACTGTATGATGACACACACAAAATCCATATGTGACAAAGCTTGAGTGTCTGGCTGCGGACCCCCAGGCCATCAAATGTGCACCGAGGCTGATCCCCACAGGACTCAGAGTGTATCAAATTGAGTGTCAAATTTCCCCCCACCTCTTGAGATAATTCATTGAGTGAGAATGCTTGTGATAAAAGGGATCTCTCTCTCTCTTATTATGGAGTGGATGCATATTTCAGGTTGAGTGTGTGTGTGTGGTGTGAGCCTGCGCTCTGTCAAATACCTGAGTGGGATATTAGCGGGTGTGTAATTGAGCTTTAAGTCTTTTTTGAGCAGGTTTTAAACACAGGGGGGCTCTGCTCATCGTGACAGAAGGCACAACATCAAATGAGCAGATTAGACTGAACTCAAAGCTATGTTTTTACGTTTAGAAGAAGGGTTTTAATCGAGCCACAAACTAATGAGAGTGTCAGCTTCATTTACATTGAAAGCCATACAGTATGTGCTTACATCTATATTGGTGGATTTACCATTTGAGATGAAAGAACGTTTCTCTTTGAATAGCTTGAATTTGCACATAAGCAGACCATCTCTGTGTGTGTATATACTATCTTGTAAATATGTCCTTTAAAAAAATCTGATTTAAGGTTTGAGTTCAGGCTGGTTTGGTGTATTTAAAGTGCAATTTATTTGTGACAACACATGTTTAAGACCAGTATTTATACAAGGTATGGGAAATGACTTGGTTAGACACATGCACCACAGGATTTGAAGTGTCTAGTATTTGTGTAAACCAAACTGGTAAATGTTGAGAACGCATTTTGTCCTGTTCTTACCATTAGAGGTGAATCAGCATCCATTCATTCATCTACCGCTCTATCCTCCACATGAGGGGTCGCTGGTGCCAATCCCAGCTGACATAGGGTCAAGGCGGAGGGAACACCCTGCACAGGGTGCCAGTCCATCACAGGGCCATAAATCAACATATTTTAGAAAAAAAAGTTTGCACTTAACTATGCTTTACTTAGTTCTTCCATTTTTTTTGAGCAGTAGAAATAATTAGTTTATATTGTCAGCTCCCAGCCCCAAAATATTTAGTAGGCAAATGATGTCCTCTGGGCGTATTTTTTAATCACTGGCTGTTTTAAGGGAGGAATTTGACCGGAAGCAATTGTGCAGAAATGACAATGAAGAACAGCTGTTTATATATAAAAATCTGCATTTGTTTTTGGATCAATGTGCGTCATGTTAACTTTCTAACATGTGGATTCACGTCTTTCAGCCCGGCCCCGAACCGCAGCCCATCACTGCAAATGATGCCGTGCCCTTGAAAAGAGCCTGCATGATAATCCAAGATTAGTGTTTCTGTCAGTGTGCGGAGAGAAAACAAGAGTGTGCACGGATGCCGTTTCTATGTACGTGTTCACTGCGAGTGCATGTAATGTAGCAAATCCCTGCATTTAAGACGCGAAAACCAGCTAATGTTGAAATAATGTGTTGTCGATTGAGTGAATCAGCTGAAGGACTGCAAATTGAACATAAGCTCTGTTCCTCCTTTTTTTCTCTACAGTTGTATTTTTTACACTATGTCTTATTTTTATGCAGAGGTTCTTTGCAAAAAAAAGAAAAAAATAGGACTGCATTTTTCACCAGTGCGTGTGCATATATTAAAATGACTTTTCTTAAAGCCATAATGTGTCGCCAAACGACCATTTTAGATTAAATATTGTCCTCACTTATATACATCTCATTCTACAGACTGAAGAAAACATCTCCTTTTCTCACAGATCTGCACAAATATCACACAGTACACAGTACTCATTTTAAATGTGTTTTTCAAATGAAATTTAGAATAATTCTGAACAATTTATGTAAAATCATTCAGCCCTAATTAAAATAGAAAATACCTATTGTACTGTATCAATTGTCAAACTAATAATAACACACACCAAATATTAGATACCGTCGGGATGTTTCCATTTCTTTGGAGAATTAATAGAACACGTGTGACAAAAAAAGGATAACACTATTATGTTCTGAAAGCCTCTAAGGGCTTGTCAGACATTTTATTAATCTACTTGCGTGTGTGTGTGTGTGTGTCGTCCATCAGGTGGGAAGGATGAGCGGGAGGGCCTGCTAGCCGTCAGAAGGATCTGTGAAGAGTACAAAGAGGCCAGAGGTAACATTGCGAACATCTCTATGAACACCGTCGGTACACAACCACACACACACACATGCTTGTGTACATGTGCATTTGTTTTGCTGTGCCACTGTTTGAAGATAAAGGGCAGAGCTGCAGCAGTTGTGTCCCCCCGGGCTTGTTTTTACAGCCTTTACCAGGCGCGTGCACGCACACATAATTGCACACTTGCAGGTATATACACACACAAACACAGGCGACAGATTCCTTTGCGGAGTATGAAAAGAACGACGGTTGATGTTCTGCGAGGAAGAGGGAGGTGAGAGGAGAGACGTCGAACATGGAAGGAGAACATGAAATATGCGCAAATATATAGGAAAAAGGAAGACAAGGTGAAGGGGAAATAGAGGTGTGCGGAAAAGTGATGGAGATGGAGAAGAGACGAATGATAGCAGCTCAGAGATATATTACCACCCACTGCCGAACCCTTACCGAGTCCTGTGTTGAGATATTGATCCAATTGATCTTCACAGCACCATGCATTCCAATGTGGCTAATATCCTTTTCTGCAAGTTTAATCTACCTTGCAGAGTGGCATCAACAGCTTTTAATCTCCAATCAAAAATCAGCGATACGTTAAAATTTCTAAATTTTACACGGGTCTCAAACATGGATTACCAGACATAATCTTGAATGTTTTTTTTTCCTTGCTCTGCTCGAGGCCGTAATGTTGGAAATAAATCACCTGGATTGGAAAGCAGATTGTCAGGAGATGCAACCAACACATCTATAAACTAAAAGAAAAGGTCTTTGTAATTAAATATGCCATGAGGAATTCCTGTGATGCATGGTTTTGTCGCAGTAGGTACTGAAAAAATGTGAAGGTCCAGTCTTTAAATCAGTTTTATATGTCTAGTCCAAATTCACAAATCACAGTTTGCCACAGTGGGCTTTGCAAAAAAGAAAATGGAAGAAACCTCAGGAAGAGACAGAGAAAGAATCCCTCTTCCAGGAAGGACAGATGTGCAATAGATGTGTGTACAAAAACAAAATAAATTTTACACAACTGTAATTGTGGTATGCGATGATGTATTACAGTACACACAGAGTAATGAATCTGTACGAATATTCTCTATATTTTTAAAATGCAATGAAACTATGGCCAGAAATGTCAATAATTTAAATAGTTGGCAGTAACAACAGGTGTTGACCCCCAAAATCTGCATAGCTACTGTACATCAGCTATCAGAACTACAAGCCTCCTGCCATGGAAAAACAATATTCAAATATTTGTAGGAATCATTGTGCTCCGACATTCTTCCTTGAGCACAGTGGAAGCACCAGAAACAAGTCTGTGTGTGTCGTTTTAAGCTGATTTCTGTTGTTTACAAGCTCCTGCACCAGTAACAGTGACTGATTTATTTTTCGAGTAGGAACACCACTCACCACTAGATGTCACTAAATCTCACACACTGAACCTGTAACAGCAGGTTTGTCTCATTTTGAGAATAACACAAAATGATGCAGCTTCCTTAAATACAGTTGGGGGGGGGGGAATCTTGTTTTTACTCTTTGTGTTGCTACAGAGTTAAAGCCTAAAATGGGAAGCATCACTTTTTTATCTTTTCATTCTGTAGACACAAGCTTTATACTAAACGTTCTTTCTTGTCTTTCTGCACCAGCTTTACATTATCTCCACTTGCTCTTATTGTCATTGTCAAATGTGCGGGTGAATATCGGTTGTGCATGATATCAATTGGAAAGCCGGCTGTGGTGTTTGTCTTCGCTGCCTGGTCGGGTCCCTGCTTGTGGGTAAGTGGTTGTCAGGTAAAGAGACAGCAGCCATGTAGCTGGTGTCATTGAAGTCGATTTCCCTGGACGGAGCTGTGGTGGAATTGATTACTTCTTTTGTAATTGGCAGGCACTGAGGCATAGGGGACAAGAGGGGTGTCTGTAGGCAGATGCTTGTGCACTGAATGAGAGTGTGTTGCCGGTATGTGTGTGTGTGTGTGGGTCTAACAGTAATGGATTCTCATTAGTATGTGAGGCAGAAGCTTTAAACATCTCCGTCCAAACACCCTTTGGCATCTTTCCTAGCATTTGCACATTAGTTTGTTGTATTAAAAGGGAGATTCAGCTCATAATATACATTAGGTTTGGCCTCTGGGACGTACAGTGCATGGCGTGTGTTGGATCTGGCCCTGAAGGCCATTCATAAATAAAGAGAAAGCAAACTCGTAAATGTTAAAACATTTTCATTATGGCAATTCATTTTCTGCCACGACATAAAAATACAAATAAAATAGACTTGTGATTCAGAGTGATCTCTACTGGCTTTATAGGTCTGTCAGGTCACGGTCACAGTAATGACGGGTCACCTGGTTGTTACGACCATCGCTGGACAGGCATTATGGCAACTGTCATGGAATGTTACACTTACATAAATAGACAAAATACTGACAAAATACTGGCTTTCACCACCACCACCACCACCAATAAGGGCTATAGACCAGGGGTGTCAAACTCATTTTGACTGAGGGCCATATCAGCATAATGGTTACCCGCAAAGGGCCAGATGTAGCTGTCATACAGAATAAATGTAACTAAATGTCACCAAATATTTAACCTAATAGTTAAAGTAAAATAAAGTTAACTACTCCGTAACATATTGCTAAATAACTTTCTGTATTTATTACTTATTCAATTTCACTCGTCGCATGATGCATATACAACGAAACACTGTGATCTAGTGGCAGTGGCGTCACTTTGCGGGTAACGCAATCGCCATGCATTGTGGGAAATATAGTTTATGGTCAACGCACGCCTTAAAGCAACATAGACCTATTTTAACACAGATTTTTAAGACCGATTAATCACTCGCGGGCCACTTAAAATGACGCAGCGGGCACATGTGCTATAGATGGTCATCAGTATCTCTACTGAGTTCCTGATTCAGTTTGATTCAGTATTGAATCATTTCGAGATATTTCAGTCTTTACGTGTTCACTGCGCGTGCATGTAATGTAGCAAATCCCTGCATTTAAGACGCGAAAACCAGCTAATGTTGAAATAATGTGTTGTCGATTGAGTGAATCAGCTGAAGGACTGCAAATTGAACATAAGCTCTGTTCCTCCTTTTTTTCTCTACAGTTGTATTTTTTACACTATGTCTTATTTTTATGCAGAGGTTCTTTGCAAAAAAAAGAAAAAAATAGGACTGCATTTTTCACCAGTGCGTGTGCATATATTAAAATGACTTTTCTTAAAGCCATAATGTGTCGCCAAACGACCATTTTAGATTAAATATTGTCCTCACTTATATACATCTCATTCTACAGACTGAAGAAAACATCTCCTTTTCTCACAGATCTGCACAAATATCACACAGTACACAGTACTCATTTTAAATGTGTTTTTCAAATGAAATTTAGAATAATTCTGAACAATTTATGTAAAATCATTCAGCCCTAATTAAAATAGAAAATACCTATTGTACTGTATCAATTGTCAAACTAATAATAACACACACCAAATATTAGATACCGTCGGGATGTTTCCATTTCTTTTTGACTCATTTTGACTGAGGGCCATATCAGCATAATGGTTACCCGCAAAGGGCCAGATGTAGCTGTCATACAGAATAAATGTAACTAAATGTCACCAAATATTTAACCTAATAGTTAAAGTAAAATAAAGTTAACTACTCCGTAACATATTGCTAAATAACTTTCTGTATTTATTACTTATTCAATTTCACTCGTCGCATGATGCATATACAACGAAACACTGTGATCTAGTGGCAGTGGCGTCACTTTGCGGGTAACGCAATCGCCATGCATTGTGGGAAATATAGTTTATGGTCAACGCACGCCTTAAAGCAACATAGACCTATTTTAACACAGATTTTTAAGACCGATTAATCACTCGCGGGCCACTTAAAATGACGCAGCGGGCACATGTGCTATAGATGGTCATCAGTATCTCTACTGAGTTCCTGATTCAGTTTGATTCAGTATTGAATCATTTCGAGATATTTCAGTCTTCATACCAATTCCTCTTGTTTATGAAAGGGATTTCCACAGATATAATGCTGTTAATTCTATCAAATTTGGATTGAGCCAACCTGTGCACCAAGTGTATATGAATAGAGCTCTGCAGTATCGTTTATGTTATTTACATTACTAACATAAATATGTTTTTATTTCACTATTTTATTTCATCTCTCAATACTTGATCTCTTTAGAGTCAGGGCATTTTGTAAATGTGCTATTTTGGGGCTAATGACCTTGGGATTATGTTGTAGTGTGGTCCTCCACAACTGCAGACTCTGACGCCCGCCAGCCTCTTTAACCATGTCTGACAGTACCTGGGGTCATTGGGTCGTTAGTGTGTTTTCAGCTTGAACCAGGAGAGATTAGTTTTCAGGTTTGTTTACCATGCACAGGAGGCTGCGGGCTTTCCACAGAGTTTGTCCGGTGAAGCTTCTTCCCCCCTCAGCTTCACTGGGCATGCACTGTGAACATCACGCTCTATTCTCCAGCACTCCTCCTCTAGTTCTGCGTACTTTCCCTTTCATTATCTACCTACTCCATTCTCCCTTGTCAAGACAGTGTAAGCACGCCCACTTTGTCCTCAGGTACGTTGTTACCTCAAGTATACTCTCATATGCTGTGTTGTTCTTGGTGAGTTTCATCAGTTGGACAGATACCAAGATCAGGCTTCATCATTCCTCTTCCTTAGCACCAGGGATGTAATTCAACCCTTTGTAGGGTACTGTAGGGTGAAATATTTGGAAATGAAAAATGTCGATCATGTTATTGGAGGTTCCTTGCCCGTCTGTGGTAAAGAAAATCCCAAAACGTATAAGAATATGCAAGGAAAAGACAAATAAAGTGAAAGGAACATTATTTTAGAACATTATAGAACATTTTAGAACAGTTTTTTCCCAATCCCGGTCCTCGTGGATGCCTGTCCTGCATGTATTCCAACACTTCTGATTGATTTCATCAACTTGCCATTATTAGTTTTTGAGATTTTATTGTAGATGAATCATTTCGAGATATTTCAGTCTTTACGTGTTCACTGCGCGTGCATGTAATGTAGCAAATCCCTGCATTTAAGACGCGAAAACCAGCTAATGTTGAAATAATGTGTTGTCGATTGAGTGAATCAGCTGAAGGACTGCAAATTGAACATAAGCTCTGTTCCTCCTTTTTTTCTCTACAGTTGTATTTTTTACACTATGTCTTATTTTTATGCAGAGGTTCTTTGCAAAAAAAAGAAAAAAATAGGACTGCATTTTTCACCAGTGCGTGTGCATATATTAAAATGACTTTTCTTAAAGCCATAATGTGTCGCCAAACGACCATTTTAGATTAAATATTGTCCTCACTTATATACATCTCATTCTACAGACTGAAGAAAACATCTCCTTTTCTCACAGATCTGCACAAATATCACACAGTACACAGTACTCATTTTAAATGTGTTTTTCAAATGAAATTTAGAATAATTCTGAACAATTTATGTAAAATCATTCAGCCCTAATTAAAATAGAAAATACCTATTGTACTGTATCAGTCGATCATGTTATTGGAGGTTCCTTGCCCGTCTGTGGTAAAGAAAATCCCAAAACGTATAAGAATATGCAAGGAAAAGACAAATAAAGTGAAAGGAACATTATTTTAGAACATTATAGAACATTTTAGAACAGTTTTTTCCCAATCCCGGTCCTCGTGGATGCCTGTCCTGCATGTATTCCAACACTTCTGATTGATTTCATCAACTTGCCATTATTAGTTTTTGAGATTTTATTGTAGATGAAGGAGAAGGCCGAGCCGTATGACCATACTTTTGAAATCCGTCTGTTTCTAAGATTTCGCACAGTAAAGCTTTCAGAAGTTGTTTCAGAAGTTACCAAAAATAGTTCTTTGCCCGGTCAAGGTTTAACCTTGTACTAACAATCAAGGATGGATGTACTGGGCAAAAGTTTGTTTACAGTTTGATTGAGGATTTGGATGTAGAACAGTTTAAAGGTCCCATATTATGCAAAATCAACTTTTTAATCATTTAAATCCTTATATTTGAGACTCTGGAGGTCCCACCAGTCAGCAAAGTGTGAACGTGTGAAGAACTGCTGTGGTGCTTCATCCTTCTGGTATTTTGACCAAAGCATGTCACAGACATGTTCATTAGGAAACCAGGGAACTAGTTAACTTGGAGAAAGTTAACCATAAATGTCTCTGACCATGAAATCACGACCTTGTTGATGCTAACGACTCAGCGGTGCTTGTTCTGTTGCCGAAACCAGCTCAGAAAAACCATCACATCTTTGTGATGCAGTCGGGGGGGTTGTGCCTAGTTCACCGCCTCCCGTGCTCTCGACTTCCTCCAGTCCTCACCTCAATGTCATGAGTCATGTCAAAGCGTGCAGAAAGAGTGTACGGATGAATGCCACTAAAGAACAGCTCAGTCTGCTCTCTATCACATCAGCTCAATAAAAGTCCGCGAAAGGTCGCCCTGGCAAAATTCCCAGATGTTATATTCTTCAGTATCACTGCTGTGTTGTTTTTATGAGACAGCTCAAAGTGAAACTATTTATACTTTCTTGTTGGGGGTCTCATGAGCGCTGACTTGAGAGAAGACGGCTCCTTCATCCTGTGCATTGTTGTGACGTGTTCAGAATAAAAACAGTCAAAGCGTTGGTGAAGAGAACACGAATTGCATATCAATGCGTTTGCTTTTAATTGTAAGACATGTGCGTAATGCAACATCATAGGGTCCTGTTGGCAAGCAGAAGAGAAACTCGGTCATGCATTTCAATATCAGATTTAGGTGTAATCCAGCTTAATATCTACTGTGTGACAATCAGGGCACAAGATGCATGTTAAAGCCAGGTGGATAGAGGAGGATTTATAAGAAGCAACCAGTGCTTCCTTATTATTTTATTGTATTCTTCTACTTTTTTTTGGTTTCAATAAGGAGTAAGAAAAGGGTCGAGGATACTTTAGCAATTGGGGCATCACCTTACCTACAGTATGTATGTAGACCCATGTTTGAGTTTGTTGTATATTTTAGGCAACAGAAAAGTCAGGTGGTTCTGTTGTACTCTAGTATAATCTGATTGGATTTGCATATTTGACAAAGTCTAGTCCAGGGGTTTGCAACCTTTAGTATTGAAAAAGCCATTTTGTGTGCCTTTTCCATCCAAATAAATGTAACCATGATCCATAAAATGAAAATAAGATCACGTATAAAGGTTATGATATTTATGAAATCTAAAAACTTAGGGATTCCATTATTGTTTTTCAAAAAAATCACTTGGATTTTATTTAGTTCATGCTTGAGAAAACCTGCAGGCATAAATATGTGGATCCAAAGATTGGGAAGGACTCTTGATGTGTACTTCGTCATGTACAAATGACTTTATTTTTATTTTATTTAAGTGCTGGGAATGTCTCTCCACATTTCAAACACAAGTCTGTCGGGCTCTGGGACGTTTTCAATATCGCGTTTCACGGAGGATGTGGCGCATATTTTAGTGGACAAAAATTTGAAACCAAGTGTTCACTTTGAAAGAAATAATGAAAATTATTTTTTCAAAGCTACAGGGAGCCACTGCAGAGGCGCTGAAGATGCGGCTCTGGAGTGTGTATCTCTAAAGGCGGCTTCTGTTGTCGGTGTGTGGTTATTGAGTTGAGGAAGCTGAGCTTTAAAGAAGATCCTGGGATCAGAATCCATGGACTGGCAGCATCGCCTGATCAATGGCGTTTCACTCCCAGCTGCCTTTGTAGATAGAACTGCCCTGTATGACAAGGATTGACCTCAAGGGAGGCCGATGAAGAGGACTGACGTGCACAAAACACACACACACACATACATGTAAACTTGTCCATATGGTCATTGAAATGCACACACATTCTGCTTCCTTCCATCTTTCTCTCCCCCGCTGTCTCGTTCACACATGCACATGAACACACGCACACTCAACAGAAGGTGAATGGCATGGCTTGGAGATAAGGCTGCTATCAGACCGTCAACGGGGACAGCTACAATCTCATCTGCTATGGTGGCTCCCCCCCCCCCCTCCCCCCTCTCTATCTGTTCCATCAACTCTAATTTCCCTTTGCTTCTTCTCAGGCCTCTCACATTGTCCTTGTCCGTTATATTTGACCCTCGACAGACTCACTTCCAGTCATCGGGGGGGCAACGAGCTAGTCCTCTTGTCAACTTCCTGTAACAAGTAGTCAAATTTGTTTAAATATGAAAAGCAAAATTCAAGGCCCAGCAGGATTCACGCTCCATTCGCCCTGTGTTTATTGGAGATATGGGTCAATCAAGTAAATGAACAAGAGGGTCCTTGAGGATTCCTTTTAAAGCATACTTGGTACTTCTGCTTCCTCATTTCACACTGTTGATGTTAGGCTTAATGCTTTGTGTGGTGCTATGATAAGCAGAGGATATCACCGCTGTCAAGTAGACAAAGAGATGAGCTCTCATTGTGTTGCTTAAGATTAGAAGTGGGGGAGATTTTTGACATTTTCAATTTTAGATCAACCATTTCTTTTTCTGTATCTTTGTCTGTATTACCACACATTGGTGTGCCCTTTTGGATTTACCTATAATAGGCCCATTATATACCAGTATATAATGGGCCTGACAAACCAGTGTGGTAAGCTATAATGTTCAGTACTAACAGAAACATGATGCTGCCTCTCTCTCACTTTATGATCCGACTGAGCCAGCTGTAAGAGATGACTGATACTCTCTTGTTAACGGCCAAAATGGCGAGCAGAAATAATCAGTTTACAAGTTTCTCTCTTTCTCTCTGTGTGTCCATCCCAGTGGAGTTCAAGAAACTGGACTTAGCCTCTTTGCAGTCTGTTCATCAGTTTGCCCGAAGCTTCAAACAGCGGAGCCTGCCACTGCACATTCTGGTCAATAATGGTGAGTGATGTCATGTTCTGTCCATGTGCGGGTTGCCAAATAGTCGTCTGCAAAGTGTAATTAAGATGCTGTCACGATCAGAATTGAAGAGGATTTCAAGTATATAAACACAGCTTTATTCGCTGTTCAAGTACTGTGCCTGTGTCATTTAACACGCACACACATCACACATCATAAAATAAAATGTATTATTGCCATTTTTCCCCACACACGACATAGATGGAATAATGGATGTTTTGGCTCTTTTTAATTTTTTTTTTATTTGGTCAAGTTTTAAATTTTTTACAAGTGTTTCCTACCGTTTATAAACACAAACCCTGCAGAGCCAATAGAGACGATTAGCACTTGGGTATACAGTGATATTACTACTAAAGGCTCATTAAATTTACCAAGTAGTTTAGATGTTGATGTGAAATGTTGCAATACATGTGCACTAAAAGCGTTTTTGAATGAATGATTTCTTGAAGCGGGCGTCATGCTGGTTCCCGAGGGCCGGACTGAAGACGGAACCGAGCAGCACTTTGCGGTAAACTATCTAGGGCACTTCCTGCTGACTTGGCTACTCCTGGACACACTGAAGGATTCTGGGAAGTGTGGTCTCTTCTCCCGTGTGGTCAACGTCTCCTCCTCTGCCCACCGCATCGGCGAGATCAGGCTAGATGATTTAAATAGCTGGTAAGTTCAATGACATGCGCACAGAAAATCTAGTTCTACCTTTTCTACTCAGTTTTGTTTCCTTCAGAAGAACATTTTAAGCTCAAATTTCATGACAGAAAGAGTTATTTGGTTCTAAAACACACACCACATTTTGTAAAAAATTATAATCAATTTTTTTTTAATATTTGGAACTGTGGAGCTTTATTTGGAAGAATGTTTCAACGTAGCCCAAACTTGTCACACCCACCTGCACGCTCGTGCACAAACACAGGCTCCTCAGGTTCTCCTGGCATTAGTGGGCATCTGTTTTCCCTCCAGTTGGCTCAGTGTCATGCCAACCCGGCCGCACTGCTTCCCAGAAATATCAGCAGCCTCTCAACGTCTTCATTGTGCCGCTTCTTAGAACGGAGCAGTGGACTTTTGGGGGTATTTGTGGCTGTGAATCAACCTTCAATGTCAACGTGACATATTTCATATATATTTTTATATTCTTGTTTGTATGGACTTATGCTTTAGAGATAAGTGGATCTTTATGCAATTAAAAACGTTAAAGCGGATAAATGGTGCGCTGGAACTCCTACTGTACCATGATTCATAAAATGTAACATCATCCTGAAGTTAATTTCATGCTCAGTCTACTTTGAGGGATGGAAGAAAATAGTAACACAATAAAATATCATAATAATATTTATAAGAATATAATATTTCAAGTCCTGTATCAATATGGAAATATTCTACAGTAGTTTTGTGCCAGTATTTAAATCACTTACCACCAGTTGACAAGCAAGGTTTCAGCCATTTTGACCCTTTCTTCCTATTTCCACTCCTCAAAACGGTATATTGTCCATGCAATAATATTGTTATTACTATGAGATATCCCAATATATCACCTTTATAGTAAATGGCTTGTATTTATATAGTGCTTTTCTAGTCTTGATGACCACTCAAAGCTGCTTTATAATACAGATTTGCCATTCACCCATTCAGGAGCAACATGGGGTTAAGTGTCTTGCCCAAGGTCTGACTAGTAGAGCTGGGGAATAGAACCCACAACCTTCAAGATGAAAACCCTAACCACTGAGCTACCATCGCCTCATATATATATAAATATTTTAAAATATTTCGTCTGATGTATCGTTCACAGATGAGTTTTGGAACTCACTAACAAAACTTTGATTGGTGCACAGACAGCATTGACTAATCCTTCTTCAAATACTCAATTAGAGGGTCTGTGACAACAAGGGTAGTTGGCGGAAAACCTAAATTATACGTCAGACTACAATAGAATAAAAAAAGGGCAGAAGTTGCAATATAACCTGCGTCATTGGTCTGAGCTGAACATTTAAACATCTTAACTCTCTTTCCTTGCGTCCTCTCTTTGCAGCCAGAGTTACTCAGCCCATGCCGCTTACTGTCAAAGCAAACTGGCCCAGCTGTTCTTCAGCTCCCACCTCCACCAGGAGCTGCAGCGTGGAGGTTTCCCAGTTAGTTCCTGTGCCGTGGATCCCGGCGTGGTGAATACTGCTCTGTACCGCCACCTCTGGACGCCGCTGCGCCTGGCACACAACGCCCTCGCTCGTCTTCTTTTGAGGGTAAAAAAAACAAAACGCTGTTCTGTCGCATTATGCGTACATCAGGATGACATAGTTCAGCCTGCTTTCATTTGGTCTGATAAATGTCAGTAACTTTACAGATTACATCACTTGCTTTCCTGGAAAGGAACTGCAGCTGTCAGTGCTGCTGTCACCACGGTGACCTGAAACATCGACTCGACTGCAGATAACGTTCTGAATGTGAAAGACGGACATTAATTTATGTGCACGCGCGAAAACAGCTGAAAATGGAAGCGCTCTCCAGTGTGTGTTTTATTTAAAGCATGTCTTGCGTAGCTCAGAGCAGTGGCTGCAGGCTGCGTTTAATGTCTGTGGGATTTAATGGAAGGTGACGTGTGTGTGTGTGTGTTTGAGTCCAAATCTGTTGTCACAGGGATTTGCCTCCGAGCACAACCTGTGGGATGTTTCTGCCCCACATACACAAACACATGCATCGCACAAACTCATGCATGTAATCATTGTGAGCGTAAACAAACCCACATTCCCTCTGCTAAAGACTAAAAGACGGGTAATGAGAAAAGGTAATGATATACAGTGACAAATTAACACACACGCTCACATTCTTATATCTCTTAAACTGAGCCTCCCACTGTCTCTGTATCTTTTAAGTGTGTGCATGTATGTAAGTGTTTATGTGTGTATATATCGTCCACAGACCCCTGCAGAGGGTGCTGCCACTGTGCTGCACACAGCCCTGTCACCAGCCCTGGAGGGGGAGTGCGGAGGAGGCTACTGGGCCGATGGGTGCAGGCAGATGACGACGCCGCCGACCTTTGACCCTCAGCTGCAACTGAGCCTATGGGAGACCAGCCTGCAGCTGCTGGGCCTGCAGTAGCGTGAGATAAACGGGTGATCAAGCGGGACTCAGCCCTGAAGAAAACATCACATTACAGACCCTTAACTTTGGGTCCGACCAGCCACCTTCTGTCTCCTAATCCGAACCCTCACATCGAGGTGTTTGTTAGCAATTCACGGTCTTACAATCCACCGCTGGACTGTGATTGGTTATAGCAAGGAAATTGTGTTCCACATCCACCAAAGAAGGGCTGCAGGGGATGGAAGACATGTTTTTTTTTGTTCTGTTTTTCACTGTGAGCAAGCTAACATACGTACAGAAATAAACACACTGGAGGGTTATATGTCATTTTGCGGGTGTAGATACTGGGCATACGGTTGTAGCTAAGATTAGAGCTAGTCTTGTCACGCATTCAGAAACCTTCTGTGACACGTGCTCCAGTCTGCCTTAATATCATTATTCTGGCTCTCACAAAAAACCTAAAAGCTGTTTTTTTCCCCCCGTACAAGTATTAAATTATCAGGAAACATTAAAAAGCTTTTTGAGGAATGGAAATAGCTAAATTTAGAACCTGAAATTTAGCTTTTTATTGTCACACAATGATCTTCTCAAAATATGAACCCACCTAAATGTAGCGTGTCAACGTGATGTCATGATTTTTGTCTGACTCATTTCACTGGAAGCATCTGCTGGTTTTTGTGGTTGGAACTCCAAGCTACATCTCATATGAAGATGCTGGAGAAACATCAGCTGCTTGTTTTCTCTCCGCACTCCTCAGCAATCCAAGATACGACATTCCTATCGACTGACGGAGGAACTTTGCCACGAAGAAAAGGAGCGATTCTACAAAACAGCAGGGCCAAACTGGAACTATTTCTTCAGCAGACTGGACAGTAGCACCACCTTTTGTTTTTGATCTGGGGGATTTTCTTTGTCGTTATTTTCTGACGCCAGGATTTTCCAGACAATATTGTTTCTTCCCCCCCCCCCCCCGTCTCCTCCGAAAACAAAACGGCGACGACGTGGAGTCAGCCTCCCGTTCAGTCTGAATCTGTCCCCGTTTTGCTCTGTCATCCGTCTTAATCAGTTTACTGTGCCTGCGATAGATACGAGTGTGAGCTTTATGCACATGAGTTAAACATTGAACCATTGGTCCAGACCCAATTCATGTTGATAGAGCGCACAACAATGGCCGGTCCAGCAGGACCAACAACTGAAGGAGGGCACGAAAGTCTCTCATAATTCAAGCTGTGATTGGTTCCTAATTGCTGCTGCTGCTGCTTCCTCATTTGGCACTGGTCCCAGTGCATTATGGGATTGCGATTTCCCAGTGGTGAGAATCAAACTCCATCTGCTGAGACGACATGCGCAGGCACACACACACACACTCAAACATTGGAAGCAGTAGTGTATATCCAGGCAGAGGCTTATCGAGGCAAGCACAAAGCAAACAAACATGTTCGTCCCAGACTCATTAGGAAAATATACACGCACACACACGTATACAAACACACAGAACACACAGCCATAACACCATCACCACTGTGATTAATAGTTTGAGCTTTGAAGATGAAAAGTTACACTTTAAATTCAAAAAAAGTTTAGGCTTAAAATCCCCTCTCTGCTGCTGTGTCTGTCAAAAATGAAGTTACCACTGTTGCCGTATGTGAAGCAATCGTGGTACTGTAGCAACTCCAGACAATTCAGAAATTAAAAATAATAATGATAAAAAACAGCTCCTCATAACCCATAATTAGTTTTCAGTAGAGTCAGACGAAGACACAGCATCCAAAAACTGTTTCCGTTTACAAATCACCAAATGTTATGCACTGCAGCTTTAAATGAGTCAAATGGGACATCTAAGATTTCAATTCAAAGAGTTTTATGGGTTTTCATTCCTGTTGTAGCAGTTGTGAGGGAGGGGGGGACTTTAAATACCAGCAATACTCTTACGTTTCTAAGTGTTATTTTCCTTCTCAGTGTTGTCAAAGTGCTTGGAAACAAAAGTGTTTATCGCCTCGGTGCTTCCTCGTTTGACTGTGGCTCCTCGAGGCTACACTGACACAAAAAAAAACAAACAAACAATCAAACCTAGTCCTAGTGAAACAAATTTGTGCTTGTGTCCCTTCACAGAAAATGAAAAAACACCAGCTTAACCACTCGGCTGCACTCATTTAGAAAGTACACGGCTATGGTGTGAGCTAAATCCTGTCACTGAGCTGTCATGTTTTTGCCGCTACAGTACAACGTATTAACACTCGAGAGCGGGAAACATTTTTTCCACCAAAGACGGGTGAGGAGGAGTGCGAAGGGTCTGTCGCTGTTGTCTCTGTGATGTGTCGACGTGCAGAGGGGGGCGAGGATGCTAAATTATCGATGATTACCTTGTTACAGTATATATTTAGCTTCCTCCTCACTCTGCACAGACAGCACGGCGAACTTAAAGGTGCATTATGTAATAAATCTAAAGCAAATGGCCATTAAATATGTCACAAAGACTGAGGAAAAATGTTCATATAACAAACTGAACAACAACAGTACAGCCGAAATATTTGCATTTAAAAAAATCTTTTGCAGACTGCAAATCATGTTTATGTTTTGAAATCATGTTTTGGCATGTGGTGCCACCTACCGCCGTCTACCAATCATTGCAGGCAGTAGAATCTCAGCTGCCGAGCAACCCCGGGTTGCCAGTTACGTCAGAAAACGAAACCTAAAAGACCTTGGTATTTTAAATTTGAATGTAGTAACCGTTTCTGGCCACATTCTTACATATGGCACCTTTAAAATGCAAATATAGTAAAAACAAAAAAAAAGAGTAAAAAAAAACAAAAAAACAGGTCAAGTGACGTGCTGTGATATATCGTGCGTATGTTATTTTACTTAAAAGCGGCCACATCGCCACAGGATGTGTGGACCAGTGGAGATGTTACTGTATGTAGACTGAAAACACATTAATAGCCATTCTATTCTTCTGACTTGACCTGGGATTACATTTATATTAAATGTTCTGGTCCCAAGTTCTGCAGCAAATCCTAAATGTGTATATGTATAGTATGAAGAGATAATATATATATATATGTACACGGGGGGGGGGGGGAGCCAGATGAACTGTCATGTAGTATACGGTGAAGAGAAATAACACGTACTACTGCCCCCGTTCACCTTTAACGCATGTATCCATATACCCTCGGTTTGAGTGTGACCTTTCACGTGGCTGCAATTGAAAAAGCCGGTGTAAACACTCAGTGCATCTGGAACCTCCCCACCCTGCCCCGGGGTTTATTAATAAATGTGTAAAATGTTGTATTTTTACTGTTATTTTGTCGTTGTAGAGAGATTTGATTGCTTTTGCCGTGCCTATGAAGAAAAACCTGCCCCTTCCCGTGTGTGCAACCTGTGACTTTTTCCCCACGTTGAACCTGTGATACGGTCTTGTCCTGTGCGTTGCTGTGAGTTTTTTTCTTCTCTTTGGAGTGTGTATGGGTGAGTGTGTGTGTGTGTGTGTGTTTAGATTAGGGAGTTTAAGTCCATGTTTTTTGTCCCTGGTTGTGACATTCCAGCAGCAGCAGCCACCACCTTTTCTATTGTTCCGGAGCCTCTCAATAAACATATCATTGTGCCACTCTTGCTCTCTGTGTGTGTGTGTGTGTGTCAGTGAGAGACCGTCAGTCTGATGATGCTCAGTTTGAGACGACGACGAGCCTCGAGCACTCGCTGAACTTTTAGGACGTTTCTCAGATCCATCAGTGAAACTCAGACAGACACAGACCTTTTTTACGATTCGATTTTCCTCCATCAAAAGCAACCATTCGGACATTTTTAAACAGGTTACAAGATTAGTCGGCAGACGCAAACACATTCTTCCTGTCAGGAATAAACGAGGCTCAGTGTCTTGTTTGATCAGGACACTTGGACAAGTATCTCGCGTTTAAAGACCCAACCCCCGTTTCACGATCTGAGCTACAGCTGCCCCATTTTATCAACATAGAAGCCTTTTTTCGGGGATTTATACCTGATCTGACAATCTTCTAAATGACCGTGGCTCTGCTTGCCAAGCTTTTGCCATCTTATGTTCACTTCAAATTGAAAATGGAGGCAGCTCTGCCACATGAATTTTTTTTTAATAATCTTTGAAACCATGTGCCCTTGTTGTTTCAGACAGGGGGAAAAAAAACAAACAAAAGTAAGCCTCCTATTTACATATTTGCCTCCACCAAGCAAACGACTTGAATAAATCCAGCTGACACTTTAATGCAGGTTTTGTACGACATCGTTTCTTGCATTATTTTGATTAGGCTTTGTCCATATAAATAAAACTCAGTGACTCAGGCCTTAATCAAGCTTTTTCAACGCTCTCGTCGTATTTGTCCCGTCCTTTGTCCTCGACAGAGTGAGTTAACCGTCTTTGGCAGATCTTTAATTTGTCGTATTTGCACAAAGTCACCTTTACAATAACAAAAAACGAAATTCTATAATATTATACAATGCACTAATACAGTAGAAACACGTTTCAAGCGTTAATTTGGAATAGCTAAAGGAATATTATTCATATTTAAAGAAAATATTATAAAAATTAATTTTAAAAAGGGTTTCATCTTGATGTGGGCTCATTTTTTTTACTCAGAAATGATAAACAATTGGAGGGAATTGCGAAGAAACAGCTTTAGCAACCATAGTCTGAACTCAGTGACCAATTTACAGTTAATCCAAAAGGCCAAATATAATCCCAGTGTGATTTTTTTTTTTCTTTTGACAGGTCTGAACATGCTCGGATTGGCTACACTCGACGTGTCTCTGACTCATTCCAATCTTCTGGTGTCACTGTAGCGCCTGCAACATGCACAGCATTTAAATGAAGAGCATTTCCACTGATTTTTTGCATTACTATATTTACACACAGTATATACAGACCGTATAAGAATCTGCAACATAGAGTGTCTTATATCCTTTTTTTTACTGCTCAATTTAGGCAATCTATTGATTTTTTTAAATTTTATTTTCACCAACTATAATATCGTTATAAACACACCTGAGCAAATAGTACTGAAAATATTGAAATTCGGTGTGAAATTTAGAAATTGCGTCACAGTTCAAAGACCACTCGGCTCTTTTTTACGAACAAAAAGAAAAGAAAAACGTTTCTATTTTGTCACTTCTGCACAATTTTTGCTACTTTATATCAGCCTGAAATAAAGCCTGAATATGTGACTTATAAACACACACACACACACACCCCCAGGATGTCCAAGGAGTTGTGTATTATTCCCACGGCAAATAACCATTTGTGCACCAGCTGCACAGATCCATTAAGGCAGGGGTCTCAAAGTTTTGATACCTGAGGGCCAATTTAGGAACCCAACGTTGGACTAAGGGCCACCAAAGAAAAAAAAAAAAGGACAAAAAACAGAAAGAAATCCCATTTGTGTTAATATTAATGATCAGATTGCAGTTCTACAGTCTACACTTATTGGTATGTATCCAGTAATGTCCAATAAACATTTAACTAGCCTAGTACCTCCTGGATTAACCTATCAAATGTTATTTACTGTAGGCCGCCAGAAATGTTTCTTTGAGAACCAATGCACTAAGGGTTAAATCAAATCACACAACAGTAGTGGACACTTTAGCATTCTGTAATAATGGTCCAGTGGTCATCTTTTGTCCTATTCTCTCAATGTTAAACTTCATTGTCCCTCCCTACACACACACACACTCACACACCATGAATTAATCACTGTGAATGGCTTGCATTAATGCTGATTAATGGTGGATGACATAGCTGCAGAGAGTTTGGTTGAAGGTCAGAAAGGACAAACACAAGAATAATAAAAAAAAAACAGACTGATCCCTGATATCCTCAATATAAAGCTTAACCCAGAGAAAATGCAACAAATGGCTGCTACATCTCTGTCTCTCTCTCTATCTTCAGGAGTTCAGAGAAAAGCTGTCATCTTGTCTCGAGGAAAAGTGCCTCTGAGACACTCGACGAGGCAGCTGTGCCAACATGCTGGCGCGGCGACGCTGCAGAAGCCACAGAAACCACAACAGAACAGTGTAAACCAACTCATCGTCAGGTGCATTTGAGTTACAGACAGGCAGGATGGGATGGGATGATGTCTGCGGTGGCGTCTTGTCAGAATAACTCTG
The DNA here is from genome assembly GCF_963457635.1 of Microchirus variegatus. Lineage (NCBI taxonomy): Eukaryota > Metazoa > Chordata > Actinopteri > Pleuronectiformes > Soleidae > Microchirus > Microchirus variegatus. Next base: position 9,861,059 of record NC_139823.1, read on the forward strand.
TGACACACTGAAGAGAACGAGGTGCCGTCTCTTCAGCTCTTTGTTACGTGAGGACGTACAATACAGCCTTTAATTGACTGTCGCCTCGGCTCAGTCGGGCGGAGAAAAAAAGACAGCGGGAGAAAGAGAGAAACCTGAAATGACTAAATGATCATCCTCATTTAGTCTGTGTCTTAGTAATTGATGCTCATATACTTGGGGGCAAATTATGCTTTATAAAAATGAGTATAATCCACCAATCATTACAAACACAATTAATAGGTCCTCATTCATCCATTAAGTGGCAGCTCGCCCTCCATAAATTCTTTATGGGAGATTTAATGAACTCGTTGCATGCGCGCTCAGGAACGAGGAGGTGGCTAATAAGCATTCATTTATTTAATTACTCCCAAATGACTGGGAAGATATTATTATTCATAGTATTATTCAAAGGGGGACCTGGTTGTACACAGTCACTCACCTGTGGAAAAACTCATACCCTCATTACAAAAGTTTCACAACGGCGCTAACAACAGGACTCCTTATGGGCGATGATTCATTATTGAAAATGTAATCAGAGAATGTGCTGATTTGCAAAATAGTGCTTGGGATTATTTTAAATCCGTTTTATATCTTGAGGCGTACAGTGTCATGTAAAATAAGATGTTATTTTACAATTGTTTTCATTCAAACGCCAAACCAATCACGATGCTAATTATAATTCACAGCAATCCAGCCTATAGTTCAAATAAAACTTTTTCCTACATCGCACATGATTTAAAACATTATTTACCTTTCCTGGGTAATTTCTTAATCACTAGTTTCAGGTCTTCTTCAAAAGCACATGATGTCAATTTTCTAAATGGATACCAGTGTGATTGACAGCTGGTATCATCCAATAGGCATGGGGTAAAACAACGATTCTTAGGCTGGCTTTACACGACAACGCTCCCGGGTGAAACCGACAAAATATTTAATCAGATGTACCTTTCGTTTAGACGGCGACAGCGTTTTTGGGGCTTAAAAACGGCAAAAAAAATGAACCCACTCTCCAGAGTGGAAATCTTAAAAACGCCCCACCGTCGCGTTCCCGTCTTAAGGGTTGAAAATGCAAAAGATGCTCGTCTAAACGTGAAATAACAAGTGGGAACGCAACGCCACTTTTGCGGTCTGTGTTCAGATCGTTGTCGTGTAAAGCCAGCCTTAGATGCATCGCGATTCAGACGTGGACGATTCTGAACGTCCAAATTCCGATTATTTAAATGTTAAATAACGTAGAAATAGACGGTACGAAAAGACGGAACGGAACTCCAAAGCATACTCTTTACGGGGGAGAGCATAACAAAGAAGCATGGAGCCGAGATGCGGCGCTATTTCACTGACACGGCGATCGCAACACAACCAAAACAAAAACCTCATGCATAGAATGCATTTCTCGGGGAAACTGCAGAGTGTGCTTGCTCGGGTGCATATCACTAATGTGAGCCCGATGATGCTTGGCAAGGCAGAGCTGCACTTGTGTCAGTAAACGGTTAGATAGATCAGGAGCAGAGACTTGTGCTTCCTCATATTGGAGTCCTGAGTTCATGTACAAAGTTTGGTTTCGATACATGAAAGCGTTCCTGATGTATGACCCAACTTCCTGTTTTTCGTCTGGCTGTGACGGGCAAATACTTACGAAAATCCAAAATCCTTCTGGTAACTTTTGTGAGGTCAAGTTTCTAGAAGATCGGACAACATTTGTGACCTGTGAAAGTTTAGTTTCGCTTTCTTTTCAATCCAATATAGCGGAAGAACGACACGGGTCAGCAACACTATCTTCAATTTCCACACTACACCGGTTCCGGCCAGATGTTCCAGAATTGGACCAGTGGGGAGATATCTCAAAAGGTCTAGGAGCCAATAATCTGGCAGACAGGAATAAGGAAACTTAAGGACAATAGTATGCTGCCTTTCAGCAAGCACACTAATTACATGATGCTTGGACGTCTGTTGACACCGAATCGTACGTCACTATAACCGCGCACTTTACCACCGACAACTGGAGGCTAATGTCACATGTGTTCCAAACAAGAACGTAAAAACACGACTCAGTTTACATTTGGTCTTAAATAAGTGAATTATGACTCAAGATCCAGTTTACACATTTCATTTAGTTGAATAAATGACGATGGAAATGAGTTAAACTCTTGTTTCTCATTAAAAATGCACTGTTATAATAATAAATAGCCATGGGTAACCCCCTATCATCCAATAGGTGTCTGTTTGCAGGTGACGTCTGAATTCCCGACGGCAGAAACCGTCATCCACCTTTAATATACAGTCTGTGTGTGAGACCATTAACGCCTTTACTCGATGCAGAAATGCGAGCGCTTATGTTTGTGCGCCACAGAGTTATTTGTCATCACCCACCACTTTCCGAACACACAGTGAGTTGCCAGAAGGCACCTTTCAAGTAGCTGTTTGAGAGAAGGATGGCGATTGCTCACTGACATCTGTAATGTGTTTATTAAGGCTTTATACCAATGACACTCCACCAACCATTTTTTTTTTATATAAACCCTCTAAAGGTTTCGTCTCCTGATCTAAGGTCGATGTGCTTAACAAACGTGTCTAACAGATGTCTAATTAATGCGCTGATTACTTTTCTCAGCACGTGGGGCTTTGACCTTCGTACAGCAGGGTTGGAAAATATCAGCAATATGGTGAAAACGGTAAAAAATTGTGTATAAACACAGTCAAAAGGGAACAAGACAAGAATGGGGAGTTTACTCGTGGCTAAAAGAAAGAATGAGCAGGTGAGCTGGAATCTGTTTTTGGCAGAAAGGAAACAATGGACAATTTGTTTCCTGTGGAGTGTGAGACAAGTCTGTCTGCATGTCCACCTATTACTGTGTTGTTAGTGTTGCATTAAGACATAAGCCATTAATCTTCCAAGCTGCAGTGGCTTATGGGAAAGGCCTGACAGCCCAGGGCTCAGTGATACATGTACCTTGTCAAGACAAGATGACAAGTTGATGGAGGTGTGGATGAGAGGAGGAGGAGAGGACACAAAAAGCCCCAAGGGTGGCCGTAAACGTATGAGAAAAGTTAGCAAATGTGAAAACAATGACACGAGAAAACAATTCTGGACGCTTTGTTGCTTTGGTAGTGAGGAATTCATTCATTCATCCATTCATTGTCTTCCTGCCAAAACATAAATGCCATACAATTGTATTTTAATCACAATCTGCATGTTCAATCACGGCTGCTGCTGTTCCTGCACCATGCAGCTCCATGTTTTGCTCCATCAAAACACAGATATAGTACAACACACGACGTCAAGTCTTTACCTTCTTGTAAAGTGATAATATAAAAGACACAGAAGAGTTCAGACTACGGGAACACATCACTGAACTCAACTTCACAGGACAAAGAGCTCGTATTTGTAATTATAATTATGACAAGTTTGTTTTTATGCATTTCAATCAATCTATTTTTAATTATGGACCATTCTGTGGTTTTTAATCAATCACATGGACAGATTTATATAATTTGAACCCAGGTGCACAATTGGCAGCAGTTGGAGTGAGGCCAGTAGAGACACAGATGGCAATCTTTACTCTGTACTTCCTGTGAAATACCATTTGCTGGCACCAGAGATATTTGTGGATTACGTATTTGTTTAACTACATAGCAGTTTACTGTGGATTCAGCAATGTATGCTTCTCTTAAGTGTTGTTGTCTGTTTTCTGGTGATCTAAGTTAAAGCAACAATCTGCACTTAGGAATTTCTCTGAAAACTCTAACATCACACGTTCAGTTTAACTGATTCGTTTTTATTTACCAGTCTGAAAGGAGGAATAAAGGCTTGAAACATATAAATAAGATATATATAATTACTAGAATTTCGACCCGCTCACCAAATTACACAGTTCAAGGACAGAGGAATCTATTCTTGCCATTAACACTCAGTGGCGGATCAATATGACTTTGAAGCTGCATTACTTTAAAATGATCTAATTGCTCCATGGAATAGGCTCTTAATGATTTTGAGTTAGGGGAAAAGTCTGCAGAAACATGCAGCTGCTGGTTTGCATGCAGTTGTCTGAGGGCATCTCCTTTTTTTTGTTGGTGTTTCAGAACATTTATTCAATGATTTTGTTTTTGTACAAAAAGTTTAGGAGGTATCTCCCTGGATAGGTTGTCCCCTTTGTACAGACAAGCTGGTGCTAGCAGATGGTCAGTGAACTCCTGGTAGGGAGACTTTTGGCACTTTATTCCCGGCAGCTCCACACAGTTTGGTACTCTACATGGTTTTCCATTACAGTATAGTACCTCCTCAACATGGGTGGAGTCATCATAGCACACGACGCACACAGATATTGATATTTTAGACATTTCCTTGCTGAACAATGGAGATTAACACAAGTTTTCAGGATTTTTAAGTCTTTTTAACTGATCTACAGCTTGGCATTGTCCGTTCGGTTTGATTCTTGTGTCGGACGTCTTGCTCATGCCTCTTCCTGTGAAGACACTCGAACCAATCAGTGGACGGCAGTCTGACGACGCCACGTATAGTGTTGGCTTGCTTGGCACTTTGCAAGAGCAGGTACTTAAAAAAAAGTACGAGGTACTACCACTAATGGAGAAGCAAACCCCACAGGTCTGGAGTCAGGTAGCTGTAAATCTTGGCGATCAAAGGTGGCCTTGGCAAAGTGGGTGGCAGTGCAGACCGTAGCAGAGGTGTAGCAGTAATCGGTACCAGCCGTCATAAGCAGCTTCTTGGGCACAGGGGTTAGACACGATGCCAGTATCATCGGGGGGCAGGGATGAGAAGCACAAAGTGTGGAGCTTACTGATCTTGTTACCCCAAAAACCTCTCCTAAAGGGGACGATTGACAGCTTAGTCTGTGGCCACCTCTTTGGAGCATTCACTCCTGGACCCACATGGCCATTGTTGTCACCAATAGCAACAAAGGCCTTGAACCTACACTGACCAGCCCTTCGTCTGCATCTGGACAGGCATGATCTTTAGCGCCTCGTCTCTCAGAAGCAGAACCCAGGCAGAAATCAATGATCTCAGACTCCTTAACGGGCAGAGATTAGAGCTAAATCTCTTCCGGGGGACTTGATTTTCATGTCCATCACCAGGCGTGCCAGCTTGGTGACTGGTAGCCACTCCTTATCTTCTGATATGCCTCCACGGGCACCGCGGGCCCCTGCCATGGCCTCTGCTGCAGCAACAAAATTAACCACAAAAACCTCCTTTACCACCTGCATCATCCGCCATTTGGTGATTCTAGAACATTCATCTGTTTCTCCATGAAAAAATTGCAATTTTTTTTCTAATTTCAAATCTAATTTCGACAAAAGAAGAAGAAAAAGGTAGTGGAGCTATTATATCAGGTCACAGTCAGTGTGTTTAAACATTTACAATATTAAGGTTAAGAAGGTGACTAGCTCAGCTTTTATGTGTGTGTGTGTGTGTGTGTGTGCATATATCCCTTAATACCTCTCACAACACACTTGCACACACTTAGATACACATTCAGGCACTCAGAGATACTCACAGAGCACTGTAGGAGAGGATGGGGATTTACTGTCTAAAAATGGCCAGAGTGGAGGAGGGAAGGAGGAGACGAGGAGGGGGAACAGGCAGGGTAAGTGAGAAGATACATGGTGTGGAGGGAAGGGGGATGTTTTTCCCTCTGACACGGTGACACGGAAAAGGAGCAGAAAAATAGCAGGACGTGTCGCGAGAGGAAGAGAAGAATGAGGGAACGCGATCGGAAAAAAAGAAAAATAGGAAAAGAGAAGAAAGATGGCACAATATCAACGAACGCGAGGAAAGCCAGTGAAATAGAAAATAAGCTGTCACGGCCAAAGTAAGATTTATGTATCTGTAGCACAGCAACGACGAACCAGTAACTTGGATCAATTATTTAAGGCCAAGTAAAAGAGAATGTCAATTTTTCTCATTGTGAAAGGGGTTCTGCAAGGACACACACGTACACACAGACAACACACACACACACACAGACAGGGTCTAGCCCGTTTGAAAAGCGGATGGCACAACATTCTCCAGGGCACAATGTTTCACTCCACCCACTCATCACTGCTGAGAGATAAAGAGGAGAGGAAAGAAGGGGAACAAAGTGAGGTGGGCGGCAGAATGGAGGGGAAAGTGGAGAAAGAGAGGGCGAGAGAGCAAAAAGAAATGCTCAGAGAGCAGAGACGTGCCGAGGAAACAGGTGGGAAGACATGAGAAGGCAAGGGAAGGAGACAAGGCCAGTGAAGGAAAGGAAAACAGAGAGGAGAGAGGAAGAGGGGGAGGAGACTGACACAGCGGAGAGAGAGAGAGAGGAGAAAAGAGGAGTGTATGTTTGCGTCACATCTGCAGTGGAGGAGAACAGCCTGACAGTCATCAGACACCTGCTGAATGACAATCTCCTTTGCTCTCTCAGGTGGCTGTCGTCGTATATCGCTCCTTTTTATTTCTCTCGTTTGCTCGGATGGTCAATATTTTGTCGTTTTTGCATTCCTCGGCCTATACCCGGCGTCGTCCTTGAAAACCCGCGATGCACACATCGCGGCGTTGGCTTCACATCTGGCAATCCATCTCGTCCGGGGGGGGGTTTGGATTTGGAGTTCCCGAAGATGCCAAGTCAAACACCACGTCATCGCGGTCAATAAACAATTACGGCCTGAATCGATGCTCAGCGCGAAACATGAATGGAGTCCGGTCGAGGTCCGCGAGTCGTGATTTACAGTCAACAGCTGCCGCAGTGTTAAAGCACGGGGAAAAAAAGATATGTGTAACAAGCCGAGGCCTTGTTAGTGATGATGACAAATACAGGGCCTAGTCTAAATTACCACTGGTGGGTTAATTACCCAGAAAAATTGTTTAACGCAGGTGCTAATAACAGCCTCAGTGTGACAGGTTGGTTGAATATAAGTCTCATAATCCGATAAGAAGATCAATTCAGAACATTCAAATGATATGTAATTACATGTTATAGACATTTGTTGATGTTTTAAAAGTTACGCACGACAATTTAACACGAGCAAATGATGACGTTCCTCCTCTTGTTCTTGATTTGGGGTTTAACGTCACTATTCTTCAAGAGAAACAACCCACCCAAAGGTGTCTCTTTTAAAAGTTAGACCAAAAAAACAGGAGACCCTATCCTGGAATTCATTATATTTAATTTAATATTTCCCCAGTTCTACACTCTTAGAAATAAAAGTGCTAAGTAGAACCATATACGGTTCTTTGGCTTGTCCTCATAGGAGAACCTGTTTTGGCTCCAGGTAGAACCTTTTTATAAAGGTTCCATCTGGAACTCTTTCAAAACCCATTATTCAGGAAAGGGGTTTTAACAGGTTCTCTGGATCAAAATGGTTCTTACTGGAACCATTAGTGTAACCAAGAACCCTTGAAAAACCTTTTCTTTGAGAAAGGGTTTTTCAGAAGCAAATGGTTCCTCGTAGAACCTCAGCCCTTGTAGAAGGACCCTTTTGGAACCCTTATTTATGCTTATGGTGGTGAGCAAACCATAGAGACTTCCTGCAAGTGGTCAATGACGCAAACACTTAATTATTGCAATAACTTATTCATTAGTTACACTAATAAACACTTTCTTTTTTTTAGAGCGGCAACAAATACAATTTGGTGTCACAAGTGCTTCCAGGTGATAATTGCTGTCATAAAGACAAAGCAGTAGACGCTGGTAAGGACGCAAGGTTCTTTACCTGAGAGCCATTTTGGCAGGAAGCCTTACACTCTTTCAAAACCAAAGATGTGTAATTCCAGTCGGCTGTACTGATAAGTGAAGATGGTGGAGATACCAAGCAAAGGGAAGAGCATTTTTGCCAGATCTCAAGAGATGGCCGAGTTGGATCACTGCCATAAAACATGCTCAAAGCAAGCACTGAAAGACAGATATCTTACCACTTCAGTACCTGTGGCACAGAGTGCATCTCCTTTGTGTTAAGCTGTTTGTTCAACCAACCAGAACACAGAGAGAGAGATGATGTGATTTTACCCTTCTTTGTATGATTTAGACTAAGAAAGTGCTATATCTGTCCACTGCTTTGTGGACGGTACCAGCCCAGTGTGTGTGCCACAATATACCACAGCTCTGCAACTGTGCCCATGTCATGGTTAATTTACTTAAGTGAGGGTCCAAAACATTTGAGAGGGTGCTTAGTGATATGGAGGAATTGTTTTTACTCGCTTATGTCTGTGCAAAACAACAGTAATGGTCCATCACGAATAGGACACGCTCAAATCTTTGCTTCTCCTAAAATGCTTTAAGTCTCTATGGAGACAAACTCAGGCAGGTGTGTGTCCTTGTATGGGTATCTTTGAAGAAGTGAGGACATTTTGGCCGGTCCTCAAATTCTTGCTGTGTTCCCATCCTAGTCCAGTTCGGTCTGGCATTATATGTTCCGGTTTGTACTGTGAACAGTACACCTTTTACTTGGTATGCGGGGTGAGCACTGTGCTTGATGGCCCTGTCAGCAAGATACGTAAGCGTGATGTTGTAGCGGTGTGTGCCAACAATGAGCGATGACATCGAGCTGTTCTGTACCATTACTCTGATAGCCCGAGTGAGAGGTACCGACAAATGGAAAGGAATGGAAACGCAAAAGAATACATACCGTATCATACCAAACCGTTCCACTGTGTGGAAACGCCATCCGTCACCCCTGAAAAGGGCTTTTTGAGGGTTTAGACCTGGTTTTAGGGTTAGGGTTAGAATAAAGGTAGATTATGGTAAGGGTTTGGGCGAAGCATTTAGTTGTGATGGGTAAGGTTAGGCTAAAGGGCGAGGGAATGTGCATCGGCAGCCTTTGAAACACCTCCACACAAAAGGTGCCTGCATGACCACCCTCCTCTACAGCTGTCGTCACTTCCTGCCCCTGAGAGGCTTCCATGTGCATCAATCAGCAACTAACTTTGTGATCGTCTACCTCATTCTGAAATAATCAGGAAAAAAACAACAACTGCAGAGTCATTGTGGCTGTAAGCACATCTGAAGGCAGCTATGTCAGGATGGAACCCCAATGCTCAAGGAAGGACAACCAGGACATACAGATGTCGGACTTGGGACAGAACCATGTGCCTCCAGGATTGGACCGTCCATGTCACTGACTCTTATGTGCTTTGATACTTTTGGACTTTTGTCCTGCACGTTTTGTATGTCCAGAAGTTTTTCCTGTATCTCAGTTTCCGGGTTCATTTTGTAGTTTAATTCCATCTGTGTTGTATCAACTTTTAAGTCTGTGTGGGAACATTTGATGTTGTGTGTTTCTATTTGTTCTGTTCTCTGGTCAATTTCTCCGCCAACCAAGTTGGCCGTGTAGTCATTATTTTGGCTCTCAATTAGAACGGCACTGCTGAAAACTCCTGTATCTGCGTCCAACTCACCATCAACAGTTTAGCCACCAGAGGATTCATTGTTAAAAGACAGAAGTGGACGTCGTCATCAGAGTCGACAGACAATAATCATTCCCTCTCCTCTATACTGCTCATTTATGTTAAATTTGAGAATGAGCGAAAGACTACTTAAGAGATTAAGAAAGAGGAAGGGTGTGAATGGAGGAGATGGGAGGACGCTGGCATCTGCCGTGTGGGGTGAGGAACAAAGGAACACTGGTTGAAATGAGCAGGAGTGGAGCTGTTGCATTAAACGGCCATTTGGTTGAGTTAGACTGTGGTGCAGTGTCCTTGGGCCTCGGGTCAATAAAGCCATTAGATAGTGACACAAATGCACACACACACAGTAAAAGCTGTCCAGAGACCTGGCAGAGTGTGTGTGTGCGAAGTGTATAAGAGATAAACGAGTGACACTGCATGAACATGCAGTCTGCCAATTTGTCATTACGCGAACACGAGCTCCACCTCTGACAGTCACTCGCATCCTCAGGGCTTCACTGTCCACATATGCTCACATCACATCTCATATGCATTTAAAGAAACATTCTGCCGTTTGTCATCTGGAGCCGTGTGTGCGTCTGCGCGATAAGGACGTTAGATTAGCTCTCGCGACGCTTCTTTTTTTTTTAGCCTTTGTAGCGTCGCTGACAGACACCCAGCAGTGTCCTGGACATTGCCTCGATGACCTTCTCATTATACCCCGTTCCCACTGGTCACACAAAAAACCTGTTAAATTCCAGGTTTTAATGGGTTTTCTACAAGTGAGCATGTGTTTAATCAGCATTCACTCCAGGGTCAAATAACAGCTTCAAGTTCCAGTGGCATCAGTGGGAACATAAGACCAGCGGTAAACATGCTAATTTGCATGTTCATGTGCTCACTTTTGCCATGGAGTGACACTCCTACGCACCATCTTTATCTGTCTGGTGTATCTTTATGAAGGGAAATGGTGAATCTTATTTTATCTTAAGTCAAATATCTGAGCATTTGGGGGCAATCGCAGCATGAGCTCGCTGCTACGACAATAACAGATCATCACAGACTTCTCAGTGTGATTCCTGAGAGATAATCCTCAGCCAAACCAAGATTAGATCCCATGATACACACATCATGCGAATGCTTGTGTCCTAGAGGACAAAACGGTGCAAAAAGTTATCTGCCCTGATGACATGTGTCTGTGGCCTACAGCTTTTCATGAGATCTCCACATTTCCTTCCTCCCTTTTTGTGAAAATGTCTATAGTGTATAATAAACCCTGTGCAGAACAATTAAGGGGAGCACCTGAATCATACATAAAACGAATGAATTCAATATTTCGGCTCGCAAATTATTGACATACATTTAAAAAGTCTGAAATTGTACGGCGCTTTGCCTTCAAAATTCAGATTGAGTCACCGGAGTCATCCAAGGATAAATTTGCTTTCCACTGTCTGCCCAAATTGACATATTTAAAAATAGAGGTGAACTTTGAAAGAGTGCAAACCCACAGGCCTGCGCTCTAAAATCCACCTCTGCAAAACTGCTCGGTTTTATTTTATTGTTGTCTGTTTGTATTTTTTTTTTAATGCTTCCATTGCTTGTTTAACATTGTTGTTAAGGGGCTTTTAGCATTTAAATGCAATGTTAAAATACAGGAAATGGTGTATTCTGTTGTTTATCCATACAAACAGTGTTGACATGAGAATATTTACTCAAATAGAGTGTTTTAGCAAAAAAAAAAGAGAGATAATAATGATGTTCACATGGAGCCAAGGTCAAACAATTCAAAACATTTCTGTTGAGTCATTATCTTAGAAAAATAAAAACATGGAAATTGATGTAAATCAGCACCAAATTACACAAACTCAATGATCTCAACAGTGTAAAATATGCATGATTATATGAAGATTCACATAATTATTGTTCTCTGGGAAGCTGACAAAACACTCGTTCAGTCTGGTGAAATATTATTTTGGTGTTGAAGGTAACGCATGAATCCTATTCCAGTGGGACCCAGACGACTCTCACTGGACTTTAAACTACTTCAGAATAAATACGCCTTCATTAAAATCAAAATAAATACAGTTTGGATTACTCGTGCATTTTACATTCATCTATTCTCACTTGCTGTTGTTATCCATCCATCTAAAACTTAATGAAATGACAAATTAAGCAACCAAAACGCTGACTTTCCACAGCACTGGAGACAAGGCTTCAGACTCTGTGTCCACTTTTAGTTTTAAAGTGAGTTACCGAGACGGTGCTTTTGAGACGAAGAGGCCATAAATGTAAGTGGCTTTGGGAGGGAAATCGGTAATCGATGGTAAAAAAAAACAAAAACCTATGTGAGTGGAAGCTAAAAAAGCAGGGATGTAATTGTGCTTTAGTTGTGGTTTAAAGTCTGCAATCATTCAACAAGTTGTGGCTGAGACAATGTTAAAATGCAGAGTATATATAAAGAGTGTTGTCAGGGCAAGACAAACTATTTTAAAATTTCCCTTTGGGCCATGGGTAATGATGGGGGGGGGGGGGGGGGGGGGGGGGAATCACACTATTTTCTGAGTTGTTTCTAATTAAATTAGAATAGATTAAACCATGATGGAACTCTTTATGAGCTGAAGCCGTAAAGCTTCACCTTAAACAAACTATGTGTCATGTACACTGGCACAAAAGGTTCATTCTATGAAAGTTCAGCTTAGTTAGAAACAAAATCAAACAGAGTCAAATCTACGCAGGAGAACTGTCACTCAGGAAAACCCCCAAACAGTTAACAAGGTCAGAAGAAACAGAACAAAGAAACGCTCGAGAGCTTTGGCCAAAGAAACACAAGACAACCCCCTGACAGGGATCAAGTGGAAGCGAGCGCGCACCAGTGCAGTGTCTTTATAGTGAAGGACTAATGAGCAGACAGGCTGCAGCTGAGAGGAGGAGGAGGAGGAGCAGGGAGAGAGAGGAGAACCAGGTGCAGGGAATAGAGTCCATTGCACTGCATTGCATGGTAGGATCTAAAATGACAGGAGTGATAGAGAAAAGACGAGAAAACAAACCGTGACCTAAAACTATCACTCATTGGAGTGTTTATCTGACACACTTTAAAGACAACTTTTACGACTGCTTTCTCTTTGTCGTTTTCACTTGTCTGTTAGTACACAGGGACAGTTTGATATCTAAAACCATTTGCTTGAGCTCAGAGAAAATCGAAATTGTATTATTTACATGATCTTTAGCTGCTTCTGTAAAAGAAGTATAAATGGATATATATATCCCTGATCATTTCAGTCTTGAAACGGTGTTACTGAGTGATTTCACCTTGACATTGACAGCCTGCACAATCGTCATCACAACACACTTCTTTATGGAAGTGTAGTTCTGCAGCAGGTTTTTCTGTCCTCGGCATGTACTTGGAGAAAGAGTGGGTGTACAGAAATCTATCAAGACTCCTCACTTCTTAGACCCATTTCTCTTTCTCTCCAGAGTCTGTCTGTCAGTCACTGATGTTCTGCAGTGTGTGTGTGTGTGTGTGTGTGTGTGATCTTGTATGTTTTATCTTTGAGACGATGATATAAAAAAAAGAAACCCACACGTATAAACCATAGGGAGTGAGGACATTTTGGTCCTTACATCTCTGAAGGGCTTTTGGGCAGTTAAGACATGGTTTTAGGGTTAGGGTTAGGGATTTAGTTGTGATGGTTAAGGACAGGGTAAAGGTCTAGTGTGTGTATGCAGTTGCGCACATGTATTTATGTCCTTGTGAGGACATTTTGTCTGGTACTCTCAACTCTAAAGGGCTTTTTTGAGGGTTAAGACTTGGTTTTAGTGGTAAGGTTCGGATTAAGTCCGGGTTAGGTTGAGGTTAAGTGCTCGGAAGAATGCAATAATTATGTCTATGATGTGTCCTCACTAGGATATAGTGTGCGTATGCATGTACTTACATGTGTTTATGTCTGTGAGGACATTTTTGTATGGTCCTCTCAACTCTAAAGGGCTTTTTTGTGGATTAAGACTTGGTTTTAGGGTTGGGGTTCAGATTACGTCCGGGTTAGGTTTAGGTTAAGTTCCTGGAGAAATGCAATATGTCTATGATGTGTCCTCACTAGGTTTTAAAAACAGGTTGTGTAAGGTTAGGGACATTTTGTGTGGTCCTCACAAGTTTAAAGTTTTTTTTTTGAGGTTTATAATTTGAGTTATGGTTAAGGGTTAAGGTTAGTTGTAATGGTTACGGTTAGGGTAAGGGGCTAGGAAAGGTATTATGTGTGTGTGTATGCATGTACTTACATGTATTTATGTCTTTGTGGGGACATTTTTGTGTGGTCCTCAACTTTCAAGGGCTTTTTTTAGGGTTAAAACTTGGTTTTAGGGTTAGGGTTTGGATTACGTTCTGGTAATGTTGTTTGTGGTTAGGGTTAGGGTGTAGGAAAGGTATTATTTCTTTGAGGGTCCACATGAAAAATGCAGTGCCATCATGTGTGTGTATGCGTGTACTTACATGTCTTTGTGAGGACATTTTGACCTTGTCAAGACATTTTGACTTGTGAGGACATTTTTGTCTGGTCCTCACAACTTTAAAGGGCTTTTTTGTGGGTTAAGACTTGGTTTTAGGGTTAGGTTTAGGTTAAGAGCTGGGAGTCGACACTTGGAGGAATGCATTATGTCTCTGATGTGTCCTCACTAGGACATACAAACAAGTTTTTGGAGGGTGTGTGTGTGTGTGACAGACAGAGAGAGAGAGAGAGCGTCATTGAAGAAGCAGCACAGCTGGGTATTATGTCTTTATGAATTTGATTTAATCGTGCATGCCTGTCAGTAGTATTGTGCTTTCTGCAATTATATGTGATCTATGTGCATAAATTTATTGTGTGTGTGTGTGTGTGTCAGTCCCCCCTCCCCCCATGGTGCAGTAATGAAACATATTGCCGAGACAGAGCGTCGGGAAGGTCAAAGACACTCGGTGAGGAGAAGAAGGTGTGACTCGTGCGATTGTGAGCATCTAATGATTGAATTAGAAACAACCTGCACTAAATTAGCAGGTGCATTTCATCCTACACTGACCCGAGGAGGAGGAACGAGACAAAGATGGAGAGGTGGGCGTTGTCGGAGGCAGACGTCTGTTAGCCATCAATACGTTGACGGTGTTTCTGTGTGCCGTGAGAGATATTGCGAAAGGATTATGAAGCGATGCGAATACGATGGCAAACAACATGACACAGCAGTCAGACGGATAAAAATGAGGATATGTGTCGTGCGCTGGCCGCTTTCCAGCCCCCGGAGTTCAGACCTTCTGGTCAAAACTCATTCTTTGCACTGGGCCAAAAGCCTTCACGTAAAGAAAAACAGGATCAGACTGCATCAGAAAATCTATCAGTTCTGGTCAATGCTGTGTTCTTTTTGTAGACTGTTATAAAAAGAGTCAATATTAGGCCAGTAAACTGTTCCCTGAAGAGTTATTGGTCCAAATTTGAGGAAAATAAATGACAAATAAGGCCAATAGCAGCCTGGTTGCAGGTAATGCTTCTAAACGCCCTACATCAACAATCGTCAAATCGTGATTCTGGAGACTTCAAAACGGGATTTCGGGTTCTTATTGGTGACGTCATGGCCATGATTTTCCCTTTAGTCTCAAAGTGTCACCTATACAGCAAAGATTTGGTCTCAGGCATGATGATCTGTACGTTTTATGGATGAACCTGGTTCTCTTCTACATTTAACTTAAAAGGAAAAACACAAACTGAGCTTTAAAAGTCTAAAAAAGAGAGCTAATAACTGTTCACGCTCTTACTTTACTCATGATGTTTGTTTCCTTCTTTTTTTTTTTAATGCAATGCAAATCGTGATCTCCATTAAACACACCAGCCTCCTCCGTACAGCTGTGATCGTAATCAGACTGCAATCACGCTTCTCCAGGAATGTATTTTGGCAGTGTTATGCAGGTGTTTACAAAGGAATCTTTCAGCAGTCGGGGGGGGGAAACCTCCTGCAGCATTTTTGGACAAACCTGCCTCAGTCCAGGTATTGGCTTTTTATCTCCTCACTCACTGAATGATTTATGAACTAATTCTATGAATCATACACCACCACCTCCTCCCTGACCTTGGAGGAAACTGTCCTATACAAGCACAAGCACAAGCCAACAGCACATCTTTATGTCACTGACTCTTCCCTTTAATTTCTTATCAAGGTCAAGCAGCAGCAGCAGCAGCAGCAGCAGCAGCAGTCTGGAGCCCTAAAGCACCGTAGTGTTGAACCGTCAGCTGCTCCTCTGTGGTGATGACCACAAGCAAAAAGGCCTCATGAACGTTTGTGGCAAACAGGGATTTGATATTTCGGGATCAATCTGGTGTTCTGACCTACTAATCGAGACCCACGTAAGACTTTTTTTTTTTTTTTTTTAAAGGGGGAGGTGCCTACTAATAAAGGGCTAGTATGCTACGTATATTATACGTAGCATACTAGCCCTTTATTAGTAGCCATTAAGCACATATTAACATTTTATTCTACCTCTATTACAACATGAATTAAGATTTTTCCTACATAAGAAGTTAATAAATGCTTAATATTTTCTAATAAATGGCTAATATGCCACTTATATGCATGTTAGTCATGTTAGTAAGAATCTAGTTAATGGTGAATAAGGGTTTCCCACTTGCCATCCATCCATCCATCCATCCATAATCATCCATTATCCATTATTATTATTATTTATCCAAGCCTCTCTCGATCAACAACACAGACATATTCCCTTCATAATCCAGGTTGTGGCTGATGTTTTATTGATTTAACACTAACATATCGGTCAAAAAAACCTCTTTACACCAAACCTAGCACAGCTTACAAGAGGTAAATTACTAGATATTTTCTACTATATATATATCAACCTATCCGTCCATTTATCATAGCTGTCAGAGGTATCAAGGGTCCACGGTAACTCTTCATCTAATCACATCAATAGGTCCACAATACCACAGTCCTTTCCTTATAAGGCTGTTTACGCAAGGGCTTATTGACAAATGTGCACATATTACACTGTAGCAAGTAATCCTGCATTAATCGTTTAAACTAAACCCAAACCAAATGAACTCAATACTGGCTCCTACAATAGCAACACACACGACAGGTGTGTTGGCACGACCTTTTCTATTACCTCTTTATATCGAGTTAATGGTCGCCACATTACAACACATTTTGTTGGATCTACAATAGAGATGTTTTCAGTGAAGTGCTAGAAAGTAATGTCTTCCTTATTGTAGAACAAAGGTTGGAGGAAATAACATTGAATTCAATTAATACATTAAGAGGAATTAACAAGGTTCACATACTGAAATAAATTCAGTCAGATTGTTTCTTTAGTTCAGTTTCTGAATATATTGTGTTCTCTGGTACTGACTCGACAAAGCTGAGAATCTACTTTAAGGAGCAATCTGGTGATCTTGTCGTCATCAGGTGGTTTATCTGTCATCTGTCTGCGTTTTTTGTCCTTTGCCATTTCCATGACTGATCAAGGAGGGGAATTAAATAAACTACGAGCTCAGTTGACCTCCCTGCAGGTGAATTAACAGAGGCAGCTCCAGATCAATCTAATTGTATTTGTAGGGTGTGTGTGTGTGTGTGTGTGTGTGGGACACATTTGAATCAAGAAAAAAGGGAGAACATTTTTTTAGTTCAGCATATAAAATAGCAGACCCATCTGTGGGTGTATCACTGCAAGAGATCTTAATAAGTCTCCATTAAAATGTGTCACAAATTTGAACTTTTTTTAAGATTACGTCAAAGAAAATGCATTTTCATCTGTGTTTCTATCAACTGCTGTAAAGCAAATATTATTCACCATAAGCAGTCGATGGCACAAAAGTCTGTCTCACGACAAATGGCACAACTTGATGACAAAAAAGTCAATAGCTGTTGATACATGATCACATTCTTATGCTGCAGAAGCAAATGTGTCCTCCTCTTTCCACAGTTTCTGCTGTTTTCATTGCACTGCTTGATTTGCCTCATTTAACTCACACCTCATTAATGATACACCAATGTTACCACTTTCTTTCCACCTCAAATTCTCTGGTTCTAGTTGAAAATGTACATAAAAACAGGCTGATGGAAACCCTGTGTTTTAACCCTTAATGCTCACGTGGCACAGATCAGTGCCGCAGATGCACCCTTGCTAATTTACTGTACACTGTAAGAAACGATTCTGTGGTGATGTAGATTTGAATTAATGTATCAGGTAAAATATATTTAATATAATTGTGTTTTTGGTTTTGAAGCAAATATTTAATTACATTTCAAATAAAAATATTTGGAATAAAATCCACCCATTGTAGTTAAATAAAATATAAGCATTGTGTTTGCTTAATCCCAAAAAAACTGAATATTGAGTGAATTCAAATTAATGTAATCAGGCAAATTTTAATTGAGAAGCACTTCCTATCAAAGTGTGCATTTTTTGAATGCAGCAGGCTATCATTTAGCCACAAGACATTTGAGGAGCATAGACAGTGAATGTTCATCTACTTCGACATTGCTCAAAGGTAAGAAAACTTATTTTATTATCACCTGGCTTGTAAGAAGAACGCATGAAGGCTATATTACAATATAAAATGAGCTATCACAGAAAAAGAGACTCAGCAGCAACATAAAGTTGGCTTCTGTTGCCAAGGCTTTATGTTAATGTACATCAGTAGGCCTAGTGTGATTTTGTTGCGCTATAATATGAACACTGCATTATACATTTAGGAAGAATTCATGTATTGAAGTCAAACTTATTTTGAAGGATGCGGCTTAGCATTCCGCTATCATGGTTGCTATGTTGCTTCCTACGTCACTTGCGTGTTGATATATCCTCAGTATGTTTTTATAAAATGACGTAAATAAGTACATTGGGTTTAATGTTAAGGTTAGACACATTAACATAAAGAGATATATTGGGAGTTATCGCTGAAAGAGCATCTTATATTTCGGACGGCACTTGACGCGCTTCCGTTAGCTTTACTTCCTGTGTGGGGCTCGTTTTCCCGGGCAGCTAACGTAAGTACTCTCTGTTGTTTCGCTGTTGTGTTGCAACTTGCAAATGTGAAGGTAACTTACCTAAACACACGTGAAGTAAGTTTATCAACAGTGTTACGTTTTAGAGCCGCAATTATATTTATTTTCATGCTTAAATCTGTTAATTTTAGTGTGGTAATGTCCGGTCCACAGCACTAAACGTTAGCAGGGGGGAGGAGGGGAGGCCTAACACGGCACAGATTTTTTCAATTTTCAATTTTTCAATTTCAGTCCATGAACGTTTTAGACTGGAAAATATATTATATTAATTATAGGTTAAAATCACGTTATGTTGACATTGGTGTTTATATTGGTGTTGGGGAAATTTCATTTCAATAAAATGCTTTCAGTTTTCACATGGGTATGATTATCATCTGCAGAAATTTGAAGCTGAAAAGCACTTCTCATATCTAAAACTGTGTGTTTTCCTTAGGTGCAGCCAAATGAGATGGCAGTGTAATGTCTTTGGATTCAGAGCGACAACAAGGGGTGATCTTCTGCAGCATTACAGACTACAGCACAGCAACTTCTGGCTTGAAAATGAGACTGTTGTTGCAGTTTACATGTTGTGCTATGTTCAGCTTCTACAGAGCTAGAGATTTGCACATTTGAAAGTGCTGCTATGTTTGTAAATTAGCACTGATTTGGACACTTATCCCACTAATTTCAATGCCATTTCTATTGTGGTTAGTTCTAAATGTGTTTTACTCCATACAAATAGTTTTGGTACATGCACTTCTGGAGAATTTTTCTTTAAGATCATTATTAATCCAATTTAGTAGCTTTGTGAGGTGCGCAAGCATGGAAATACATCATCACTGTGTAAAATGTAATTTATTTTTGTTTTTACAAAAAAGTTTGGAGTCAGTATTCTGTCCTATTCAAATTTCTGGTTTGAAATAGGACAGAATAGGACAGCTGTTAATTGTTAATAAACATGTTATTTGAGTATTTGTTTAGTTCTGTATTTTCTGGGCTATAGACTAGTTATTCCTAAGAAATATTTTTTTTATATTTAATTGATTGGATTGAATACATTCAAATTAATGCACAGATAAATGTAGTTGATTATTAATCAATTATATATCATTGATATGTAGAATTAAATACATTTTTATTAGTACAATTTACACATTATCTTTTTCAAATCAACTCAATATGTTTGTTTAGATTTTAATTAATTCTGTACTGTTTTCTATTCAGATCTACTCATATTAAATGGGTAACTATTAAGGGTCTAATTTAATTAAAATTTACTCAATACCAAACATTGTGAAATTTAATTAATAATATTGCTTGTAATCTGTTGCCTCATTTTTATTGAGTAGATATGGTGTATCTTTTCTTACAAAACTCAGCTCCTTATGTGGAAATCCTGGGGCACAACTTATGTGTTGTTGAGTCAAAGTTTACATTTTATATCACACTTTTTGGTAGTTCATATTATAAAGTAGCAGAAATCTAACTGTGACGTAGTTCCAAATTTCACGAATTCAATCCAATTTTAAAAATGTTGAGTACTTTTTGCTCAGGTGTGTTTATATAGTTGGTGAAAATGAAAAAACATCAACATCAGATTGCCTATATTGTTGCTGAAAAAAGGATATAAGACTATATTGCACATTCTTAAAGCCTCTGTATATACTGTACAATGTAACATGGTAATTAAGAAAATTAGCTTAAATTCTCTGTGTTCTAAGGGTTAACCCCTGTGTGTTAAGGCTTCTAATGCTGCACCATATCATTGCAGGCTCACAATTACCCTTGTTAGAGCTGTCCCTGTTTATCATTGTGTAAAAGCCTGATGTGATTAAGTCACTGAGGTCTTCTCAGTGTCCTGTTTAACACCAATCACCTTCAAACTTCCCTCGCTCCTCAACTAGAATTCTGTCTGTGTGATTTCCCCTAATGTGATAAATGATTTGCAACTCATTGTGCGTCATTAGTAGTCTCCTTACATCTGCTGAGTCAGTGACACACACACACACACACACACACACACACACACACACACACTGCAGCTGTCAGTGAGCCGCCTGCTGTCTCACTGATAACTCAGGCTCTGTTAGGGCACTCAGCACAAAAAGGTGTGTTGAGTGCTAACCTTTGCCTCTTTACTAAAGATGTTAGGAAGTGATTTTGCTGGAGAGGAAAAGTTAACCAACTTTGCAGCCGAACATGCATCAGCCATGGCTGACGATGACAGACAAAATCATAGGAAGGTCTGATGAAAAGTAGGCAGCAAAACATATTTTCTGATTCCTGACAACAAAGTGGACGATGCAAACATCAGACTGGGTTTTTAAATTTACTGCACAAAACTTACATCATGGTCGTATGACTTACTGCTGTGTGCCAGGGGAAAAAAGATGGAATGTGGACAGGTGGGTTGTTTATGTGAATAAAACCTTGGACAAGAGGCGGCTGTTGATCTAATCTTCACCACATAAATAACAGTTTTGTGAATGAAGCAGTTTGAAGTTGGCAGTTTGGGTTTGGACGACTTGTTGGAAATGTCCACATCAGCGTGTGTCGCTATAGTTTTGACCTTGCGAGGACATTGTGCCTGGTCCACACAACCATAACAGGCTTTTTAAGATCTGGTTTTAAGTGTTTAATTAGGTTAGGGTTAGGATTAGTTGTGATGGGTAAAGTTAAGGTTAGGGTAAGGGGCGAGGGAAAGCATTATGTCCATGAGTGTCCACACAAAGATTCCAAAACCAGTGTGTGTGTACCCACAACTTTAAAGTGTTTTTTTAGGGGGTTAGTTCGAATTGGGTTTAGTTTAGGGTAAGGGTAATTGTTAGGGTTAAGCACTTAATTGTAATGGTTAAGGTTATCGTTAGGGGCTAGCCCAGTGGGACTGCAACCTGCGGCTCTGGAGCCACATGTGGCTCTTCAGCCACTCTGCAGTGGCTCCTTGTAGCTTTAGAGATCAAGGCGACAAATAAAAGTCTTTTAATATCTTGTGCATCACATCCAACGTCGATGTAAAATGCAATATTCAGTAAACGTTTGGATGTGTCCTGTCCATCTTTGGATCCACATACCGTTTTCTCGAGCACGAACGACATACAATCCAAATATTTGCTTCATTTATTTCAAAGTGGGTTCATTTTAATTTCATTAATTTGCCACAAACAATGAAACAATGGAAGAATCAGGTCTACGGGGTCTAGAGGTTGGGTATAAACTTAAATGTCTAAAAAATGAAAATATATAATAAATGAAAGAGACTATTACTATTGTATATAGTATGTCTGTATAAAAACCTTTATACGTGTTATTATCTTCATTTTGTTGTTTTTTTTGCGGCTCCAAAATAATTTTATTTGGGTGGAGAGGTGACAAAAATGGCTCTTTTCATCCTAAAGGTTGCAGACCCCTGGACTATAGAATGCAGCGTGTCAACGATATGTCCTCGGTAAGATATAAAAACAAGTTTGTGTGTGTGTTCCAGACGACGATGCGCGTGACATAGGGAACACCTTCACTACGCTAATTTGCATACTAGTGGTGTCCCATTTCTTAGGGGAAAATCTTCCCTTGCATTTGGACTTTACCGTGGAGGGAACTCATAGCAAGTGTTCTCAGAGCAAGTGAGAGAATTGGGACTGGGCCTTATTCTCTATGAGACTCTGTGAGACTCTGTGTGTGTGTGTGTGTGTGTGTGTGTGTGTGTGTGCGAGGGCGAACCTCACATTGTGACATGGCAGCGAAAAGATCTCTGAGGAGCACAGATTTGCATGGCTGTCAGCCAGAGGAGCTGAAGCAGTGCAAGCGTGAAACGGAGCATCATTGGTTGTTCTCAGCAGATCCTCACTGACTCCTCTCTCTCTCTCTATTTCCCTGTAAGTGACCTGCGTTTATTATGCACGCTCGTAAAAACAATGGCATTTATGAGACGACTCAAACTGTTCTTGTATCGAGAATAATGATTACAGCCTATACGTTTCCTCCAGTTAGGAGGAGAAAATCCCGTCAGTGTGAATATTAGACCTGTTGTGATATTTTCTTGCATTGTGCCCCCTCCTTCCTTGTCTCTTGTTATTATTCTACCCCAGTCCAGCAGGCTTTTACTCTGTGCAGTGAAGTGCCAATTATCATAGTAATAACTGAAGCAGATATCAGATGGGTTTCCCTGGAATAAGCTTTTCATATTTCACACACAACGCTCTGTGTGTGTGTGTTGACGTCAGCATGTGTGTTGTTTTTTTTTTGTGTGTGTGTGTGTGTCCGTTAAGAGACGAACGCTAGAATTCACAGTAAACTACTCGGGGGCTCTGTTCTTTTTTTGAACAGTGATGGAAATGAACTGCGGATTAAATAGAGAGGCTGGTGTCATGAAAAGCCTGAGATGTGATGACAGTCCTGTTTCCAAGGTCATTGTTCCATTTGCTCACCATTTCATTCTCATTTCCTCCGACCTTTTACCGCGCGATAGTTCGCGACGCCATGTGATGCGTTATATGCAGTCCAGAAATGATAAAATTACAACAATTTTATTCTGGAATAAAAATTTTAACCGAATTAAACACGAAAAGGTTAATGTACTAAAAATCCCTTTACTTAAAAACATCTGGATGGCAAAGTAAAGATGTAATTCAGGTATGCGGTCATTTAAATCGTCTAAGAACAACGTGATCAGGTTGTTCTGCTGCACCAAAGGCAGAAATGAGCGAGCATTTTCCATTTTCTATTACTTTTAGTGCAATGAGCCACTTTACATTCATATTTAATGTGTGACTGTCAGCTTTAATTTAAGCCTGAACCTTCTGTTTTCATACGATTCACATCTAACAGTTTGAAATGTGGACACAATCTGTACTTAACTGTTTTATTGTCTGTTTGTTAGGTCTTTAAGGTCTTATGTTCCCATCTTTTATTCATCTCTGATGTTTTTTTAAAAGTGCTTTATAAATAAAGTTGGATTGGCTAAGACATGAGCACAGGAAACAAAAGTTGAAACTAAAATAAAACTAAAGTGAAGCCAAACAGAGCAAAGAAATTAGCTGTCGACGAGCGGTAATTGGACCCCGACTCAGGACTAATGCATTAATCAATATTCCTCATGTAAAACACGGACTTAGACCTGTTAGATACGAGTGAAACACAGGTGAAAGACGTCAGAGAAGAGCCGGTCATCGGGGAGAAGGTTCAAGGAATCAGATGACAGATGACCAACATGCACATGAATTCACTTAAATGAAAAAGTGCAACGTGAATACAGAGAGCTGATGTTCAACTACTGTACAGACTGTTCTAACATAGTCAGATTCTGACACATTACGAGTGATAAAATGAAAAAATCACCTTGTATGACATCTGCCATCAGACACACAGCAAATGTGCTAAAACAAAGAATAAGACAAAGACTTTACCTGTGTTGCTAAAGTCTTCTCACCACAGCAGACATCTTGACAGGTCACAGGCAGCACAGGTGGTAATGATCAAATTAACGATGGCTGAGTTCTGTTTAGCTCCTTCAGTTTCAGTGTGTGCACTGTGCTCAAGGTCATACTGCACCTCAATGTTATCAGAAACACCTGTGGTTTTTTCTGCTTCACTAGTTACGGTAAATTGTTGGTTTTGAGTTAAAATTGAAACAAAAACGATGATTCGGGGAGAACGCTTGAACACCGAGTGTTTTCCACACTGTAAAAAGAAAACGGTTGACACACTCAAAAACACTCGAATTAAGTGAATTAAGTTAAATGAAAGAGAAGCTTTGAGAAAAATACATACATAAGTGGAGCCCAGCAGGAAGTAGGATGGAAGTGACAGTTCGCCAACAGGGGGCGACTCTGCTGGTTGCAAAAAGAACAGTTTGAATGGGAAAAAATGTGACTTCTTATGACGTCGCTAAACAATTACCTGAGGAGTTAATGGTGTCAGTCAAGACTTTCAGTCATACATGTCTGTCCATCCATCCATCATCTACAGATTTATCTCAGCTGACATTGGGCGATAGGCGGCGTACACCCTGGACACTTCCCCAGTTCATCACAGGGCCACATATAATTTCAATTTAGAGTGACCAATTCACCTAATTCCCATATCACATATTTTTGGACTGTGGGATGAAGCCAGAGAACCCGGAGAAAATCCACACACACACGGGGAGAACATGCAAACTCCTTGCAGAAAGGCCCTTGTTCCGAAGTTGTTCCAAACAGGGCTCGAACCCAGGAACCAGGGTCTTCTTGCTGCAAAGGCAAGAGTGCTAACCACTGCACCAACCGTGGGCCCACATACATGATGTCATTTTTGTAAAATATGTTCCCATTAAGAGGAAAATATGTGACATGGTTCTGCTCAAATCATGACTTTTGTGGCCTCAACACTTTGTTTTGCAACTTTTTTTAAAATGGTCTAAATTGACCAAAGCGTGCAATACCACAGTAAATGATGAACAACAATAGCACTAGGGGACTTTTTGAAAACAGGAGACGTGCCATATAAATACATGCTTTTTGATTTAAAAGGTAAATCATTTGAAAAGAGGCAAACTATGTCGCGTGTATTTTTTATTAAATTGCCCAAAAGAAAGAAAGAACCTTCTGACTGAAAGAACAAATTTAAGGTACTGACTGCACAAAAGCTCATTAAGATTCCAATTTTACAAAAACAGTGCTTTTCTGAACATGTTCCTACACCACTAAGCCACTGTTATTGTACAATACTTAAGACAAAATACACCTTATGAATCTAAGATATAAAAAATATACATGTTCGTAAAGTTTTTTGTTTTTAAATCCCGTTCCTGCCTCTTCCCGCTGAGCCACTTCCTCCACACAGATCAGTAACTCTTTCCAGGATCATTTGTGTGTCATACTGCATACATCCCGACACATTCACATCCCTTTGTATGGCTGTGACTGGTTGTGTTGTGCGTCTCCGCAGGATGTCAAATGTCTTCCGACAACGATGAACTGGGTCTCTTGCGTGGGGAGGCTGACTCTCTTCCCCCCCCTCCCTGCCTCCCTCCGCCCCCACTTCCCTTCCAAATGATGACAAACTCTCTAGAATGCCTGTGATGCATGACTCATAAAGATATGATTTTTTTTTTTGAAACGCTATTGAGGTGAAGATTATACGGAGTGGAAGTGCGAGGAGGAGCGAGATGGAGACAATAAGACAGAGGCGGAGAGAGAGAGAGAGAGAGAGAGAGACGCTGCGCCTCAGATGAGTCTTCTGCTCGAGTTGACAGTCACGGTTTCTGTCTCAATCTGCAGGACGGATTTTAAATAATCTGTTTTTTTTACCCACTTATTTCATGACTTTAAGACGAGTCAGAGAAGGGAAAAGAGGAAAGCCTGCAGCACTGTTAAAAAACTCTTTTCCTTACCGTCTGTTTCTCGTCATCATGTGAGCATTCATCTCCAGTGCAGTGAAACAAGGCTAAACAAGGATAAAGATAAGGTCAAACACACATGGACACAGTTAATCTTCATCCCGTCATTCCCAGCCCTGCACATGAGATAGTACTCCTTCAGGAGAGCCTCCATTATCGCTCTAAGTAGAACAAAAAACACTAACAACTGCTCTTTTCTGTGTCACTGAACATTATTGACGATGCATTATGGGGGCTAAATCTGGGGAAGGGAAATGCAATTTGACTGGAGCCAGAGCTTCTCAGTCTGTACTCGCGCAGAATTAAGAATTTCACTGTCTCCAATATTGTCACCATGGTCGCCCTATCTCTTCATTCCACGCGCACCACCATCCTCTACCCCCATCGCCTTCCATTCGTCCATTTAATTCATCTCCTTCTCTGCCTCCATCTCAACCCCCCCCCCCCCGTTTCCCTTCACTCTGCTTTTCCCCCTCTCGCATCTTCCAGCACGTCGAACTGGTGAAGGTCATTTTAGTGTTACAGACGGGGGGAGGGTGGGGGAGGGGGAGGGATGCGGTTCTATGGAACTGCAGCATTGGGTAACTGCAGGGAGACGGATGGATGAATGATTACTGTGGGAACATGAGAGCGCGGAGAAATAAAAAGAAGCGAGCGATGGTGATGGAGACACAATCTCCTCTCGACCTTTGTCTGTCTTCTGATGAGGACCCCGATCGCTTGTTGTGGTGTTTTTTTATGCATGAGCCTCTCTCGCTCACAAGAACTCTGCCTTTATGTGTGCACCAATGCATGCACTGCCATTTGTTTTCATTAGTGGTCCATCATGATGGTCACCCCCCCTGTTCAAATTACCTCTGTGTCAGTGACAGCATCATTGCTTTGGTTTTTACAGGAGCAGAATACTGAGAGTATGTGGGATTTTTTTCTTATTCGGTGTTTCCACAAACTAAAAACTAAATAAATAAAAGAGGAACAGATTAAGTGTCTGTGCCCCGCTCTAAGCACACGAGCATGTTTTGCTGATTAGCTCATCAGCGGCAACAGAAACTCGAATTAAATGTTTGCCTCAAAGGCCAAAGAGCACATTAGCAGCAAAGCAAAATTTCAGCAGAGCAATAAAGCAAAGTTGAAGCTGCTCCAGTGAAGTCTGTAAAAAAAAAAAAAATTAATCGCAATGCTTATTTGCAACTTTACTTTTACTTTGCAATATGTTTCCCCTCAACACTGCTTACTATATGATTGTTTGCTTTTAGCAATACTTTATTAATGTTAAATGAATCCCAGGAACTGGCCCAGAGATCTTTACAGAGATCTCGCTGAGCCCGAGATTACAATAAAAGACAGCTCTCAACTGTTTGTTTCGAACCTTCAGGGCTTCATAAAAGAGGTAATGGCGCAGATACACACCAAAAAAAACTGCGTTAATTAGAACTTTCGTTCTAGGTCCGCTTTAAGATTAAGTTTTTTGACCTGCTGAAACTCTTTTCTTGACTGCAATCGGTAAAAATATCAATAACGTGAAGTTTTTCCCTCGTTAGATGACAATACCGACAACAGTGTACCACTATTGGGGGAAATTTGTAAACGAAAGCTGCCACAGTGAATTTGTCAGTGAGATGCTAGAGGATGACACATTGGTTTTGCTGTGCTTCCGTGGTGTTATGCCGCTTTTCCGCTTCATGGGCCTGGCACAA
Organism: Microchirus variegatus; assembly: GCF_963457635.1. NCBI lineage: Eukaryota > Metazoa > Chordata > Actinopteri > Pleuronectiformes > Soleidae > Microchirus > Microchirus variegatus. The sequence continues at coordinate 9,888,528 of NC_139823.1, forward strand.
CTCGCCTCGGCACTGCACGGCACAGCACGTTTTTCCATGAGCGATAGTACCTTGAACTTGGTATTTTTTAGATCCAAGCAAGCTGAGCCGATACTATGCGCGAATCAAACTAAACGATGCTGAACTATAGATCAACAACTTCAAAATCAAGGAAACTTGCATTCATCTCCAACATTTAGCATGGAAATGTCTAAAATCTCAATATTTAACAGAGGAGTCAGGTATATTTAGTAAATTCTCACATGAGAGGTGCTCGTCTAACTGCTGCCTTGTTTGATTTCATTTGAGTCACTGAAGGTAAGCATTAATAATGAATCACTGGGCGACAACCACACTTTCAAAAAAAACCTGAATTATCCCTTAAAGAGACACACATTCTGTGGCTAAGTGTGACCTGTGGAAAACACATGAAAATCATTTCTAAAAGACTACATTTAAAGAGTTAAATCTGTGTTATTTGTGCTGTCTTTTGTCCATAAACTTGAAAGCAGCCACATGACACAGAGTTCCTTCTCTGTGAGCAGCCAAACTACGGCTACAGAAAGTGACTTTTAGATATTATTTTCCTTTTCTGCTCACGTCTGAGAAATCTCCCTGACTGTGTGTTTGTTATTATAACATTCAGGGATCGCATGCACGGGAGGTTCTGAACCTCTCAAATGAACAGCCATAGAGAAGCTGAGAATGCAAAAATAGAAAAAAAGCTGTCGATGTTGTGTGGATTTTGCCAAAAAATGTCCCCTGCTGTGTCATTGTCAGACTTGGAGCTCTGCAGCTATCTCCCCCTTCTACCCACAGGTATAAAATGGCTCAGTATTTAGCAAAAACCTGAACCTTCCCTTCCTCCCTGGAAAGTACATATATATATATATATATATAGAGAGAGAGAGAGATGGAGTTGAGAGGGAGCTGCAACAGAGCCAAAGCTCAGCCTCTGTTCCTGCTGCTCAAAACTGATGCGCCGCATCAACATGAGGCAGAGGCAGCTAATAATCTGTGGAATTAAATGAATGGCAGTCGTTCCCCTTCCCTCGCGGATGGTGTAGCCTGACTGTATTATACAGATTAATGGCACTCTTGTCGCGATAGAGAACATGAAAGAGTAGGCGCATGTGTTTGCATGAGCAGTTAGGCTTACAGATTTACCTGTGGCTTATAAATATTAATCTGATCTTCTCCATCAACCGAGGCAGTGCCATTCACTTCACCCTCCTCCTCCCCTTCTGATTTTCTCAGCGACAAGAAGCAGGACGACCCTGGCATTTACACGCTAATGAAAACAATCAAGGCGAATATGTTAATCTGCCCGACTGAAACAAAACTGTGCTCCTTCAAAAAGGCCAGATGCTCCTGTGAGTAATCACCTATGGCGAGGGGAAGCCATTTAGCCATAATCGTTATGGCTCTGTATCTGACCTGTGAATGAGCTGTACTTTACACACACACACACTGCAGCATCACATAGAGAGACGATGAGGTTGTCTCTAAAAGAAAAAACTAAAAAAAAAGTATGAATGGTGCTCAATACAAAGTGTGAATCACTATGCAAAAATGCAAAAATAATTATATTATTCATACAGTGGACTAATCCTGGTAAACCAGAACAAATGGTGCAATGAGCTTAACTGTTCATAAGAGCACTGTTGGCTGCTTGAATTGAGCTGATAACAGCTGAGAGGGAAGGGATTTTTTGTTTTTTTTAGACTGGCATAGACATAACAGAGCTAATCACAGAAGAGTAATCGACAGCGTACATGGACTATAGAGAAATCAGAACGTTAAAAAACAGCTATCACTGATCAATATAGTGTTCTGTGACATGGATCACTGACTGCAAATTTAAGGGAACATGTGATGTCCATATGCAGAAAGTAATAATGAATAAAACTGTGAAACAACAATACAATTTGGGTCAAACTTACACTCAAACACATATGAAAACAAATACGATAGGTCATGTGTGAGAGGTGTCAAAATCTGTAAAATGGTAAGTGGTCTGTATTTATATAGCGAATCTCTAGGAGCAAAAGTGGGGTTATGCATCTTGCTCAAGGACACATCAGCACGTATCATTTTACAATAAACCCCAAAAAATAAAATATACAATTAAGATAAATGTGGTTTGGGTCAAAGCAGAGCCAGGCTGAACTACAATTTGCAGCAACAACGTAAGATCTTTAGGTTTAAGTAACATTTCCCCATCATTATTTATTTATCTTGTCAATGGTGACTTATAGGGATAGAAAACATGATGGCAGACAAGATTTACATTGACTTCAGTGTCACCTGATAGGTGAGGAATAACATTTCACCAAATTCTGGATGAAATGTAATGAACTAGGGTTTTAATTTAAAGCATAGATGTCATGGTAAGTGAAATGCAGTGCTTGCATGAGCACAGTATTTAAAAAAAAAGGCCTTAGATGACACTTACTGTCAAAGGTGTCCAGAACTCGAAGCAAAGACGGGGTCAAAAAACAGCGTCCAGTATACAGCACGAGGACAGACACAAGGGGAAAAGAAATGGGACGCAGAGTTTTATGAGGACAAACGGCAACAAGGTCAGGGAATCACAGTCGAGCACATAAACAAAGAGGAAGCCAATAAAACACATGTGAGACGCATCAGAGCAAAGCAGGTCGTCAGAACACAGGAAGTAAAGGAGAAGGTGTAAGAAACGGCAAAATAAAACAGGAAGTAAAGCCATGAAGTGCACAAAAGATAAGAACAAACAGAAGTCTGAACATGACAATAAAACGTGTTAATTATTACACATATTACAGATAATTAAAAGTCAGATTTTAAAATTTGACATTCGTAAAACATGTTTCAACTGTCACCTCACACAGTACGTATAATGCAAGCCTCTCAGGGCTCGGTGTAAAGAGATTTTAATTCCTCCTTCATTGCTTGTACAAAGGCAGCGATGACATGTCCATTTTTACTCTCAGCTGACAGGATAAACACCAGAGCTGTGAAAAAAATCATTTTAATAAGGAGGATAAACAACTGTGTGTCTATGTGTGTGTGTCTGTGTGTGATTCTGACTGCATTTAGTCACGCTAAGGGGAAGGACAAAGATATAAAAAAAAAAACAGAAGCAATCGTAAGTGACAGAGAGGCGGGAGGGCAACATTGGACGGATTAGTCATTGCAAAGTGAAGAAGTGTGACACGCACATACATTTGAGGTGATGATGATGATGAATAAAAGAGTAAATGGTCAACTTTAGCGTCTGTCCCAATGAGTGAAAATCTAATAAAAAGAAAATTGTACATGAAAAACAGGCAGAAATAAAGGTCATTTTCTTTTGAATAAATGATTCAATTGTTCATTTATTACCGACACACAAAGGCCTTGATTGACCTGCTTTGAGACAGCGATGCCGTCACGATGTGGCCTCAATAAATGACAAAAAAATACATTCCCGCACTGGTTTTTTTACACCCATCGAACACATTTCTGATGTACTCTGATGTTCGGTGGAAGGCGTCGGCGTTAGTTTGTGAATTCATGTCTCAGATGCTGCAGCACTGGCACAAATCAAATACTGGCACCTTCCACTGGAAGACCTGAAGACAAGAGTCTGTGAATACATTAATGTCCCACTACAAACACCTCGGCTGCTTCTCATCTGTCATGTCGACACCAGCCAGGGTTGAAGGATGCGCTCTTGAGACGTTTTTTTTTTTTTTTTTTCATTAAAAAACCAGAAGAAATGGTGTGATCTGCACTCCTGTGATCTCTGCGTCTGTACGAGGTTGTGAGGACAAAGCTGGAATCGCACCTATTTTTTGTGAGGGACATTTCGGCCGATCCTCACAACCTCAGAGGGTTTTTCAGAGGGTTAGACTCGTGGTTTTGGACTGGGGTTAAAAATGAACCCTTTAAGACCGACGATGCGTTTGCACAAGCATACATTGCGTGACCAAAATTACACAACGTTTTGTGCCATCGGGAGAATTCCAACGGTTTCTGAAAGCTGAAAAGTCGCACGCCAACGCCAACACAAACGTGTGGTTATTACGGTAATTTCACCATCTTTGTCACCAGGAGGAAACACCTGTACATACAGTAAGTTTGCACATTTTTTTGCACACGTAAATACATTATTTTAACATGCAGCAATCTGTAAAAAACTGCTAGGTATTGAAAGTCATCAAAATGGGCAAAAGCACACATTTTCTGGCCCTTTTATGGTTAAATAAGCAACAACAAAAAAAAGTCCAGACAGGCATTTTGAGGCTTAAAGGGTTACGTTTGGTGAGGCTTACATTAAGGGCATTTCATTATGATTGTTAATGTTATGTCATGCGGCTATGGGAATGCATTATCACTATGAGTGTCCTCATCAATGCAGCTGTGCCAGAATGTGTGTGCGTAGCCTACAGGGTAGACATCTTTGTCCTCCGTTCAATACTGCTGTCACCGGCCCATGAATTATGGAAGCGTATGGAAGTGACAAAAGCACGGCCTACAGCCAAGAGACACTTTTATTGAGTTGTGAGATGTGATGAGTGTGTGTGTGTGTGTGTGTGTGTGTGTAATTGTGTACGCTTTGATTCTTTCCTCATTGTTTTGATAAACAGACACAGATCACTTCTCTCTCGCCTCCTCCTCCTCCTCCTCTCTCTCTGTTGACGCTACCGGCTACAAAACTCTCTTCAGTCTCCTCTCTTCACTCCCTACATTCAGCTGCTGCCACAGAACAAACAGTGGTTTTAAAATGCGGTTTCATTACTTACAGGAAAGAGCCAAGAAAGGTGCAGACGGTCATACAGGTGATATTCTCCACCACAGGTACACGATGTAATGGCAAATTCAATTTTCTTTGTCTCAGAGCTAGAGCTGCCCAACACTCCTTTCCTAGCACAAGATACCAGGGCCGTTTTGTGTATTCAAATTATGATACAGTCTAGACTCAACTTTGCACCTAAATAAAACATCCTGCAGGATACCTCTGGGGAAGGTCGACTGCGATAGACAAAGGGGTGTGAAAGCACGGCCTGTGAAGGCAGACCCCTGCAACAGACAAAGGGATGCGAGAGGGGTGTTCCTTAGGTATAAAAATTTAGCTCTCGCCATGCTCTGCGTCTTTCTCTTCTCTTTCCTTGTTGGCCGGCAGAAGTCTCTATTTCATTCTTCACCAGCAGCAGAAGAAGACAACAACGACAAAGGTTTATTCTCCTCTGAACTGACGGTAAAAGGGTTTTCTTTTCTAGGAGCACGAAAGCCTGCACTAAAACGTGGATGTATTTTTATTTTTTAACCGAGAAGTTTCTTTTCTACAGCAAAACTGTGCCGTATCAGGTTACTATAGCAACGCACATGGATGAACTCCTGTGATTAAACTCTGAAACTAGCGATGACGTGACGTGAAAACAAATTATGTGGAAGAGTGCATAACTCCATCGTCAAAGAATTGCAGGTGAATTTTAATTGATTCTCTTTATTTTTTACACGTGAGATGAATTTTACTAAATGGTGAAATGTACTGAAATAAATTAGGAATTGTGGATCACATCCCCTTCATTAACTTTTCATTAAAATGTGCTCAAAGTATAAGACACAATTATTGTTTTTAGATATTCACAAGTGTACATGTAAAAAAATAAAACCTGACATAAATACAACACCAAAGTGGATCAATGAGTATTTCACTGTCTGATCACGTTGATATTCTCCCTGGAGTTTACTGTGCGCAGAAAAATAAGATAAATTCAGAACCAAAACAAACTGAAAAAAAAAGAGCTCAAATAAGCACCACATTTTTCTCGCAGCACACACACACACAGTTTCACAGCTGCTTCTCTGCAATGCCCTAAAGTTGTTATCATGAAGTGGCATCCTGGAGCTTAAGGATGGGAGGGTGCATGACATGCGTCCCTAAAGAGTACAGTTCCACACACACACACAGTTTCCATACACATACACGACTACACACACACACACGGTTGTGTATTTGCTGTAATTAAGACACGCTCTTGAGAATTCTAGTTTTTAACATTTTCTATCTTTTCATCTATTTCCCAAAGGGGATTGTGCAAGTGAACACGATATGCATGGGAATCAAATTACAAGTATGCAATCTATTTATACTTTATAATACTTTATTCTGCAAGTGTGCCTTAAATTAATGTATGTAGGACAAATAAGGGACTTGGGGAGGTAAAAGGAGGTTCAAATGTACAAGGGTCACTGGCTCATAAAATACAGGGGAGACAGAAAATGCCCTTGATTTTACATTGTTTTGGGATTCTATGCCTCTCTTTTCACACATTCAGGTCAAGGAGAAAAGAGAACAGTCGCACTTTCGCACATTTTTATAGCTCTGAAGTTTCGAGAAGCATCTATAAAACCCACTAAGGATGAACCTGAGGCTGCCACAATAATAGCCTCATGAGGGGTTGCAGTACATGGAAGTGAAAAGTAGAGGAGAGAAAATGTTTCCACCTTCTCTGCTGAAGTGGTAAACAAACATCCAGACGAGGGTCAGGATCCATGGTTCTCAAACTATGGTACTCAACTGTGTAGTGTAACTATGGTGGCACTTGGAGAAATATCGGAAATACTGGGAATGCGTAGAAAATTAAACAAATAACAAAATAATACTGCGTGCAGTTATGAAATAATAACGTATACGTGTTGAGGGTCGGTCACTTGTGTCACGCTTTGTGCCGAATGGTCGAAATTAGCAAATTTTTCATGTTTGCATGATGAATGCGCAAAACCTTTTCGATAACTTCTTGCCTTTGATGCATCTAGTACAAATTATTGCGTTTTCTTTATGATGGTACGACTAAAGTGCTCGGACGAGATTGTTCATTTTCTACGAAGCCCGCAAATGGCCAAGATGGACGGCAAAATTCGGGGGCGCTATAGAGCCCTGGTGCCATTTTGGCTCCTGGTTAATTTTACTACACCAGTGTGTGAAGTATAAGGGCGGATGAGGACGATGATGAGAGTAAATGATCTTATTGGTAATGAATCTGCCTCCTGTGAAAAGTCCGTAGCTGACTTGTATTTGAACGTTAACGGCTTAAGGATGTTACTCCGAGAGCTCAATGTTTTCTCAGGTGGTGCTTGGTAGAAAAGGTTTGAGGACTTCTGGTCTCGATAATTGAGCGGACAGTTACAGCTGATTTTCTAGAGCAGTGACACGAAACACACAGTTTCAGTGAGTGTGAGACACACTCACTGAAACCTTATCCCGACTGAAAAGCAGAACAGAAGCGAGTGTAGCTGTTACTCCCTGCTGTGATTATTTACACAGCTACTTACAGCAACTTATTTTCACTTTGAAGTCCCTGAGGTGACTTCCTGTTTAAATATGCAAAACCTTCATGATCACAAAAATCAAAGTGCCTCCTTTGATTTTTTTTTTTTTTACAAAACAGTTTGCTACCTCCGCTTAAGAAAAAACACTTTAAAGCACCTTTTTTTTCTTTAATCAAAGAGATGGAAACACTTAAGAAGATAATTCTTACCCAGTCTGGATTAATTGTCAGCGGGGGATTAGTAATAAAAAAGAAAGTGAAAGTTAAAGGCGCCATATGTAAGAATGTGGCCAAAAACGGTTACTACATTCAAATTCAAAATACCGAGGTCTTTTAGGTTTCGTTTTCTGACTTAACTGGCAACCCGTGGTTGCTCGGCAGCTGAGACTCTACTGACTGCAATGATTGGTAGACACCGTTAGGTGGCACCACATGCCAAAACATGATTTCAAAACATAAACATGATTTGCAGTCTGCAAAATATTTTATTTTTAATGCAAATATTTTGGCTGTACTGTTGTTGTTGGTGAGTTCAGTTTGTTATATGAACATTATTCCTGAGTCTCTGTGACATATTAGGAGGATTTTACGGCCAGTTGCTTTAGATTTATTACATAATGCACCTTTAAATCAGGTTATCAGCATTATTACATTATTTTGATTCAAACACAGTCTCAAATTCATGCTAAGACAACCAACAGTCTTCACAGGATTTGACTACTTTAAATATAATAACACATTTCTCAAACCAAGTGACACCCACCATCCGTCGACGACCGTGGTATTAGTTGTACCTGTCTCTGTTCAGGTCAAAGCTGTCTGAAGCTTTTGCTCTACTTTTCCCTCCATTAGGCCATTTCTGTGCAAAGCTGTCCATAAGGGTTTGACATCAATTCTCATTTGTTGCACTTTGAAGTCTCATTAATTCACAATTACTGTGAGGGGAAAACAGAAGAGAGGGCGCAGTGAAAACGAGTGGAATCTGAACGTAGACCAGGATTCACTGGAATCATATTGCATTGATTATGATCTTTTTCAGCTAGACAACTACTGATATTTTTGCCATTATTTATGACTAAATAAATGTTAATATTAGTGTAACTGATTAAAAATATCCTCAAAAAAGACATGAACGGGGGACAAATCCAATACTCCTCTCGAGCAAAGTGCGTCACATCAGAGCTGGAGCACAATGACAGGCCCGGCCGTGTAATAAAAGACTGATATCTGCATTTTGAATACACGGGCGGAGGAGAAGGATTGGGTGAAATGAAAGATGTGCCCGGGCCATTGTGAAGAAGATTTATTGAGTCACATCCAATGTTACAAAGAACACAGTACAAAGATTACTACGCTGTTAAGAGCTGGTAAGAGGCGAGGGGGTTCAGGCACACGGCTTAGGACTTAGGAGTGATGAGAACAGATATGCAAAGAAGTTCATCTTCTTAGCAGCGAGACTTGAGGCTCACGCTGCACATGCACCAGCTAATAGAGGTTGACCTTTTGCAGTGTAGAGCCAATCATTTACAGCAGGAACACACCTAACTGGGATTATTCTCTAACTCGGATGACTGGATTTGGTGCGGGCCAAGGTATATATTTAATAATATATAACAGTACACGTATAGAAACATACTACAACGCTTTCAGTCCTGATGCAATAGTCGCCGAGGTTTTCAGTCCCGTACCTCTTTGCGTCCCAGCACCGCGTCGTATATCTTCCCCGTCAGGCGGTGCTGGACGTTGGTGAAGCCGGCGGCAGCCAGCAGGGCACTGTACTGGGCAGCTGTCCTCTCCCTGCCCTCGGTCTGCACCAGCATGTTGAGGGAGTAGAGCTGCACGGTTAGAGGGCCAGAGCCGTCTTCGTGGAGCAACGCCTCCACCAGCAACACACCGCCTCCTGTGGGATGAGCCGCAAGCAAGGAAGGAAGGAAGGAAGGAAAGAAGGAAGGAAGTCCTGAGAGTCCGTACTTATTTGTTGCAGAGAATGTGATGCAAGGTGATTTTAACAAGTAGCAGTCACTATCTGTTAGAAACATGAGAGTTAACACCAGGGCTGCAACTAATGATTATTTTCAGAATTTAATTTAGTCCTGTGACCTGTCCAGGGTGAATCCTGTCTTTCGACCTATGTCAGCTGGAACCAGTGTCCCCGCTACCCTCGCATGGAGGATAAAGCAGTAAAAGATGTATGGCTAATCGCTTGGTCATAAAATGTTGAAAAATATGATGATGACAAACTAAAATATTTCCATTTTAATGATTTCTTTGTTATGTGGCTCAAAGAAACCAGAAAATATTCACATTTAAGAAGCTGAACAATCATAAAAAACTCAAATCAATTAATCACTTACCAAACTAGTAATCAACTATTAATTGAGTAATTATTTCAGCTCTAGTTCGCACACTGCAGACTAATCACGAAGCACTAATCACATACGGTTTCATGAGTCGCTTAAATGTGGTATGAAGGGTTCACTGGTAACAATTTTTGTGCTACAACCTGTATTGTTGATGGCTACATTTAAATGATCAGGGATCATCTGTGAATATGTTGTTAGAAGTTAAATAAGGACTCCTCTACTTGGTGGTTTCAGGTTGTTTTCCTCTGTCCTCAGTAAAATAAGACTTCTTTTAATAAATTCTCTTTCTTGCTCTGATACACACATACAAAAGACACATGAGGTTTCCTGCCTCCTGCTTTTTTCTGTGTCTTTGATCAAAGTCAGAAGGACAGACTTTACTGGGATCAGCTGCATTGTGGGTACACAATCTGCCACCTTGTTTCAGGCAGAAAAGAAAAAAAGCGCGCGCACACACACACACATGCGCACAGACCTGGATTGCAGGCTTCATAAACTCTACTGAGGAGTTCTATGCAGCGTTCGTCCGTCCAGTCGTGTAGGATTCTGGCAAGGATGTAGAGGTCAGCCTGCGGGAGGGGGTCTTTGAAGAAATCCCCTAAACACACACACACACACAAAGAACATTTAAATGCACGGCCTTCCTAAGACACCAACGTCGTATTTGATTTAATTATTTCATGTAATTATTAATTCTGCTGACAAGCCTTGCAGTAATATGACAATGATTCCATCAGTGGTTTACATACTCCAACATAATTACATCAAACCAGTGACATCTGCTGCAAACTAATTAAGTCAAATTTATGTGAATGAAAAGTTGAACGAACTGCTGCCTAACGTTCAGTGGTGAACTAGTTAAGGGAAAACGTATGAGGGGTTTTGGTTAATGGATTATCTAATGTTACTATCCAATTCAATCCAACTTTATTTATAAAGTTGGATTTGTTTCAGCTGCTGGATAAACAGCAGCTGAAACAAAATGCTGGACATCAGAGATAAATAAAATATAAAAACATAAGACCTAATAGACATAAGAACAAACAGTAAAATACTGTAGAAAATATAACAACAACACAAAGTCATACAATAAAACTATATTTAAAAAAAACGTCTCATATTGGGTTTTAAGATGCGTTTTAAAACGAGCCGAGGAAACATTACTGTTTATCTGAGTGGATAAACAATAATGGTGAAATAAAAATGTATGTGCATTGATACCTGATGTCGCCCGGCAACATGTCCATGCTGCACACAGGAAGTTATTACAGACGGACAGAGCAGCAACATTGCGCGAGTAAAGCAGTCAATGTCAACTTGATTTAAATAGCACATAAATAAACAACCTCAGCTGACCAAAGTGCTGCACAGGTACAAAAAATACACGGCAGACACATGTAAAACTGATCAAAATGCAAAAGCAAAATGCAAAATAAATACATAATAAAATAAGAAAGAAGCAGCGCAATTGAAAAAGGCAAGCTGTCTAGCTCATCCAGAATTGAATGCCATGGTGCAGAGCGTCTCTAGAGTCTGAGCTGCTCTTACATGAGAAGGTTAACTTTTCCACAGACTGGGGTCACAGACACTGAAAAAGGCTCCATCACCTCTGCTTTTTCACCTTGTTCTAGGAAACATCCTGGAGGCAACTGGCTGCAGGAGTTCATTACTCTCGCAGGAGTCTGGAGATGTATCAAGTGGCATCATAAATATGTTGGGGTTAGCGCATTTAAAAGCTTAAAAACTAGATAATAATATTATAATAAATACTGAACTGGACAGGAGGCCAGTGGAGGGAGGACAAAACTGGTGTGATGTGGTCACGCTTTCTTTTTCAGGTTAGAAAACAAGCTGCTGCTAATGACGAAGACACGACTGTTGCACACCCACATATAGAGAAAATGTCAGTAGTCCAGCCTTGACGTAATAAAAATATGAATAACTCTCTCAAAGTCTTTGTGGGGGAGGTAGAGTTTTACCTTTGCCAAAAAAGCTGTATGTGATTTCAATCATACTCTATCCTAAGTGCTCACATACGTCTTTCAGCAGCCCATTACGCACTGCAGCTTCAAGTTAAAACCACATTAACTAAAGAGGGGTCTACACCAAATAGAAAGAGAGATGGATGTACTATAGTTAGTATCTTACATTTTCAGATGACATGTTGTCACTTTGAAAAGGGGGGCTTAAAATGGGCCGTCTCATCAGTCTCAAATAGAACCTGAATGAATGAATGAATGACACTATTAAACCTATTTTCTCTACCGGCCCAAAAAGGCAAAAGCACTTTGGTGGAAAACCTATTTTCCAGAACCAGAGGTGCAGTCGCAGCAATAACAAAGAGATCTCAATGATCTCTGTACACTATTCACTGAATCTCGCCAACATTACCAACATCTCACCCTCTAAGTACTCTATGACGACAGACGCATAAACACCAAGACGGCTGAAGAAGGAGCCCATGTTGAATAAGCTCTACACACCTCAATGGCTTGGTACCGTTCAACAGTTTGGGGTCACTTAGAAATTTCCTTATTTTTGATATATAACATTAAATCTATTCTATAAATGTCTGGTTTTTAATGGAATATGTACATAGGTGTATAGAGGCCCATTTCCAGTGTTCTAATGGTACATTGTGTTTGCTAATCACGCTAGAAGGCTATTGGATGATTAGAAAACCCTTGTGCAATGATGTTAGCACAGCTGAAAACAGTTCTGCTGGTTCTTTGACGAAAGGGCAAAATTATTATTTTGAATAAAAATCATTATTTCTAATCTTGAATGTCTTGACTATATTTTCTATTCATTTTGCAACTCTTTTGAATAAAAGTGTGACACAATGGAAAACACAAACAAATTGGATAGGTGACCCCAAACTTTTGAACGGTATTGTATGACACCATGTCTGGTTCCTTTGAAGGCACCATCTCATCCTCTTCGGTGCATTGTCTCCTGTGCTTTTTGTTTTGTTTTTGACAACTTTGATTTACACTAAAAATCCTATAAGCATGCTAGATTTCCTGCAGTCAGTGCTGTGCTGTCTGAAATCACCTGTCTGACCCCGCATGGGCTTCTTCCTCTGCCACAAATGATCGGAACAGATGTGATGGCTGTGCGATTCTGCTCATTAAAAACCACAAACTAATGCCCACTCAGCCTGAGCCAGCTCAGAGTGAGCTTTACGCCTCAGTGCAACACGAGTGCATAAACTTACTCTACCCAGAGCGTCATGGAGATGGGAATCTCCACAATGAATCCATGTGTAATTGCTTATAGACTCTGCTGCTGGAGCTCCTCTCTCTCCAGGAAATGACAGATTCTCTTTGGATTTGACACAAACATTTGCTTTGACTCAAGGATAAACTAATTTAACTGCCTCAAGAATATATACGTGAATTATGATCTGACAGGAATAAAACCACAGGGCAGTACTTCATGAGGCAGTATTCTGGATGATATACACTCTTTTGTGCATATGTGTGTGTGTGTGTGTGTGTGTGTGTGCATACTGGCTGTATACGATTATGAATGGCAAGTGGTTTCACCCAGTTGTAACGACATTACCTTGGTGAAAGCTTATCCTCAGGTCGGCCTCGCTGACAAAGTGTTCCCTCGACATCCGCACTACCTTGGGGAGGTCAAAGATCTTCACAGTGCATTCTGGGTAGGAGGACGTGCACTGTTTGGCTAATGCTCCGCTGCAGCCTGGAGCGGGAGAGAGAGAGAGAGAATTACTTAGTTACAGCACGGTGAATACACGGGGGGGGTATCACAAGAGATGCTTTCAGGTACGCACACATCATTTATTTGCATGATTTGTATTCGCGTGTATGGGCTGCTTTGGGAATCCTGTTCATCTACATTCATGACAATGAGCCACATGAAATGAAGTGAATGTAGAGTGACACAGAGTCATGAGCTGTGTATAGAAACAGCAGAGGTGCAATTTAGGAATCCTATTAAGGAATCTAATCTGAATCTAATCTGAGGGAAAACGTACACACACGCAAACACATACACACGAACGAAAGCGTGCACGGAGATTTTTGATTTGATTATCTGGCGAAAAGTGACTTCACATGCATTCAAACAGGGTTTAAAAACGCTGACCTTTCAGTGCATTTGAAAGTCTTTGTTAAAGCAGGGCCTGTTCATCACTGGATGTCTTTAGTCTAGATTGAATTATTTTATGGATCCCAGGAGGGAACATGATACTCAGTATCGCCATCACTGAAATCACTGGGTCAGATATCAGGGGGAAAAAATCAAATACAATCCCCCCAAAACCACTAAATATCACATAAATACTTCACTAAATAAAAAAAAGTATAACCAAATTAGGCTTTTTGAAATGGCTGGTTGTAGCTTCACCAGTGCAGGTGGTACCCCACGTTTCACCCTATGCCAGCTGGGATTAGCACCAGTGCCCCCGCCCCCCCCCCCCATGACCCTCATGCTCGGGATAAAGTGGTAGATGATGTATGGATGGATGAAAATTTCAATGTCATTCATGCAGCACAGCACAAGATAGATAGTGATAGAGCGAGAAAAGAAACAGTGATGGTGATTCACTGAGGTTGAATACAGATCGAAGGGTCGCACTTTAAATCTAGCTGTGTGTACATTTTTTTGTGTTGAAGCCAAAACTGCCAAACTCGTAGTGCCGGGCCCTCCTAACACGACCTGCTGCTACTCAATCAGTTACAGCTTTATTTATTTATTTCCCGCTCTCCAGCTTTCTCATTTCTCAAACACACACTTTAGCTCTTACATGAAACCAGGGTTCAACAGCAGATGAAAAATATCAAACAGCAAAACAAGGAGGAACAAAACAGACACAGAATGCAACGTACAAGACCTCGAGCGAACCTGACCGCCTCACTTTTTTTTTTTAATGACGCCCTTTGATGGGAGGTTTGTGATTGTTAAAGTGCAGCCATATGTCACTGTGCTGTGTCAATATTTTCTTCTCTCCTTTGTGCTCTCAGTCCATTTACTTTCTTGGCATGCTGAAGGCATTTCTATTCATAAAAAAAAGAATCTCCACATTTTTATTTTCAATGAATCAAAATTGCACCACTATTTGTACTCTGGTACGCCGGTGGTGCTGGGATTCTCTGAAATTCAGTTTATTCACATGTTGGTGGCAGTGTTGTCATGAAACAAAGTACAAATACGTGATTTGTTTATTTTTTTGCTGGTGAAGAATGAAATAGAGACTTCTGCCGGCCGACAAGGTTTAATTTTCTTTGCAAAGAAAAGGTCAATCTGCACACCAGTGTTTGTAGCTGGGGAAAGACCCAGAGCATAGTGAGCCCTCAACATTTACACCTGGGGAACATCCCTTTCAGATCTCTTTGTCTGGGAAGGTGTCTGCCCCTCCAGGTCGTGCTTTCACAACCCTTTGTCTATGGGGGGCGACTCCCACAGAGGTATCCTGCAGATGCTTTAGTTGGGTACGAGTTGGGTCTATCCAACCTTATTTGAATACACAAAAGGACCTGATATCTTGTGTTAGGATGCAGTGTTGGGTCAGCTGTAGCTCTGTGACAAAGACATTTATTTTATCATTACACTAGCAACTTTTACGCCACTAGATTTCCTCTAACTGTCTTTGTTACTCGTTACTACCAAATAAAATCAGAAGAAGAAGACTTGGTAATGGTCTGTATTTAAAGCTTTTCTAGTCTTGACCTGCTTTACACTACAGTTTTGCCATTTACACGCCTCAACATGGGGTTAAGTGTCTTGTTGGAGGACAAATAGATTAGCAGATACAGGAATTGAACCCACAACCTTCCAGTTGAAAGACAAGACTTTTTGATACTTACAGTAAACGTCATATACTTTAAGACTTTTACTCAAGTAATATTATATTTTAAAAAAGGGACTTCAACTTCTCCTAAGTAATTTTCTAGAAGGCTACACTGCAAAAAAAATGCATCTGAAAATCCAAGAAAATATAACGACTATTAGGGGAACATTACTTTTTAGCAGCAACAAAATGGCACGTTTTCCTGAAACAAGTATCTTTAGCCTTAATAAGTAAATAAGTACAAAAAATGGTGTGATTAGATAAATACACGTCAATGACACGTACAGATATTGATTTTTTTGCAGTGTACTTGTATTTTTACTCAACAATCCCTTTTAGCTACTTTATATAAGACTGGTTGGTGAATACAGTTACTGCACAGAGATGAGAGTAGAGTCGTGACTGTGCTCTGTGTCAGTAGCCTGTTGTGCCAGCAGCTGGTTCTTTGTAGAGAAATGTGTCATTGTGGTATTCCAGATGTTTCTTATGCACATTTACAAATACATTCATATAGAGTAACTGTACTGATATCTGTTGATTATATGCTATTTTTAACACCACAGAACGGTGTGTTGAATGTCACATTAAAATATATGGAGAAGCTTCCCACAGACAGCGTATTTACACTGCGAGTGGGGGCTCAGATTTGGCTGATAATGTCACGGGGGTGTTTGATTAAAGTCAGCCAGGTGGCAGATAGTTGGACGGACATAGAAGACGGAAAGACTGGGCACCTGCACAGCAGGTGTGTGCAGATACAACAGATGCTGTGTGAGAGACACACAGGTCTTCATGGGACACTGCAGTCACAGCCCTTCACCCTCCTGCTGTCCACTCGCTCACTCTTTTTGGGTGATCCGCCCTCATGCATAAACATTACTCTTAAACATCATGGAGAGAAAGTTGCACGGAGAACAAAAATGACAGGACTGACTGTGCTTTCGGGGACTCTTAGCTGAGCATGTGTGCTTTTAGTGGCTTCACAGCTCCACAGTGTGGTCAACTGTGGTGTCACACACACAGGCGACTGTTTCAGCTGAAACTTAAATTGTTTCCTGCTAAATATTGTGGCATCATCTGCAGTATGGTTTTCTTAAAGAAGTGCCCCTTTACTGGTTAAGTGCACATTAAGACTGGATTTTCATACATGATTCCTTAGTGAGTACAGTCTTGTGTCAACAGTAAGGCTGAACAATGAATCAATTTCAAAATAAAAGAATGCAATTTAATTCTTATACTGTCAATTCAAACAATTTGTGTCTTCAGGTTGCCATACTTGCACAAGAATAGGGAGTAATAAATGTAATAATGGTGTCGTGTGGTACTGCTCCATCACATTTTAATATTTCAAATCAATTACACAGTGAATACTCAACTGAACCTCGACTTCAAATGATCATAGTGCAAATCAAATCACATATTAGATATTTTGCCTGAATTTAAGAAAACAGGATGAAACAAAATGATAGAGCACAGGTAGCATTTCTCAGACTTTTAAGGTTTTTATCTTCATTATTCACATCGTTAGGTTTTCTGCGGATGAAAACTCTTGACGGCAAAAGATGAATTTGTACCTTTTTTTGTTTCCTTTGTTTGCTTTGATCCTGCTCTGTTCTCACTCAGTTTGTCTCTACGTTTGTTGGCAAGCTCTCTTGGCCTCACGTTGTCGAGATCACACAGTGTTTGTTCAAGAATTTTGCGAGGAATGTGCGGTTCAAAGACGTTTCATCAATACATCTGACACAGACAGTGATGAAAGCCTCTTAATATTTAATATCTACTGAAAACTGGCCTGCAACACCATGTTTTACAATGATATATGTGGATGCTGTTCACTTCCATACTGCATTAATCTGTTAAAAATGTAAGTTCAAGGATAATAGGGTATTAACATTTGTATCCTGCTGTGCAAAAAATCACATTAAACTGATAAGAACTACGTCCACATGAATGTAAAATTTAAAAAACGTTCATTATCCACACTTAAAATGTCTCATCTCTTCGCTGTTAAGTGACAAACTCATTGATTACAGCCATTATTTTGGCAATAACAAGCAATAAATTCACCCTCAATTAACTAAAGCAGCAGTGACACCATGAGGGATCTTAAACAAAGAGTTACTGAGCATAAAGCAGCCAAAAAACAAAAAAAAACAATATGGATTATTCCATTGCTTGATATCACATGATACAATACGCGATACACGGTCCACGATACCAATAATATCACAATACAGCGATTCTGTGATAAATCAATATATTGCAAGACAATCATAGAGATAAATCAGGATATCTGAAAAGTTAAAAAAGTACAGGATTTCTATATTTATTGAGTGCATAAAGTCTATGTAATGAACTTGGATGGAGCATCTCTTAATGTAGCTTTATTTTCTGATGAGATATTGTGATGGAATCAATTTTGTGTTGGAGTGTCACTTTTGAAAATAACACTGACGTATTATTGATGGTGTTTGTTGCTTATTTTATGGAATATTTGTTTCCACCCAGATGTTGCCAAAAAAAGGATGCTGACTTTGTGATGGATCACGTGATCCGCTATTTAGCTCAGCTGAGTGAACCTGAGGAAGCCACAAATAAACACATTATTCACTCATGAATAAAACTGTGTCAATTAATTTCAATGTGCCCTGGCTGTTCCCTTTTATATTTTTGGGCCAATAATCGACCAATATTAGTTATTTAGTGACAGAGAGAGCATTAACCTTGAGCAGCAGCAAACTGTTGTTTCTCGTTCATCTCAAATATATCATTAATCATGTGCATGTGTAAAAATAATGTAAGAAAAGTGAGTGTGACGGGTTAACAAGGGAGCCTCCAGGTGGAGGTGACGTGGAGGTGACTTTGAGTTGTGTGTGTGTGTGTGTGTGTTGGGGAGCATGACCGATTAACTAAGAGTCATTAACTCACAGAAGCTGTGGGCCATCTCATAAAAGGTCACAACTGATGGTGTGTGTTGTGGATACTGCACTGTAATATATGTTTTAATGCCGATGACTTTGAACTCGCAGCCTTATGGAAATTATAGATGTGACCACTTGATACCACAACAACTTGTTTTTATATCCTAGTGAGGACACAACACAGACATAATGCATTCCCTTGCCCCTTACTCTATCTTTAACCATCACATCCAAGCACCGAACCTTAAATCTTACCCTAGCCCAAGGATCTGCAACCTCTAGGGTTAGGGTTCAACCCCTCTCCACCAAACATAGGTAATCTGGAGTCACACATCTTATTTGACCCATAACAGGAAGATAACATCTAGTAAAGTTGTACATATACATATAATAACTTTGGAAAACTGTTGACATTTCATAGGAAAACACACAAAAAGGGCCCATTTTGAAATAAAACATTGAATTATGTAGATCTATTTGTGTCCTTGAAATAATTAGTGACCCACTTTGTAATAAATAAAGCAATGTTTGGATTTTATGTAGCGCGTATGTGGATCCAAATGTTCACTTCCTTCATGTACACAAAACTTTATTTAAGTGTTAAGGGTTAAATTAACTCTAAAACCAGTTCTTAATTCTGAAAAATAAAACTTTAAACTTGTGGGGCCCAGACCAAATGCCCCCACAAAGATAGGTTTTTATATTTTTTTGGACTTCACAAGTTATAAATACACACACACACGAATACTTACCCCCAAGGTCACAGATGACTTTGAAAGGTGACAGGTCAAAGGCCCCGACCACATCTTTACCACAGATGTTCCAGATGGAGTTCATCAACTGCATAAACTTCACCATCTCCTCATCACACCTACACACATCCAAACACAAAACACAAACAGTAATGATAAAGATACCGTTACGTCCCTGTCACGCTCATGGAAGCAGCATCGTTGCATCAGTGTGAGGTCAAAATGCATCACAGACTTCCTAAACAACTGGTTTGAGTGTCGCCGTACATCAAGGAGGTCATTTACAGTGATTATAATTGTGATATGATCACCCAAGATGCATCACTAAGCGCAAACAGGGAATAAATCATATTTATTTTGTCAGTGTTTTCGTGCTGCTTGCGCTATGTCCACAGTAAACAGACAAACACACACACACACAGTGTGTATCCTCACATGCTGGTTCCCCCCCTGTGGTGATGAGTGTGTACATGTGTGCATGAATCTGAGACAGGGTGTAATAGAATAGAAGGGCCTGTGGTGACGGCTGCTGCTCTGAGGAATCTCTCCCTCACCATCACGGCTTTCAAGCGCACACACACACACACATGCTTTCTCACACTCTCTCTTCCTCTGAGCATCCTCTTCTATGGTCTGTCCTCACTTCACATCACTGTACTAAAGCGATAAGGTTGTTGTTACATGATCAAACTTTGGGGTGGCCTGAAGCTCTACAAGAACTTTGAAGGTTTGGTTGACAGGGACTAAGGGAAGGTGACTCAACGCTGCAGCTTTAGACTCTGGTTACATTTGAAAAGATGGAGGAAACTGCGAGGTCAGATAGACTGTCGGCTTATATGTGGTGACAGGCTGAACAAACAGCAGCTGTCTCTTATTCATATGAACAAAAACCCTGGTGACTTTATAAACGCTACTTTCTATTGTGAATGAATTGTTCCATCTGCATGCCTAAGGGACTAATTGTGGAAAATACCAATTTTGCTAAAGCCTGGTACAATGCATATCTTCCTGTTTAATGTTTTATCGTGCACCGTCTCGCTCTAAAGTAGCTCTAACCCAAACATACAATCTAAATGAACTGATTTGCCATCTAGGTTTGCTATCTTTTGACTACATTTAGCTTTGGTCGATGCCATTAAGGGGTTTGCATGATACTTTCCAAATGACAGTGTAAATGACTTGTTAAGAACAATTCAGTGGTAATGTTAAACTGAAAGGCTGAATGTTGTTTCTTGTAGAGAAGCAGGTGTTGGTGATGGTTGCTCGCATCAGTCATTCAATCAGTCAAACTTTATTCATGTAGCACTTTTCATACAAGGCAATGCACCTTAAAGTGCTTCACAGTATAAAAACAAAATCAAGTGAGTAAGTAAATAAATAAATGAGGTACGAATGTTAAAGGACAGTAAAGGGTATAATAAAATAATGTGTGTCGGAGCCTAAAATCAAATAAAAGAGTACAAAATACATAATACAGCTCAGATAAAAGCCAGGTTAAAAACAAATATGATATATGTGTGGGCCTGAGACAATTAAGAGCTTTAAAAATGAATAAAAATAATCTTAAAATCGATTCTAAAAGAAACAGGAAGCAATTTTTAAAGTGGGTGTAATGTGTGCCATCTGTTGCATTTACACTAAAAAGGCTTTTCTGTTTACAAAAGACAGCAGTGTTAAAAACTGCTGCTTGGTGGATGTTGGACTGGTTGTCAGTCCATTATAGGGAAAATATCCAGAGAAAAACAAACAATCACACACATATTCACACAATAAACTAGTGTTTGAAACTCATTTCCAAAATAATGTATGACAAATCAATATTATCCATACTTAACAGCATAAAACTCTTGTTTCATGTATTTGTGGATGTTCATTTTCAGTAGTAAATTTCAAAACCTCTCAAAATCCAGTCTTTCCTGACAATTTTCTTCCAAAAATCTGTTGAGCTTTCTTGTGTGTGTGAGTTCAAGCTACAGATGGGATGAGGCTTGTGTAAATTATTCAGTTGCAGCACATGGCTAGTTAAATGGCAATGA
The DNA here is from genome assembly GCF_963457635.1 of Microchirus variegatus. Taxonomy (NCBI): domain Eukaryota; kingdom Metazoa; phylum Chordata; class Actinopteri; order Pleuronectiformes; family Soleidae; genus Microchirus; species Microchirus variegatus. The sequence goes on from NC_139823.1 coordinate 9,909,695, forward strand.
GTAAACAGGAGCCTGAGTCATCCAGTCGACTTTGACTCATCCTGCCGCTGTAACGGCGCTCCAAGAAATACAGTGAGTGTTTTCAGCGCTTGTTTCCTCTTGCTAATTTACCCACACAGTATTCACAAGGGAAATCAACTGATTCTCGACGTTACATTGTTGGTGCACAGCTGTTGATATTTTCCTTGTAGGGTATTTGGATCCGCTCAAGGGTGTTCTACATATTTTCGTGCGCATGGCAACTCTAATTTTGCATAAATCTTATTTTAATGAGGAGCTTTCTGTGAGATGAGCAGATGCCCCCCTAAAAATACATGAAAAAGTGAATGAAATGGAAAGATTAAGATTAAGATTAGATTAAGAAACCTTTAAGTCCCGCAAGGGGAAATTCATTTCTGCAGTGAGTTAATGAACACACACAGCACACAGTGAGGTGGAGAACATGCTAACCCAGCGCAGTGAGCTGCCATGCCAGTGAGCGGCGCTCGGGGAGCAGTGAGGGGGTTAAGTGCCTTGCTCAACAGCACTTCAGCTGCGGACTGGTCGGGGATTGAACCGGCTACCTTCCGGTCTCGAGCTCGAAGCCCTAACCACTAGGCCACAGCTGCCCCAAAAAAGAGACTAATGGATATTTATGTACAAACCTTAACTGCATCATATGTAAAAAATCAAGAGATGGTAAAATATACGATTGATGTTTTCTGATGTCCTAGTCTGCTAAATACTCAGATTTACTTCGTTAAATATGAGCTAATTCCTACAGTCATTTAAGACCATTTATGAACATATGAAGTTGTTATAGAGTCATTTCAAAGATATAATTCTCCAACTGTGTAGCAAATATTGTTCTCCCAAAAAGAAGAAATAAACAGCCCAAACATGACTCAGATAAACTGCTTTTGCTGATTTTTATGTACATTTTTACAGTCTGTGCATAGTGAAGCATGCAATATATGGGATTGTTGGTTTGCTAGTTTGTACATTTTATTATTAAGCTATAAAAACAATCACATACGTGTTGATATCAACACATATTTCCTCCTCCAGTCCACTTTCATCAGAGCACACTAGTTAAGTTTGGCAAATCATGTCATAATAAGGACAAGACAGGAGACTGTTTGGTTGACTCCGTGTTTCAGACGTGATGGACTCTGTTCCTTGAGGTCTGCCACTGTTCTACGCTGCAGGGCCACGTGCGAGCCAGTCGAAATCAATTAGCGAACTAAAGTTTGAAAATCTGAGCGTGTGACCTCTAAAAGCTGCTGATCAGCTGATCAGTCAACCATTAAAACTGCAGGCACCGGATTCTCAAAACACACAAGTCCTCAAGGACAATGTATCCTCTCTCTCTCTCTCTCTCCATCACACACACACGTTGCCTCTTAATGAATCCTAGTTTTTAGGAGGGGGAGGAGAGAAGTGTGACAGACCGGCTTACGATAGAATGAGGCCAAAGCGTACACACACACACACAAATGCTCGTGTATGTTAAACAAAGAGATTCTTACCTGTAGAGAGCTTCAAACAGGTCCTTAGAACTGACCCCAAAAGCCTTTTCATACTGGTTTCTCCCCTCTCTAGGACATGAAAATAAAAAATATACAGACAACCATGTGATCTGGTTACTGATGGTCATAGTCACAGTTGAAGTAGACGATGAATTTGACACAAACTTGACATCCATTTACATCCCGATTGTCTTCACCGCCATCATTCCCACAAATGTACTTAACTCGTCATCCACAGTGAAATTGATGCCGACTGTCCTCCCTCCCTCAGAAATAACAATGAGATCAATATCTTTTGAGACACTGTTCAAAGAGAAAAAGACGACCAGAATCCACAAACCGTTCACAGCCATCACAGTGAACTGCTGTGAACTGTGGATGATTTTGCTCATTTTAGAGATTTTAGAGTCGTACCTCAAAATCAAAATAAAAACTATGTCTCCATGCCAAAAAAAATGACGTCTTACTCCAACAGAAACAGACCATTTACGTTTGTTTAAACCGCAGTTACTGTACATCGATAAGATTTTCTACAGTGATTCATCAAGTAAAACAATTTCAAATAATTTTCTACTCGAGACCTGAACAATAAAAGAGTATGGTTTATATCATTAATGAAATAAACTAAGTAAAATCTTTGGCTTTTGGAGGGAAAAATACCTATTTTTATTATCTTCTATAGATTAAATAATTGTATCTGTGCCAAAAAAGTCCTGCTGCAACTTCACCGCAAGAAAGATGAAAAGATAAAACGTCGCTAGTCCATTCAAGTTAAATCTTTATCCAAACAGAAAAGCTAAATCCAGTTCAATGGAATAGAAAGAATGAATAGATGTTTTAGCAACTCCTCAGGGCAAATGTGTATTAAATAAACAGGAACTTGTGAACTGACCTGACAGCATCCGTCAGATAGTGCCAGCAGGAATAGATGGTCCTGGAGCTGTACTGGATGGACTGGAAGAGAGATAAAGGACTGGAGCGGGTCAAGTAGACACTGGCCTGATCTGTGTTACTGTAAAGCACTGGAACAGGTGGAGGAGAGGAAAGAAGAGGAGCAGATAAGAGGATGGTGACAGTAGACAGTGACAGGCAGACAGGACAAGTGTACATGCTGGAAATGCTAGAAAGACTTAGCAAGTGTGTCAAATGTGCAGGCTGACCTCGTCCATCGTCCTCCTGTGTGCTGAGCAGCTGCAGGCCTGTGCAGGCAGCCAGCAGCCGCTCTGTGCCATCCAGACTGGCTCCGACTGCCTGACTGATCTCCTCTGCAGACAGGGGGCGCCCTGCACCAAGCAAGACATCATACACACCCAGCTCACAGGACGTGAACACGGTCTGTTGTCAGAGAAAGGAATTACAATATTATATATTATTGTATAGCAACACCTTCGCATTTCATATAGTTATAGAGAACTTATCACTTACAATAAGATAATCTAAATGTTCATAAGGTCTGGAAGTACTTGATTATAATTATATTAAATACCAGTTGTAAATTTGATGGCTGTAATTTCTTGGTTAATTGTTAATTTCTTAAAAGACTCCAAGGTAGAATCATAGCAGTATTTAACAATATTCTGATACTTGAAGTTCTCTATAATTAATATACATTCTAATCACATTAACACAGAAAGAATAAATAGAAAAAATACTCAAGAAATGTTGAAAAGATAGAGAGAAACAAACCAAGGACAGAAAATAATAGCATTGCTTGAGAAAACATGGGGGTTTGGTCTATTTAGATCATTACAGCTTTATTATAGCCGCTTTTAAATATCACTGAATCCTCACACACTTGCTCTGTCACACGGTCATGTCTTAAATAGGATGAACCCATGTCAACATTTGTAACTTTAAAATGAGCATGTGGTTCCATGTGCTTGTTACCTTTGAGATGAGGAATCCTTCCATATATTCCAGTATTTTTCTGGGATACGCGTCAGCAGCAGGTGTCCCCTCAGGTGGGGTCATCTCTCGACACTCGTCCATGGCCACAGCTTTGACAGGAGCAAAGTGATGCGGTTCTCCGATGCTCCGCAACCTCTGTGGTTGAAGTGAGCTTCCCTTCGAGTCTGCAACAGGTGTATGTGCTGTATTAACGGCAGTGAAGAGAAAAGCAGACTAAAGCTACAGAAAGTGCCCACCAAGCAGCAACAGCAGCAGCAGTCAGAGTGGCAGTGGGCTAAGCCGATTACAGCCAGATAACCCAGATTAGAGCAGGGGTTCAGTCTGTGTGAGACAAAGAAACGACTCACAGAAGCGAAACACTGCTGCCTTGTTCATTATCACTCAGATGGAGACTTTCACTCACTCATACCAGAACAAAGTTTTCATGACCCCAAAAACAGACCTTTCATGGAATCTATGGCGTAAAAGATGTGTTATGATTTCCTCCATATGGCCTCATTACACTTGCACAGATGGACAAGTGATAGAATCACATCTAATGATACCACTTGTTACACATGCCTTCATGAGATTCAGATTGCGTCGACACTAATCATCAGTTCATTAAGGCAGAAGTGAACAGACACGCAGCATATGACATTTAGTTTGAAGTCTTACTTCATCTAGAGACAAAACAAATGGACAGACATTGTTTGGATCTTGGAAAAATAAGCATTTTAAGAAATTTGAAACTGTATTCATCATGAACACAAGACATTTTGTTGTAGACTAGAGTAAGACAGCGACAATTAATCAATTAGTAATGAACTACTTAACTCACAGTAAAAAGTATTTTGATGATTAATTGGTTGGGTCTGGATCCCACACGTTTTAGATGTTTACCTGCTCCGACACACCTGATTCAAACTGCAGAAGCCTGACAATGAGTCATTTATTTGAATCAGGTGTGTTGGAACTGGGAAATATCTAAAAACAGGACCAGTATTGAGAAACACTGATTTAAAGTGAACACAACAAATCACATCAATCCAGGTAATACTGAACAGATTAGGTGACATACAGAGATCAGAAAACAATATTTAAAAAAAACACTTGGTATTTACAGGATATAGCAACACAAATTGTACATCTTCACCAAAGGTTCTCGGACTGTATTTTTTATTTTAAGCACGTAAGTAAGACATGCTCTTGTGGTCCATGAGCATGCAGTACACATAACAAAACTGTTTTTCTCTCGTCATTAAATTTGTCAAAGGAAGTGTTAAAACTGAAACAGACTTCTCCCAAGCTCAAGTCCAACTAAACGAGCAGACTGTAAAGTAACTAACAGTATGCATATTTGAACCTTCCCATTCAGTGCAGGACACTCAGTTATGTACAAGTTGACATAATGAATTAGAAACATTGAACTTTACCCAAAAGCTCTGTGTTAAATATAATTCATTTGGATCACACTTGGACTAAACTGAAAGTCCCATACGAACGTCTCAAAAAAAACATTTCACTGCTACAACTTTTAAAGCTACAGAAAAGTATCCAGTAAAACAAATTGAACATTAAAACAGGAGTCACATTCCGTCAGGTCATCTGTACATGGTGCAGCTGCTGGTTTGACCTCCAAGATCTAATATGCAACATTTAAGATTACATTACATTAGACGCCAGGAAACAAATGTAACCTATGTAAATATATAGTACAATACTTTTGTCTGGAGCAGAGAGCGATGACACACTTGTGAGTCGACATCAAGCCTCTGTTCTGTTTAATTAGCTTTGGAAACACTGGACTCCAAATATGCTGCATTTAAATTGGGTTTTTAACTGATTCATGAGACGAGTCCTTCCAAACAATCCGTGCCATACTCACAACATGTTAACTCCTGGTTTTTCAAGCAACTCTTCTGAACATTTCGAAATTAAAACAAAATTAAAAGCAAATCAGTCTTCAGTGAAACTATGTGACCGTAAAAAAAGACGCCGTCTATTGATGTAGTTGTATGTTTTCAAGCAAAACAGCCAATACTGAAGGAGCAGCCAGTTGACAATGGTATCAGTAGGTCTAGCAGTCAATGAGTCTGTGGAAACTTCACATTTATAACAGAGCAGCAGCTACAAGGAATCACGAGGAGCTCAAAGGAGGCTCGATAAAGACTTAACACTGTCTCTGAAGAAAATAAAGGTTCTCAGCAGGCTCGTTCATGTTCTCCACAGACAACATAATGAATATCAGGTACACGGAGGCTCTCTAAATCCTAACGGCTGGACCACATTTCAGTGTACTTCACTCAAATAAAACATTTAAGAATAACATTCTGGTTAATCCGAATTGTAAATGTGACTTGACTGAGCACATTGAACTGTTTCTGGTTCTAATGTTGTAGCTGATTTAATCAAACCATTGAAAAGTGAAAATCTGATTTTGAGTCACAATTAAGAAATTTTAGAAGGAAGTCTCTTCCCGATTCTGACACACCATTGCTGTAACTTATCACGACTTTTCACTACAATGAAGCCTCATTGTACATGATAAACATATGTTGATAAATCAATAAACGGATGGGTTTAGTGTCGTCTGGAGTGACTCCTATCTCTGCTGTCGCTGCGTCTCCTGTGACTTCTGTTGTAATGATTGTGACTCGTTCTTTCTCTACTTGTATTGCTGCCTCTGGAGCTCGCTCTGCTATGTCGACGGTGACTGCCTCTGTGGCTCCTCCCTCTGCTATAACTCCTCCCACTGCTGCTCCTGCTCCTACTTGAGCTTGTGCTCCGGCTGTGATTGTGCCTCCTGCTTCCATGGTGACTGGAGCTCCTCCTGTGATGACTGGAATTCCTCCCATGACGGCTGGAGCTCCTTCTCCTTCTCCTGTAGCTGTGGGAGCGCCTCCTCCTCCCCCTGCTGTGGCTCCGCTCTTTGTAGGAGCGCTCCTGTACCCTTGCTCGCTCTCTACTATACCTGCTCCTTGCAGCCTCATCCCTCCTTCCCTCCCGGCCTGTCTTCCTCTCCTCCAATGCTCTGTTTTTCCCTGAAACATGTGCCTGTGCACTAGATTTGGACATTTGTTTCTCTTTGCCCTCAGCTGCCTTCACTCCATTCAACCGCCCCAGAACCTCCAACATCTCATCAGTGCCACCAGGAACAGAGGCCTCCTTAGGTGGTACCTTCTCCTGTGTGCCTGTAGGTTTTGTGCTACCATCATTGCTCTTCTTCATCAAATTGCCAAGCAGTTTCTCTCTTAGCTCCTTCTCTCTGCGCTGGAGCTCCAGTGATCGGTCTTTCTCCACTTCCACCCTCCGCAGCTCCTCCTCTTGCTTGCGTCGGCAGGCTTCCAGCTGCTGAAGTCGGGCCAATTCCTCCTTCTGTCGAGCTTGCTCCTGTCTTTCCTGCTCCTTGCGTTCGGCCATCTCTTTCTCCTGCTGTTGCTGCTTCAGGGCCTGGGGAGAAGATAACAATGTGGGTAAAAGTAAGAGAAACGATAACATTAAACAAGATTGATCTCGGTCCTTGTCGGACCAGCTATCAGCTGTAATTGGAGAAATCCCACTGTGCTGTTGAGAAAAATCAATGAAGTTTTTAAATCGCCTACAACAGATATGGGGAATGCTGCAGAACACCTGCCCTCTCCGTTTACCACATCTTTCATCATGAATCCAGGTGTAATTTGCAGATCGTCTCGTCAGTGTTATCTTTTGGCATCATGTTAAATCTGATATAATTTAATTAAGTAGGTGTTTCTGCTTTTAACACCAAATCTTCCATCTTCAATTCACTGCTGATTACACTTCGCTGATACAGGACACAGCTCTGCTGCTGCTTCGAGCAGACACTTTCAATTTAAATGTAGCATTTATTTAAAAATTTTTAAACTGATAAACATGGGCCCCTTTAAAGCTCACTGATAACATGCTGCATGTCTGAAAACTGAAATATAAATACAAATAACTATGTGTACACTACTTCTCAACTAATACCAAAACGTACAGTGTATGACGTATGATATATTCTTTATCTTTATGTGTCGTACCTTGGCCCTTGCCAGTAGCTCAGCAATAAGCCGTATGGACTCCAGGTTGCGCTGAGCCAGCAAAAGTCTCCTCTCCTCCATTGCAATCTTCATCTGCAGCTTTTTCTGCTCTTCCTCTTGCTGTCGCCTCACCTTCTTCAGCGTTTTCTTTTGCTCTTTCTCCCGCAGCTTCTGCTCTCGCCGCCGCAACCGCTCCTCCTTCCTCTTCTCTTTCTCCTCCTCTTCCTGCTCCTTCTGTTTCCTGGAAAAAATTTAAGTTTGTTCTTTGAAAATATCTGTTGGTTGGTGGACAATTGTTGTTGTTTTACATTGTTAAATAGTACCACATACACAGTAATGCATTATTTCTTTTCTAGCCACTACACTACCATGTGGCACCAATTAGCTTGAACTAATCATAAATACTTTACCATTATTGGAAGCTAAAAAACTCAACATTAAAAACCTTTATATTTGTCTACTTTTATGAGCTCTTGTGGCTCACCTGCAGTACCTTCAGTGCTCACCAGGGGTACACAGCCTCCACAAGTTACTTTCATCCAACCGATAACAAACATGAGTGATATTTTAGTTCTTTTGACGTAAAATATTAAATGTCTATCCAATAAATACGATGCATGCACTAGCACCATGGGTTTGTGGTTGCCACTGTGTTTCATACAGCTATATCCATCTCTGTAGATTATTTTTCATTTGAACAAGCTTGACATTGATCGATCTTCCATTGTACCTCTCCATCTCCTTACGTCGCTCCTCTTCTTCCTTGGCCTGTCGTTTCTGCTCCTCCCTCTGCCGCTCCAGTTCCTGCAACTTCATCCTATCCAGAGTCCTCCTCTTCAGAGCCAATTCACTCAAGTGCTTGCTGGTATCAAATGTCACCTGGAGAAGAGACAAACATACATATCAGTGTGGTGTCCATAAGCCAGAATATTACATTTGCAAATATAATAATAGTTTCCCTGTTGACTATCAGAGTTCCCTGAATTAAACTGACTCAGCATAACACTGATGACTGGGCTATGTCATATGCAAGAGCTTCACTTTCTGTAATTGTAATCAAATACCATCAGAGGGAGCTTTCATCCTATCATACAGACTTGATTTGGATTTCACAGTAAGGCTTAATTCTGTGGATTAAGAGAACACGCGGTCCTATACCCTCATTGCATTGAAAGTGATGACGATGCAGATTTAATTCTCATTCCACTAAAAGGTCTTAAAGCTTCTCCACGATGAGACAATGAAAAACATAATCTCATTACACATTTTCAGCAGTTGCAAGTCACTGGTCTACTCATAAATATATATACACAAAATACAATTACACAATTAAAACTTAACCACCCAAAAAGGTGCTTTAGTTTAAACGTGTGGGTGCGTGAACAACACACTGACAAACTGGATCGTGGCAGAAACTCAGCACTGCTTTTAATTTATTACAATCCCTTTCTTTTTGGTTGGAGATATGTAATATTTCAAACCTCATCCAGACTCATCCCAAACTACCAAAGTTCAAAGAGGTCCAGTCAAAAATTGTTGGGAAAAAGCCTACCTTGATATTGCAAGCTACTGCCTTTCCATCTTCTCCTTTGAGCATCAGCTTCATACCGCGCATTGTGTCCATGGCCTTGGTGAAGCCACAGTATTCCTGGTATTGGACATAAGCCTCAAAGTTCAAATGGCCCCCAAAGCTGAACGTATTGAAGTTCTTGTCCAACATTTCCTCTCTGTATGGGTCCAGCATTGGGATGTCAACATTTCGCACCTACAATTAAAAACAGTGGAGTTAAAGCATTATCAGGCATGAAGTAAAAAGTCAGTGATAATCTTACAACTCACATTTTATGATTTAGAGATTATGAGCTTTATTGACCTCAGGTCTGTACAAGTATCCCTAATTTAATTACTAAAGAATATGTCAAATAATGTATTGCATACATTCACCTCTATCTAAAATTATTGTTTGAGTGAAACATACTTCTAGTGAGAGGTGATTGTACCTCTACACATCAGGTCATTTCCAAACCCTCTTCATCATGTTACTTAGGAATAATCAAGACTGGCGTTATATAAACCAAAAACATAGACAAAGCGTAAAACGTAAGCTAATTTACTGAAAAGCTTGTCATGTACAGTATGTGTTAAATTAACAGACCCAAAAAAGTAGGTCTTCTGTCCTACTGCTATGTGGCACAAATCATAGTATTTTGAATTGTGAAAAGCAAAATCTGAAACATGTCCAACCTTGCCAAACGTCTCAAAAACAGCAATGAGGACCTTATCAGCGGGGCGGTCTGGGAATGGACTGTTCTTCTGACTAAACCAGCGACAAGGAAGTCCTTCCAAGTGGATAGTGTCGGGTCTCTCTCCTGGTAGTGTCTCATTCATGTCCTTAGCATCACGGAAAAATGAGTCCCAGTCATGACGTGTAGGGAAGTCTACCTTATTTTCTACTGCACGCACCTGCAAAAAAAACAAAAAACGATTACTAAACATCAACTGTCCATTTTTAGAGAAACAACACTCAAGCTAGTTCAATCTAATAAAATATCACTAATAGATCATGGTCTAAATAAATGTAGTCATTTTGGAGGCTGTAGTTTGTGGCACTGATTGATATTGTGTCACTCAAAGGTGTTTCTTACATTTACTCTTTTATTTATATAGATATGATCACCAAAGTACATAAAACACATAGTAACACCATCCAACTCAATGCACCAGAGACAACAACCTTCAAAGCAAAACAATTACAGACCCTGCGATCAACAACATAACCTGAGAACTTTCTCCAAGCAATTTGCACTGCCAGCCTCACCTTCAGTACATCAGTGAACCCACTGAGTTTGATGCTCTTCCCATCCAGGCGGCTCAGCAGGCTCTTGACTACCGTCTTATTTTCGACCTCTCCCTCGAAGCGGATGAAATCCATGGTGCTCTTGGAAATTCGAAGGGCTGAAAACTGCTCTGGAGCCACCATTGCTTTTATCCTCTCCATTACCTCCCAGTTGGAGATGCTCTTTCCTGGGAGCTTCAGCTGCGGCAGGGCCACACTGACAGTCACTTTGGCAATGGGCTTGAGGTACAGGTTGAACTCAGCAGAGAGGCACAATGCCTCAGAGGTGTCATGGACAATGGTGGTCATCGTTGCAGACAGATGGTGAAGCTGATGGAAGTTTGGAGAGACAGTGAAGACCATTAGCACGTGTTTGCCTTTCAGGCTTTTTTGAGACTGCAAGAATTAAGATCTTTACAGTCTGCACACTAGCTGCAGGTGCATTGCAATTTCACTAAACTTTCACTCAATTGTTCAGCCCTAATCATGTCACAGCAGATGGAAAATATACATTTTCTTAATTGAATAAAATAAACAAACGTAAAAAAAAGAGTTATAAAGGGCATAGAAGTCAAGGATGTAGCAGCTTATTTAGCCTATACATTTTAACATCAATATCTGTTTTAACATAACAATAATCATGCATTCCTACAAAGCATATTATCTAGGATATGTACAAGCAACAGAGCCACATTAGCATTTGAAACACATCGAAAATGATAGCAACCTTAACTGAAGTGTTCGATTCGCCTGTTTCTTTTAATTACACCGATTTAAACATTCGTGAAAAGCCAGATAGCTCTCATTAGACTTGTTAACCGTGTTAACGATAGCCAGTGCTATGGTTAACAAAATGATCAAGTTATCTAGCTGTACGCCACCGACCTTAAAATCATTACATTGCATTACGACAGCAGAAACATGGTTAGCAAGGTTTTGACTTGGTTATGTTACTAGCGCAATTATAATGGAAAACACCACAAACTAAATAGCTGTATCGTGGAACGTCGAACAATAACATGCGCTGAAAATTCATAAAGAATACTGGACAAAAGGTTCGCAAAAAGTCCACCGTGTTTAGACTAATGTGCTCATCCAACGTCAGGGTTCTTTGCAGCTAGTTGCAGGCTAGTTAGCTTCGCTGCTATGTAACTCTATCGGCACAGCTTTTATAACACGTTTGGTTCATTTTACATGACGGAATATTAATGTCATCCACCACAACAACATACAACAACACCCACCTAACAGAGCGTAGCCTCTTGATGAAAAAGAAGACGATAAAAATGACTGTATTGTTTCACAAAGAGCCAGAGCCGGGGAAAAAAAGAACACTACATACTACTTCCGCATGCAGTGAACTTTGAACTTAGAAGCAGAAACACTGGTTTTTCATAGCAGTGCCACCAAGTGGCACAATTGTTTAAACAACAAAAATAATAAATGACATAAAACAAATGATTATTTTTATTAGTAGTATAATAACCATTATCATGTTTATCATGTGGTGACATAAATGAATTGAAGAGGATTGAAATACTTTAAAATATATATATTTATTTATTTGTACCCTAATTCTCTGTCAGTATAATTATTATTTCTAAATATTTCTTAATATTTGCTGATTACTTGTGTAGGCGTAGGGTGTGAATATCTGTTTTTAATTGTTTTTGTTTTGTGATGTTTCTATTTAAAACAAATAAGTATGTGTTTGGAAAAAACTTTTGCATAATATACAAAACTTTATTTATTTTTCAAACATATTCATCCCTTTGTTATGATACACCCTCGCATATCTGTTGAACAGGAGCAATAAACCTAATTTCAATCAATATTGTGGACAATATTGTGGGTTTGGACACTGTCCATAGGTGCCGTATGCTACAGGGCACATTTGTAATGCGCTTAATGTCAGTTTAACACTATTAGTCAGAAGTAAAGCTTTGTTTTGGATTGGATGCCAGGGTCACTAGATAGATTGGGCATGCATGAGGCTCCGAGCAAGTGAGTTGGCACAGTTTCCCTGAAACGATGGCAGAGGAATTTACATAATAGGCATTACTCTCTTCACTGTGTATGTAGGTCAGTGGGTGCCGTCTCTGTAGCTGCTGACCAATTACAGTAGGTTAGTCACTCACTCCACTATTCCAGTAGCACTTTGAATAGCTTAGTGTTTGGATGGATCAATATAAATAAAGTTATCATGCTGTTAAACTGCCTCGTCCAGCAGTTACCTAACAGATCGGCTGTGTCTAAGGCAGGTTGAGGAAAAAAATAACGTTTTTTTTCAGTGACCCCGTTTTGGCCGAGGACATCAGAAACTATCAAAAGAGCAGACTAAACCATTTATATTTACACAAGCAGCACGTACATTATGCAGTGTATGTAATACCCGTTCATATGTAATCTTGTTTCTGTTTGGTTGATTTATTCGGGTAAACATGAAGCTGAAAACAGCCCCGAGTCATGGAGCTGGAGGAACATCGGCGCCAAACACAGGCTGTCAGAGCTGTAGTTATCTATCCAGTCACAGGGATTGTGTGCATTGACTGCAAATGTACCATATCTCCCTCACACATATATGATGGATCATGAATATTTATATTCCCTGCTTTTTGCCTCTTATCCTCAGTGACATGACAAGGATAACAGATTCCTCCACAAGGTTAATATAAAAATAAAATCTCCTACGCTCTGACACTTTCATATCGAGCACATTTATCCTGATAAATGTCATTTAAACTGCTGTGTATTTTGCATTAAATATCTTCTCCTTTCACCCCTATTCTCCAGTGATGACTTAATCACAGTCATGAGAGGATATGTGAACCCTGTAACACAGACACACACACACACACACACACACACACACACACACACACACACACACACACACACACAACAGGTGCAGAATAAGATGCGTCTGTGGACATGTTGCAGTGTCACATGGGCAATGGGAAGCAGTGGATATGCTGTAAATGCTGGAATAATCTGGCACCGTGGGTCACCACATCATCAATTATTCACCAACCACACAAGGACAATCCCTTTGGAGTCTGTACATGAAATAGCACGCCTCATTTGAGGCTTTTAAACGGCATCGTGCCAGAGGTGATGGTGTTTGCGTTGCTCCTCTTGACATTTAAATTGATCATTTATTAATAGCGTGACATCAACACATTTCTAATTTAAGAGAGCACAGAGGCCTGGTTTGATGCAAATAATTATTGCTTTATCACGTTTAAGGATGAGGAAAAAAAATGACAACAGTGTTTTCACACCAGATAATCACTTCACAGTATTTCACAAATGAGACAGACAGCGAATCTTATATTCATGCGGGTTGAAAAAAGCAATGTCAAAGCACATCTGTATCACATATGTCTACATCAAAAGTGTCAGTCTTATAATTACATGAAATGCTGCGATTTCAGCATAAAGCTACAAAAGGAACATTTGTGTAATCCAGGAAGTGTCGCCGAGTACGAAAGATTCACATATTTGGGGAAAATGTTAAAAAAGTCAGTGTGCTTTTCAGCTTGGAGCACATTTAGATCTACACTCATTTAATATTCACAGATGAAATTACACTTGGCGTATTTATTCTTAATCTGATCAGTGCCATGCTGAGTGTCTATGTTTTCAATTGTTTCGTGCCTAACCTCAACTGATCCTCATTTAAATCATGCATGTATTCAAATGGAAATAGGAAGTCGAACTATGAAATTCATAGAAACAAATACTTGAAACTACAACTATGATGGAAGCCTGGAAACATTCCTCCTGTCAGAGTAAATTCCACCATTGAGATTGAAAGATATAGAAAAATAACAGTCTCCATTTGTATGTCTAGATACAGTTTGCAGTAGATTAGCTGTATAATGGTAAGGTAAAACAGTTTGATTGCCCACTTCTGTTGTGCATACAGTTTTAAACACATACTGCAGCTATGACATGGACCAAAAAACAGCTGTGATTTCAGCACAAGGGGTTTTCTCCCGATGTCGCCTACTATCTTCAAAGTGACAAAGTGCAAACATGGTATAGACCATATTTCTGCGTTCACAAAGAGTTTGAACATCAAAATGTGCTACTTAAACTTAAAATTAATTCATATTACTGTTATTATATACTGGAAGAAAAAAAACGTCAGCACCTTACAATCGGAGGAAGTTGAAATATAGAAAAATTAGGTTGAGGAATATATTATTTTATTTTAAAAAAAGAAAGAAAAAAAGATTTAGAATAACTGTGAAATCAAGTGTTTTTGTATCCCTCACCTTTGCGTCATGAAAACTCAATACAATCTTACTTTAGTGCTTTAGTGTTTGTGTCAATATTATTCTTGTGTTGAGTATTAAATTAAAAAAAAAAAAAGCTGGTGTGGTATTTGCTACCTGCTCTAAAACAGAGCCTATGGATTAAATCAACCCACCATCCCATAAATTAAGGTAAAAATAATAATAATAAAAAAGAAAATACAATCTACATGAACAGTGTCTCCCTGGTAGTGATCACCGTGAGCCGAACACCTGCAACAGGAACAAAAACAAGTTATAAACTTTTTAGAAAAACAACAAATGTGGTTAGTCCTTAAAAATATATTATCATAAACCTTAGAAAACAGCTTGAATCCATATATAAGATATGTACGATTAGTTGTGGTCATGGACCTGTCAGTTTATAAGTGAAGTAAACGTCATCTTGTGAAAACAAAGTCAGACTGATTGAAAAATGATGCACTGCTGGTTCAGACCGGCGTTTCACCCAAACAGATTGGACAGCGGTCGGGTTCGTATCGGACTGCTGGGAAGCTCCTCCCCTCTTCCAAATTCCCCCGTGTCCCGAAACGACACGCTGTGGATGATCTGAGCTCGGTGGCGCCCTCTGTGCAGCCTGGCGTTTAAGCGGCTCAGAGACGACTTCCTCTGCATGCCCTCTCCTTTCGTCTTCACGGTCCCAGCTCCCTCCTCCGCCGCCTCAGCCGGTGGAATCAGAAGACGCAGAGGGTTCAGGTTTCCAGGCAGGACTCGAGGAAACCTCCACGTGCGGCCTTTTCCACCACCGCCGCCGCCGCTGCTGCTGGTGTTTTCGCTGTCTGACTCAGTCCCCGGTGAGGTGACCAGCCCCTCGTCGCGCAGGTCAGCAGCCAGTGGTGGGGGGAGATACTGGATGGCTCGTCTTCCGCTGTAGTCTCTGGCCTCGGGGTCTGCCTCCCAGTCTGACAGCAACACTCGAACCACCTGTCAGGAAATGACGATGAGTTAACATAAAGCAACATTGTATTCAGGGCAGGGAATTGAAATTGCATCACAAACAGTCACAGAAGACACATTCAGGAACACCCGCACTGAGACCTGAGATCGATGCTATATACTCTTTCAGTGGGCTGTGTTATTAAAGTGAACAAAAAGTCACAATATGTGACAAAAGTCACTTGGTACCTATATCATTCAAGCCTGTTGGTGCAGTGTTACGATCTGCTGTTGCTTCAGTTGGTTAGGTTTTAGGTTCAGCAATGTTATGTGTTCAGCTGACTATCAAAATACACTGAATGACCAGGTTTTTCAGCCATATTCCAACACAACAATGCCAGGACACATTGGAAACGTGTGGTTCATGGAGCATGAGACATCATTTCACACATGGACTGGCCGCAGAGGCTGCCATTTTGGCAAGATCTTTTCAGTAGCACACAATGGACAAACTAAATATCTGAGGCCACTGCAAAAAGCTAAAGGCGGTTCAACAAAAACATCTAATGTGTGTCTTTTTTTGGGAGAGGCAGCATATATAAACATGCAAATTCGGTGCATGTTTATTGTCATGTAGAGGTAAGACTTCTAATGACTTCAGCTGGAGGTGACACACAGTGTGCAATAATCTGCTGATTCATTGCTGCACATGTAACGTAATGAAACTCCACCGGCGCCGTTGTCGCAGCAACCCACCTGTGTGTGTCCATGCATGGCTGCCAGGTGTAGCGGCGTGTATCCAGCGCTCGATCTCACGTTCACATTCACCGGGATCGCGTTCTCCTTGGCGAAGCCCAGCAGCTGGGAGAGCAGCTCAGCTTTGCCTTGCTTGGCCGCCCAGTGGAGGCAAGTGAAGCCCGTCACAAAGTCTCTCTTGGTCACCAGGCTGGGTTCGACGGCCAACAGGGACTGCAGGCTTTCCCATAGGCCGTCTGAGGCGCACAGCATCCACTCGTGCTCCAGTGGGTCCAGAGTCACCAAGGCGCAGTCTTCGTCGGTGGCTGAAGAGACGATCGATACCGAGTCACCATCGCTCTTCAGCGAGTCTCGGAGGCGTGAGCCGCGGTCGATCAGAGACCTCCGAACCTGCGAGAGACAGACACACTATGCATGAAATTTAAAAAAGTAATTGAAAATAACATTTTCAAGTTTTAGATTTGAGATTTCAGTTGAAATAGTGTGATTTTCTTTTGTATTAACTCCTGATGATCAACAAAAGACACTCATAGATCAACCCTGGTTATATCGTAGGGTCTCAGAAGAGTAAAAACTGTTATCATTTCACTATCATAATTAATCCAATGTATCAACAGACTCAGATCCAAACAAATATTTCAAGGTTTTTCCAACCTAACAAATACAGTATCCTCCTACCTGAGGAGAACTACTCATCATCAGCTCTATGAAGTTCCTGCGACTTCCTTTCGGCGTGTTGATATCTACAGCAGGACCGAAACCTTCTAAGGCGCTGTCTTCAGACAGGCAGCTGGTGAGCATGGCCCGCTGGGAGCCCTTGGAAACCCTTCGTGCGGCTCTTGCTTGCTGACTGTGGAACCAACCAGGGTGAGCCTGCTCCAAATCTGGCACTCCAGATATAATTGGGGCCGACTCTCGCCTCCTCCGGTCCCTCAGCTTCACCTCTCCTCTGCCTCCGGAGGTTGTTGTTGCTGCATTCATCTTTATCTGGGACGTGGCTGCAGGTTGCCCGTTGCCATTCGACCGTCTGTCATTATCCGGGTTTTCACCAGGTGGGCTGGACTCACCTGTGAACACATTAAACATGGAGGAGAAATTGAGAATTTATTGAGTAATCTAAACCTGAACTCTGGACTGTTGAGTCACCTTGATAGTGTTAACCAGGCGATTAGGGTTTTGATGTTTTCCAAACTTTTTATACAGAGATTGACTAATTTTTACTGCTATTTCTGTAGCATGACATACTGAATAGGTAAACCAGAAATTCATTTCCAAGAGATATAGTATATATTTGATAAATCCATCACATTTTATGCCAGTTATTTATGACATAAACACCTTAATCTTAAGTGAAAGTCTAGGAGAAAAACACCTTTAAAATTGACCCATTTGTAGGTCCAGACCCACTCTCTAGGAATAACTTTTGTGCACTTTTGTGTGTACATACTTTTGTACAAACTGTGTGCAAAGAAGTACAGGTTAAAGGTCAACAGAAATGGGTTTTAGTGTCCATATTGATCTTTACATATCTGGGCAGGCAATGTCAGCCATTCTTTCTTCCATGTTAGAATATATATGTAATTTGTTTTTATCTCTATTTAAATGTTTTTATTGTGTTCTATTTTGCATGTTATATCTTTAATGCTGCTGTATTCCCCTTCTTTTATATTGTAGAGCACTTTGAAACGCCCTGTTGATTAAATGTGTTGTATAAACTTGCCTTGCCTCTCCTATCTACATTTTGTGACTGCTATAATATTGTAAACTAAATATTAAATGCATCAAACAGGTAATAAGAAAAAAAAAGTGTCAAATTAGCCTTGAGATGAAACAATAGCATCCAGTTAATCGCTCTACCTCGAACACAGACACACACATCTGAATATAACCTTGGCTAAAAACATAATAAGAGGCATAATTTCAGAAAATAAACGATATAATATGAAGAAATGGACACAAAAGATGGATCCCGCTCACCTGTTTGCTCTCTGTTGTCCTGGTTGCCGTTGACACTGTTGTCCACTGGCTCGTGGATATTCCCGTTGCACTCAACGTCCGCACACATCACCGACTCCGGGCGACCGTCAACGTTTAAACACACAAATGTCACGCCGTCCTCCACCTTCACGAACCCCACGCTCTCCACGACGCGTTTGAGGACCTCGCGATCCACCCCTTCCTTCGACGGGTCATTTCCCCCGAGATCTGATAGGAAATGATCGATCAGAACCATCTGTCGGACCCTCCCTCCTCTCTCCATCAGGAACTCCTGCACGTCTTCCTCTGTGCAGGCGGACGCCATCGTCGTGCTGCACCCGACGCGAACGCAGCGCCGAGATGGTCGAGTCTCAACGGCTCGCGTTTCAAAATGTCTTCATGTTTATTCTGCTGTCATTCACTAACGTCGGTGACAAACTGACATGACATGATAGCATCACCCTCTCTCCGGGCTCCGGCCTCATCCTCTCATCCGTGGGGAAATCCAGTTACGTGCTCCGGCCGCTAGGGGTCACACTTCTCTGTGAGCAACGTGAGCGCGATGCGTTTGAGTGCTCCTCGTTAATTCCGGCTTTCAAAGTCTCCTAAATGAGTTCATTCATGAAAAGTGTCTTACTCATGATTGCTACTGTCAAACATTTAAGCCAGTATTTGCGTTTAGACTTTGTGACGGAAGAAGAACATTTAAAAACACCCGGCAATTAGTAACAATTTAAGTCTGTAATAGTTAAATACAATCCAGTAGTTTGTTTTAACTAAAATATAAAAGTTAAATGACACCACATACCTCACATAGACACACAGTTCAATTTAGCAGATCGTATTTACTACAGAAGCACTGTCTGAACGCAATTAATTTCCAATTTCTATACATAAGGCTATGATGTGGTTGGTGGTTGGTTTACGTTCCAGTTATTCACGGTATTCCGATGTAAATGTGTCTGATTTAAACAAACAGTGCAGAACGACCCAGCAAAATACTGCTTCAAACATCATTTAATTAAAGTTATGTAGCAAAAAAACAAAACAAAAAACAATTGTAATTTCCTCGCGTGACAACTAAAACTTTGTGAATAGTTGTAACGTTGATAGGTATTCATATTTTTATGACTCTCTGCCACATACCACAATCGAACTGTACCATTATCCAGAGAAGGGGGTGTGTTTTGTTACCTGAGTAAATGAACGGTGTTTGGATTACATTCCATACAATTGTAGTATAATGTTCTTCTTAAAATAAACCTACGTTTTCATCCCTCTTGTAGTTTCGTCCATTTACTGGACAGAAGTTACCAAAGCAAAAGCTAAAAATTAAACCTTTCACCTCATTCTTTCATTGTTTACGTTGGTGTAGTCTGTCCAGTTGTCGACTGTGGACGCTGTGACTGACTGAGGCGGGGCGGTCCTGACCGGGATTGAGGGAGAAAGAAAGGCTGTTAGATTTGTGATACTTGTGAATAAATCTCGGGAATTAACTCCGGTCACGAAAACCATGGCCTCTACGGACGTTGCTCGGCAGCCGGTCAGTACTTTCCTTTCCCTGTGGTTGACAAATGACACTGTTCCTTGACAGTTGAGCAGGGAGTGTCCTGGGTTAGCATTATGCTAGCTTCAGCTAGCCTGAGAACTAGTTTCTTTCTGTCGTTGACGTTATTATCACGTTCAATCCTCACTGAAGTACGAACAGTAACGCAGTGTATATTACAACACGACATACGTTTTTGGTGTGTATTCAGAATATCTAGTAGCTAATGTAAACTTAAGTTTTCAACTTTTAAAATTGAATTCCGCATTACATCCTTCTCCAAAATACACCCATGGGGGGCGGGACATGGGCAGTATGTGGCTAGCTCTGTGGTAGCCACCCAAATGTGAATAAAAACTCTGAAAACATAGTCGAGCAGTCCTGTGCTATGTTGTTATCGACACACCGAAATGTACAAAAAACAGTACTAGATCAGGTAATAATCGTTAATTATGGAAGTGACTCTAGTTATGTCAGTTGCTCGATGAGCGTCACTTAATTTGTACTTTTTTCAATGAAATTTGGTGGATACGTATTTCAACCAATAAATATGTTCAGAAGTAATTACCTATTCCAAACGTGGGCAGATGTTGAACATCTGCCATCTGCTTCAATGACAACCACAGCTTTCAGAGTAGGACACCAGGAACTCAGGAAAGATGGATTTAGCTTAGGTTTTTCCTGTACTTTTGTCCTTTTTCTTGTCAGATACAGACTTAAAACTTTTAAAAACTTTTTAAAAATTAGTTTATAATAACCTGTTGTAAATGAAATCCTCATAATAGTCAACTATTAAGGTTTTGTATGTATTGGGCAGTAGTTTTTTTATGATCTATTTTCAATCCTTTCATCCATCTATTATATCACTTTATCCTCTTTATCTGCACTGTTTAATTTTGATTACGTTTGTAAAAACTTTGAGAACTTGTATGTGAGTCACTCTTGCTATATTGTTGTATTTAGTTGTGAATGCCGCCGGCATGCCCGGGTCAGTGATCCCCAACAATTGTTTTCCTGTTTTCTTTATTTTGTCTTTTCTTCAATTTCCCCTCAGGACAAAGGAGCTCGACCCCTGTCCCTGGCAGGCCATGTGGGCTTTGACAGCCTCCCAGATCAGCTTGTTAACAAATCCATCTGCCAGGGTTTCTGCTTCAATATTCTGTGCATTGGTACATATCACACACACACATTCAGACATCCATCCTGAAGCCAAGTTGAAGTATTACTAGATTTTTAATAACAACATCTTTTTCTGGCTCTAGGTGAGACTGGTATCGGCAAATCCACTCTTATGGACACTCTCTTCAACACTAATTTTGAGAACTTTGAGTCGTCCCACTTTGAGCCTCAGGTGAAGTTACGGGCTCAGACGTACGACCTGCAGGAGAGCAACGTCCGACTACGCCTAACTGTGGTCAACACTGTGGGCTTTGGGGACCAAATGAACAAACAAGAAAGGTGGGAGGAGTGTGGTGTTCAAGAGTGAATGTGTTTATACACGGATTTAATTAAACACCTTGTTTTACTACTACTCTACCTGTCATTGATCAATCTCCCGTGTCTTTCCTGAAGCTATCAACCAGTGGTGGACTACATCGACAGACAGTTTGAAAGTTATCTGCAGGAGGAGCTTAAGATTAAACGCTCTCTTCACAACTACCATGACTCGCGAGTCCATGCCTGCCTTTACTTCATCTCCCCCTCAGGCCATTCACTGAAATCCCTGGACCTGGTCACTATGAAGAAACTCGACAGCAAGGTAGGCAAATGATTGCTTTGTAATGTGCTACAGAGTTACACTAATGTGTTGTGTTACACATAAAATGCATAATATTCACTTGGAAAGTACTGTATGTCTTAAATAAATAGGAACATAAAGCAGTTGGGGAAAATACTCCTTTGAGGTTCCACAGATTAATTATACAAGGTGATGACTATTTGTCATTGGCTGGCATATAACTGGAAATAAGACCACTGCACATATGTTATAAATAAGTTTTTTGTTAACAATTAAAGGAATACAAAGAAGTGAGTGTGTAAGCTGGGTAAACAGGTTGTGAATGCATGTTTATTAAGCCCTTATTCATAGATTCCTGAGCCTTAATGACTCAGGTGCCTGACATGAGCTCAGCTCCACCCTCAACAACAAAAATAGGCGGTAACTCAATAGCAAAACACAGGAATATGACACAGCCAGACACAGGACATATGATAAAACGTAGTGCATAAAATCAATACATAGTCTGTATTTGTGTACAGTGTGTTGACAATGTCTGTATTAAATTGCAAGTGCTTAGCAGCAGTGGTTCCTCTCATACCGTGTGATGAGAGACCTAAGTAGTGTCACATGATTGTCATCATTCATTTACCAAATATGGCACTGTGGAATTGTGTGTAGAATCCTCCAAAAGCAAGGTTGGTGGTTGGATCCCGAGCTCCTTAAAATCTGTGTGTCAAAGTCTCCTTGGGCAAAACAGGGGTCGAATCCCTGCTGGTTGTGATGACAGAGCCTGAATGATGTGTGAAAGTGCTGAAGGAATACGTGTGTGTGTGGTAAATGTGAGGTGTGTAGTGTAAGTGCTTTGAGGCATCTGCGATAAAAAAGCACTGTATAATTGAAGTTGTTCACGATCCAACTCCCTAAAACTCCTCCCATCGCTCTTAAAGTGTTCGAAAAACTTTCCCATGCTCCCTCTGTTTACTGACTTTGTGTTTCTTTGTGTTTGTGTGATTCCACTGCTGTGAAGTAACCAGTAGCCTCGGATTTGCGTGTGAATGGAGTCGGAAAGCAGTGGAATGCTGTCGTTCACGCACACTCGGGTTGCCCTTTTGTGCTTCTGTACAGATACACATAGTAAGAGCTGTTTGTTGATTGTGCAGCACTGACAGAGAGAGAGAGAGAGAGAGAGACGGTCTGTTACTCAGGCAGCAGTTGGAATAGCTCTCTCTCTCCGAGCCGTGTTTTGTTTTCTCTGCTGGGATCAGTGTGTGTTCTGTTTGTGTGTGTGTGTATGGTTGTGTGGTCTGGCCCTGAAGCTCGTCTGGTGACAGTAACTCATTCCAGGCCTCTGGCTCTGGTACGACATGATGACGGACAGGCAGGAATGTGGGACGACTTGGACAGCGGAGTGGGCAGCTGGGCCAGAAATAACAACCACTTGGTTTATTTTAAAAGGGGGTTTAAAAAAAGATTTTATTACAAAAGGTTTTCAAAACAAATACTGATAAATGATGACCACATTTTCATGACTTGTCTTGCCTGAGTCAGACGGATGAGGGGGATGCTTTTATTTTGTCAGCATACTTTTTCATGTTGATCAGTGAGATTAATTTGTCTTAGCCTAGTTTCAAAATCAGTTTCTTAAAAAAATGTCACAGAAATGAAAACAAGAATAAATAAAACACTACTACCAAAGTGCATTAGATTTTTTTTTACAGTATATTTTCTGAAGCTTCTCTAATGTTGCAATGCATCCTGTTCGTAGGTGAACATCATCCCAGTGATTGCCAAAGCGGACACCATCAGCAAGAGTGAGCTGCACAAGTTCAAGATCAAAATCATGAGCGAGCTTGTCAGCAACGGCGTCCAGATCTACCAGTTCCCCCTGGATGACGAGACCGTGGCCAAAGTCAACACTACGATGAACGTAAGAGCACACCCACATTTTCAACAACAGGGGTTTTGTAGTTTAATGTAAAATCAAAATCAAGCTCACTTATTTAATGTCATATTATCAAAGATATCTCTACTAGAGTACTGCGTCTTGTTTTTGTAGGGTCACTTGCCGTTTGCTGTCGTTGGCAGCACAGAGGAAGTCAGCGTTGGCAATAAGATGGTGAAGGCTCGTCAGTATCCCTGGGGTGTTGTACAAGGTAAGATCACAGTGTTGTCACTGCTGTGTGAGTGTGTGTTTGTGTCTTGACACGTCGTCTAATGTCCTTTTTGACGCGTTTGTCAGTGGAGAACGAGAACCACTGCGACTTTGTGAAGCTGAGGGAGATGCTGATCTGCGTCAACATGGAGGACCTGAGAGAGCAGACGCACACTCGCCACTACGAGCTGTACAGACGCTGCAAACTGGAGGAGATGGGATTCAAAGACACGGACCCCGAGTGCAAACCTGTCAGGTAAGCACTCACTCACACACCACAGCATCTGCAGTGCACAAAGCAACTGGACATGGATAAATAATGAAGTATGTGTGTTTATGTTTAGTTTGCAGCAGACTTATGAGGCCAAGCGTCAAGAGTTCCTGCTGGAGCTGCAGAGGAGGGAGGACGAAATGAGGCAGATGTTTGTGCAGAGGGTGAAGGAGAAGGAGGGCGAGCTGAAGGAGGCTGAACGAGATGTATGTCGACATGGAGACACACGTTTAAAACTATCTTTGTGTCCAAATTTGACTGGATTAAATCAAATACTGTAGAAAATATACATTTGTGCCGTGTGTCTTTTAGCTCCAGAGTCGTTTTGAGCAGCTGAAGCGCCTCCACGCAGATGAGAAAGCAAACTTGGAGGACAAGAAGAGGCTCCTGGACGAGGACCAGAGCTCCTTCAGTAAGAGACGCGCTGCTGCTCAGCTCCTGCAGGCTCAGAGTCTCACTGCCAATGGCAAGAAGGACAAGGACCGCAAGAAGTAAGTGAATAGAGAGTGAGGTCGATTAGCAGACGCACATACACACACAGCCAATATGCTGTGGACATGTAATGTTTCAACTGACTGACATGGCATCTTTATTTGTTAGTGATCCTTACATCTGCTCCTGGTTTCTCCAGCTGTGGCAGATTGCTGCACGTCTGTCTGGTTCTGCCAGACATTTTCTCCCTATTAAAATGTATCTGATGCCGTGATTTGGCGCTAAACTAATAAAACTTATTTTGACGATGATTGAGAATGTTTTCCACAGAAAATACTGTTAGGAATTATGAAAATGGAAATCATAGGCTAAGTCAAGACAGTTTGTGGCGCTGTACAAAATAAATTCAATAAGTTGAGTTGTAACTGATGTATCTACCTGTTCCTCTTTTTTCTTTTTAGTTCCGGCTTCATGTGAAGACTCTGAAGTACACTCACTCCACTATGACCAGCATAACCAGTGGCGTTCTGCCCACACATCCCTTCCAGCCCCTTGAGGCCAGTCTCAAAACACTAACCAGGAAAACCCCCCCACATGAACCAGCAGTGTGTGTGTGTGTGAGTTTGATTATGTGCCAAAGTTTAATGACTGTACTCAAGAATCCTCTGTACACTAATTATTTTTAATCGACTTTTGTGCGTTTTATACCTCCTTTGTGGAATATTTTATATTTATCCTCTCCATTTTTATATCAAACAATGTTTAGTTTACCTCTGTGCTTTTTTTGGTGCCCGCTGACATCCTCATAAAGCTTCTTAGTAGATGCTGAACACACACTCGTACACGGATTGGAACAAATAATACAGATCTACGGGACATTTTTAACCATTTGTATCTCTTATCTTTCATCATGTACCAAACTAGCCTTGTGACTTTTGCTAACGCGACAGTCTGTAACACATGCTGTGCTGTGTTTGTAATTTATTTAAGAGCTCTTTTCAGCCGTTAAGTTACTGCAAATACCAGAAGACAAAACATCTGCAGACTGTTCCCTTGCATCAGGGAGCAGGAATTACAGTACGAGTCATTTTGTGTGTTTTAGTGACAAAAAATGCCATTAATTCAAATGAATTCCAGCGATATCACACAGTCCATGTCTGAAAGGGGCTTTACTTTGTTTTTGTGATAATTCCCGACGTTGTATTTAATACTTTCTTCTTTGTCAGCTGTCATACGCGTGGTCACAGGGCATTACACCTTCTCTCTGTCTGTTTTGAATCCCTTTTCCTTTTTTTCTTATCTCTCCTTGCTATTATCAGCCTTTTAATATGAGCACACCTGCATTTACTTGCATTTAGGTTTTTATCAGACGATGAGGCTTTGGATTAGGTACATGTTACAGCATATTTATAGATATATATGTATGTATATATCACTTTATTTGCTTCCTTTTTTTTTCCTGCTGACACATGCAACACATGAAAAAAAAGGAAATCACATTAAGTCTGTGTGTCCTTGGGGAGGAAAGAAATTTGACTACAATGAAAGTGTTTTTTTTTTTAATTCACTCGTCTCTGGAGTCTTGATGAGACTTTGTTTTTAAACCTCACAGCATTTTACTGTAAAGTGGGACACCTGTGCTGCCTGATACTTTGGTCCAGGACAAGAGTGACGTCTAAATCACATATGCTGCCACTTTATACTCACACAACATATTTTGGTGCCTTACTTTACTTTTAGGAATACAATATAACACCTAGACGTCCAGGGAGCACGCCGACGCCTAAAGGAGTAAAGCTCACCTGAGACACACATATGTATTACACACATATTTAAGTCATAAACAGTGTTATTTGGGAGCATTTGTTTTTTGCCTTCTTTCTAAATAAATCTTTGTATTTTTGTCATGATGCACTCTTGTCATGTTTGTTTTTTTTAATCTCAAGCTGTGAAAAGAAATGTGACAGCATTCTAGTGATAGTGCAGATAATTGTAATTAAAACACTAGACAAGCTTATATATAATTAAATGTTGAATTTAGTATTTTTTAAAATAAGTGTAGGGCCGCAGAATATCGATTGGCGGGCCGCATGTGGCCCACGGGCCGCATGTTTGAGACCCCTGGCTTAGACCATCAGGGTGATCCATGTATTATTTCTTTTTTTTGGGCCTGACACAAATGATTTTGCGTTTAATAATTTTGACTTAATACTCAAATCAAATATGAAAACACAGGCCACATAGGGATATTTATTATCACTTTATTATTAGTTGCGTAACCTAGAAGTCACTCACTCGCTCATCCATCTTCTACCGCTCTGTCCTCCACATGAGAGTTGCGGGGGCTGCCGGTGCCAATCCCAGCTGACACTGGGTGAAGTAACCTTGAAGTACCATCTCTAATTCGCTTGAAAAAGTAACTTTGAAGGAAGACGTCGTGACAATCGATGAAATCAACAGGATCTCCACATTTTCCTTTACCCCCTGGTTGGTTCAGAGAGAAGTGACTAGCAGGGATTTCCTCCCCCAGGTGAACGCTATCTCACCACTGCAGGAATCTGGGAAATCTAAAATTGCTGCCTGCCTCCTGCTAAGCCTAAATATACTAGTTAGATTCTGTGTATGAGTCAAGACTTTTCTTACATCCAAAGTAGCTGCCTGCCACACTGCTTTCACATACATCACCTTTTGCCACTCACTCTAAATGCAAATGGACCTGGATCATGGGAGGAGACGGGCTTGGCCACTGGAGATGAGGTTGTCATCATATAAGTGAGGTGGTGGATACGAGCTGAGGTTTCCAATTACACACCTCCACCATGTGCCGGACACTGGGGAGAAGGAGGGGAGGAGCCAAAAAGATGGAGGCAATGATGGAGAAACAGCAGGAGTCAACTTTCACATCACACATCACACATCACAGGGCCACACAGAGACAAACAACCATCCACTCTCACACTTACACCTTAGTGTCACTTAAGAGTGTTCAATTTGCTTAATCCCCAAAACTGCATGTTTTTTTTGCACTGTGGGAGGATGAAGACGGGATTATTAACAGAAATCCAATTTAACATACTGTCCATAAATGTGTTTGTTTCAGTATATAATCAATTTTTATTGCTTTAAAAACAAGGAAACAGCAGAGAGTGGAAATATGGCGAGAGCTGTGCAGGTGTTTTTATATTAGGGCTGAAATAATGACTTAATTAATGGATTATTCATCAAATACTCCATGAAAGTTTTCTGATTTATCAGCTTCTTAAATGTGAGTATTTTCTGTTTTCTTTGCTTTGTGGACAAAACATCCTCATTTCCCAGGTTTGAGAAACACTGATGAACATTTTCTGTGATTTTATGGACCGAACAATTTACTAGTTTACATCCTCTCATATCTCCACCATTAGATGTCACTAATTCTTTGACACAGGACCCTTTAAAGTGGAGAATTTTACGATTCTCAGGCCAAATCACTGCAATCCATGTGAACGATACAGGCAATGTTTAAAATCTTACGAATCTGCAACAGATTAAGGAAATAGACACTGAAATGCTGTTTTAAAACAAAGGCATTTATTGCGAAAAATGCACTTAACATGAAAAAAAAACAAAACAAAAAACAAACCAACCACGGGTCATCAGTACAAGACGATGTATCATGGTCACATGGTAGAGAGCGCTGGTCAGCGCAGAGCATGACTTCAATGGCACAAAAGGCCTATAAATATTCTGCACAATATAGAATTATATTTATATTTATATTTATATATATATATATAATATAATCTTTTTCGATTTTTCCCTTCCTGTTCTCAAACAAACCGAGTCCTGGCGAGTGTACGCACCAAACTTTTTGTTCCTTAAAGTTCCTTTTTTTGTTTTGTTAAGAGCTACATACAGAGGCTCCCTTCCCTCACACACACACACACACACACACACACACACACTCGCAAAAACAAATACACACATCACACAGGTGTCCATTCGAGCAAATATGGCCGACATCTAATTGAAGATGGCAGGAGCGCTTACACTTCCTGGAAAGGACAGCAATTTAGAAGCAAGTCCAATAAAAGAAAAAAATTGGATGTGCATTCATGCCGGTGGGAACTATGACCACGGCTGTTGGCGACTCCTTCACATTTTCCTTCACCATGAGAAACTCACGTGGTATTTACAACCAGGGAAGCTGAAGAGACAAACTCACGTTTAAAAAAAACAAAAAAAAACAAACAGGAGTGAAAACCAGCAGCTCAAGCCATTTATTTTATGTAAAGTGACCACTGTGCAGTGGTTGTTTTCCTGATGATTTGACTCTTGTAAACTCTTCATCCTCAAAAAGAAAAAAGACAGTGGAGACCAAACACAAACCAAGACTTGTGCTTTAGTTTGACTCAGGTTTCTCGCTCTGGTGTTTAGAGTGAGGATAGAGATGAAAACTCCGGCCGCTGAAGTCGTACACACTTGAGAGTATTTGAGAGCGTGCATTTTTAGGCACCAGGGGCTCGACTGACCAGGTTTCCAGTGAGTGATATTTCATGGAAAAAGCTGCACGTGTCGTCTCACACACTCCCAACAAAGGACACACTTCAAGATTTTTAATGAATCATGAGGTAAGTAAGGAAATGACAAGCTGCTCTATATGAACAATCCTACTCTATGGTGTCAGTCTAGAGGTTTTTAAAGAGGGTTTCCCTGATCCAACACACCTGATTCAAATAAATGGGTTGTTCATTCATCAGGCTTCTGCAGAGCTCGCTGACGAGCTGATCATTTGAATCAGGAGTGCTGGAGCGAGGAAACCTTGATCTAAAACATGCAGGACAGTGGGTTCTGAAGACCGGGAATGAGAAACCCTGGTCTAGAACCTAGTTTGTATGACGTGACCTGCTGAAGTTTTTGGTTTTATTTGTTAAAAGAGCTAAAATGATCCCAGATTGTGCTTCGTTCTGTAATTGATGTCAGTTTGCCATGTTTTTGTTCAATTTCCTTCACAGATTAAGGGATTATGATTAGATTTTCTCATGACAAAGTAACAACGGATTAAAAAAATGACTTTTTTTTTCTCCCCCCAATTTCAAGTTTTAAGGTTTATGCTGCACTTGTGCTTCTGATATATCTTCTGTCCTGGAAACTCACTGTCCTCCCCCGCTGTGTTTTAAAGGTTTTCTTGCTCCAACACACCTGATTCAAATAAATGGGTCGGCTTCTGCAGAGATCTGCTCAATCTAAAACATGCAGGGCAGTGGGTTCCCATGGCCAGGAATGAGAAACCCTGATCTAGAACCTAGTTTGAGCTGCTGGAGGTTTTGGTTTAATCTGTTAAAAGAGCTAAAATGATCCCAGATTGTGCTTCTTTCTGTAATTGATGTCAATTTCCCACGTTTATGTTCACTTTCCTTCACAGTTTAAGGGATTAAGGTTGGATTTTCCCCATCATCAAAGTAACAATAGATTAATAATTAATAGTTTTTCCCCAAAAAAATTCAAGTTTTAAGGTTTATGCTGCACTTGTGCTTCTGATATATCTTCTGTATGATCTCTATCTGAGGTGTTTGTCAACCCTGGTCCTGGAAACTCACTGCCCTGCACACACCGGATTCAAATAAATGGATCATTATCCGGCTTCTGCAGCGATCGGACCAATCTAAAACATGCAGGGCAGTGGGTTCACATTGCCAGGAATGAGAAACACTGGTCTAGAACTTAGTTTGACCTGCTCGAGGTTTTGGTTTCATCTGTTAAAAGAGCTAAAAATGATCCCAGATTGTGCTTCTGTGTCAGTTTTCAATGCTTGTGTTCACTTTCCTTCACAGTCTAAGGGATTAGGATTGGATTTTCTCATCACAAAGTAACAATAGATTAAAAAAGGACAGGTTTTTTCCCCCCGAATTCAAGTTTTAATATTATGCTGCACTTGTGCTTCTGATATATCTTCTGTACGGTCTCTATCTGAGGTGTCCAAGGCAGTGTTTGTCAACCTTGGTCCTGGAAACTCACTGCCCCACACTGATTTCAAATAAATGGATCGTTATCAGGCTTCTGCAGAGATCTGCAGGGCAGTGGGTTCCCATGGCCAGGATTGAGAAACCCTGGTCTAGAACTTAGTTTGACCTGCTGGAGGTTTTGGTTTCATCCGTTAAAAGAGCTAAAAATGATCCCAGATTGTGCTTCTGTGTCAGTTTTCAATGTTTGTGTTCACTTTCCTTCACAGTCTAAGGGACTAGGATTGGATTTTCTCATCACAAAGTAACAATAGATACAATAGATTAAAAAAGGACAGTTTTTTTCCCCCCAAATTCAAGTTTGCTTCACTTGTGCTTCTGATATATCTTCTGCACAGCCTCTCTCTTAGGTCTCCAAGGCAGAGTCTGGAGACTCACTGCCCTCCCCTGCCTTGTTTTAAAGGTTTTCTTGCTCCAACACACCTGATTCAAATCAGTGGTCATCAGGCCTCTGCAGAGTTTGAATCAGGTGTGTAGGAGCAGGGCAACTTTTAAAACATGCAGGGCAGCGGTTTCCCCAAGATTAGGATTGAAAAACACTGGTCTAAGGTGTTAATAATCTCCAATCATAGCTAATCTGACAAATCTCACGTGTGTGCACTGGGCTGGTTGTAGTTTGTGCTTTGTTCTGGACCATTATATAAAAACCAAACAAACAAAAAGAGGAGAATTGTGACTGGTTTCTCTCACTGATATTCTTTTACAAACACCCACACTCTTCACTCACACACACACTCACACTCACGCTGAACTCGAGCTCTGAGTTTTGTCCGCTGTGCTTCAATCTCCTGAATCTAGATGTGTTGTTGTGGCAGGATGTAAACAAGACAAGCTTGAATCCACACTCAGGAACATAGAAATTCACGAAAGCAAAAAAGACCGACTGTACACACTGACTGACTGACTGACTGACGCGGTACAAAAATACTTGTTTTAAAGTCGACGAGATCAGAGAAAAAGCTGTCGAAGGTTTTGGCAGTCGAGCGTTGAAAAGGTGTTCGTCCTCTGCCCTCTGATTCACAAGTATTTACCTCGATCGTACAGTCTTCCACGAACCACTGATCAAATCTGCACATTTACAATATTGCTGTAGTCCCACAAAAACACTTAATATCCCCAACAAAAGGCAAGTTTTCCCCGTCTCATTCGTGTCATAAACTCTGGATAAAAGGATCGTAATGATGATAAAACGAGGCCTGCCCTTAAAACACAATGATAAACACGTGGGAATCCCTTCTGTCAAACAATAAACGTGTAAAATACTGAATATTTAGACATACTGGCAGGTTGTATCAGATATTTTCAAGTGAATTTCTTGTGTCCGTAACTCCGCACGGACGATCAAAACACAACTCGGCGTCGAAGGAGTTTTGGCGTCACGTCTGGTTTCTTTTGTACATTCAGCGAGCCAGTTTATTCAGTTCAATGCAGCTGCGAGAGGTCTACGAAGCACAAATGGAAATCAAGAAATGGTCGTATAAAGTCATATAACATATATATAAATAGAAAAAAAAAAAAACATCACTTAAATCCATATTTTTTTTCTTTTTTGCACCATTTTCAAAAAGAATGAAAACCCCTTCCCCCCCCTTGTGGACAGGTCGTGACACAGCATGGCTAGTTTGGAACAACACAAACATCTATTTCCAACGCATATGAAAAACAATAACAAATGCTACATGCATTAACATATACTGGTTGAAAAAGAAACACCGTATGCTTGTTGTCACAAACTAGACGCAGATAATGTGCTTACGAAGGATCCCTTCCCTCATCGCCTAGAAGTGGGACGTTTTCCACGTTTTTTTTGTTTTTTTTTCCTCAATCGAAGAAAGCACCCGAATTCATGTTTGTGAGGTCTCAGTGGAAAAAAAGCAGAGCCGACGCTAACTTTGTGCTCGTGTTTTGCTGGTGGATGATGCCCGAGGAGAAGAACTGGGGGAGGCAGGGTTTTGTCTGACTGTGCTCTCTGAGTCTGTGTGTGTGTGTGTGTGTGTGTCGTCAGTAGTCAACAATCACGAGGTCAGGCCTCCAACGCTGTCCGAATAACCGGGAAAAGCTGCCGCGCTTCAAATGTGGCTGGGCTGGTCGAAGCCGGAGCTAGCTTTCCTTTATATGTGTGTGTGTGTGGGAATTAGTTGGACCAATATGTGTAATATCTGTAATAAATGTTTTGTGACAGTATTGAATATCATTTCAAATTTGACTATTGTTTTTGCAGGTCACTTTTCATGTTTGACTGAAAAGTGACCGTGGCTTTTGTGTGTGTGTGTGCGTTCTTCTTCTTCTTCTTCTTCTTTCCGTCCACTTTGTTTCTGTCTCAGTTTCAGAAGCTCTCGACGAAGCTGCTGGGGAACAGGCCCGTCTGCCCCGTCCTCTGTAAGGTCCCTTTGAACCAACCGTCCTCCCGCTTCTTATGGACAAACACCACGTCTCCCTCGCGCAGCTCGATCTCCGCCTCGCTCTGCGGGGGGTAGGGCACCACCACGCGGTACCTGCCACACACACAATCTTTAATTGGATTCTAGAAAAGTTCTGCATTCTGCGGTCGTGTGTTTCACATTAGACTTATTCAGAAGCTGGCGACTGTCTCTGCATATCAGACAGTTACTGCACAACCGCTGTGTCTGTCTTTTGGTTTACCGCTGTCTAACGGGGGGGATTAGCATTCATCAAAAATATTGGCAACACAGCCACACACTCTGACAGAGTGAGTGCATCATGTGCTGGCATTAACCACCGCTCCCAGGGTGTGACACGGTTCAGTGTGAGTTAGGTCTCTGACCTCAGACCTGGTGTTAACATTCATCCGTCCATGTGGACAGAGTTAAATACAACTGTGCACACACCTGTGTGCGGTCAGGTCAGGTCAGGGCTTGTGTGGTGACATCATGTCTGTTCACGAGTACAGTCGTTAGACAGTGTATTTGCACAGCTGGTACCACTTTATAATAAGTACACACTATTAAGCATTGATGAATATTGAATTCATCATTTATAACTTATGAATACTCATTAGTATGTAGTTTATAAACACTACTCGGTGTAATGCACATGTGTAAATGGTAAACTTAGGCATAATATTGTTGAAATTGCACTTGTTTTTCTCACACTCAGGGTATGAATATGACTTCATTATATGTCATTAACCTTGTTCCTCTCTCTGTGTCCTCATCTTGCAGGCTGCAGGATCCAGGTCCAGTTTCGAGGCTATTCTTATTATTATTATAATACATATCATCACCATTATTCCTGGTCTCTTTCTTCTGTCTCATCTCCCTCTTGTCCTTTCTCTCCCCCACCTCTCCTCTGTCCCCCATTTTTTCCTTTCACCCCAACCGGTCGAGGCAGATGGCCGCATGTTTGAGTCTGGTTCTGTCAGAGATTTCTTCTTCCACTGATGCCTAGTGTTTGCTCATTGTGTGAATTGCATTAAATTGAACTAAAATGAGTTTGACACCCCCTGGTTTAAGGGCATGAGGGGTGTCCAAAGGTCCAGATTTGATATTGTGAAGGTTTCCAGGGGCCAATATGCCTCTCAGACCTCAGTAAACATTACATACAAATGCACTGTTTTACAATAATTCCATTTTCATTGTCACAATTATCATTTTTAAATGGCATTGTAACCAAATCCAAGCCACGTGGGAGTGAAAAAATGAAAATAATCTGCCTTTCTTTCACATCTGGAGTCGAACAACATAACATAATAATAGACAGATTGAGTCTATCTATCACAGGTGGGTTTAGAACCCAGTACTCTGGATTCCAGGCACAACTCTTTACCAGCTGAGCTAATGAGTGACATGTTTTTCTGTCTCGTTTTCTCCCGGGTCATGAATAATACATTCTAAAAGAAGCTGCAGGCTGTACAAAATCTGACTGAGG
This sequence comes from Microchirus variegatus, assembly GCF_963457635.1. NCBI lineage: Eukaryota > Metazoa > Chordata > Actinopteri > Pleuronectiformes > Soleidae > Microchirus > Microchirus variegatus. The sequence goes on from NC_139823.1 coordinate 9,943,908, forward strand.
GCTGTGATCGTCCTTCGGACTTTGGACATGCCCGACTTAACAGATCAGAGTTAATTTGATGTTGTGGCCATTCACGACACTGTATTTACATTACTCAAACACTTTAAGGGTACAACCAAAATCTAACACATATAGAGAGAGTACAATAACACATGGATTGTCATTGCACACTCACACTGTACAACAAAGTTAAATGCCTTCCTACCTCTCGTCTATTGACTCATTGTCGTTTATTGCTAGTGGCACGAGGACATCAGCCAATTAGTCGCTCTCTAATCTCTAATCTGACGAAGGACTGCATTCATGCAACTCATGAAAGTGTCCATATGTGTCCTACTCAGAGTATGGTTTCTGTGATCAGATCTAAAGACACAGGTGTGTAGTTGTACGTGTGATCTGGATTTGATCAGATCCCTGAAGTGTGTGTGTGTGTGTGTGTGTGTGCAGCTGATGACTCATCTCAGTGTTAAGTGTTGCTCCTGGTCAGCACTAAGTGACAGATGGCTCACAGGCTTCAAAGTGAGAGCCATCACCTTGATTAAACCCCGGTGTTACTTTCCTCACAAAGTGGACTCAGTGCAGTAATAACTTATCGGTCATAAAGTTGCCTCGAGCTGATTCTGACTTTGTGTCCATTTATCCTCAGCAAGTTCAAAAACTTTCACCACTGTTGTTTCTTCCTCTAAAACTCTGTATCCTCCCTTAGCTGTAAAGACAGTGTAATACACAGTTTTCTCAGGGATTATTATGGTTTATTGTCAGTTTAACCTTGTTCTTTAACGTTTTGATGTTGTTCTATTTCCTGTTTCATTGATGTGTTTGTTTGTGTTCATGTTTGTGTGCCCACCTCTCTCTGGACAGGGGTTTTGGTTCAGGCCGCAGCACCATCAGAGGGTTGACAGCCCGCGTTGCCGGGGGAGACATGGGGAAGTTCGTATCGAGGGACCCGGACTTCCTGTGTAGTGGCTCCAACCCTATGGCCCCGCCCATCTCGCTCTCGACCGGACAGGAGCCGGCCCGCCCGGCCGACACCATCGGACAGGAACCTGAGCGGGCGTGATGGTGATGGTGGTGAGGATGGTGCGCGGGGTCTGTGGGGGTGTTGTGGGTCGGTGGGGACGAGGGAGGTGAGCGGGATTTCTTCTTGGCCGCTGCGCCGGACAAGAGCTTCAACAAACCTCCAGCTTTCCTCTCCTTCTGTGGACGGAGAGGAACACACAAGCAAACAGAAATGCTGGTCAGGATCACTGCTGTTCTTGAAACACACAGGGATGTGTAACACTTTAGATTAGGGAACACATATTCACCATTATTAACATAAGTAGCATACTAGCCCTTTATTAGTAAATATTAAGCTTGTATTAACACCTTATGCAGGACAAATCTTAATTCATGTCGTAATAGAGGTACAATAAGGTGTTAATACGTGCTAAATGGTTCCGAATAAAGGGCTAATATGCTACTTATATATGTTAATAAGCACCTAGTTAATGGTGAATGTGTGTTATTTTTGTTTATATTTACCAGAGTACTTTTTGCTCAGGTGTGTTTATATAGGTGGTCAAAAAAAAAACACATATACATATGTATATATATATACATATATATATATGTAAATATATATATACATATATACGTATATATACACATATACATAATATATATATATATATATATATATATATACACACACATACAATAATAAAGCATTTTATTTGGGGGTGCCTAAATGCTCTGTGTTCTAAGGGTTAAGATCCAAAGACTGCTCACATGGCAACTTTTACATCATCCCAGCATTTTTTTCCACAAAGTCGAATCAGTAAATTTGAGTCTGCAGCAAGCATAAAAAAAAACTAAAAGAAAGACAGAAAAAAAACAGTCTTTTCTTCCCTCTGCTGCCCTTTGTTCAACAGCTCAGCAAGGAAATAATGGTTATGAGAGAATCAGAACAAGTGTTCTCAGAGATCATGGTAGGAGCTTCTGCTCGGCTACTATGCGTGTCTTCAACAGGAGTATGGGTGGGTATAAGCAAAGTGGTTTGCTCTATTAATGATCCTTCAAGCTGAAACAATGTGTACGTACTGAGGGAGTCACCCAGGAATCAAGTGTAGCGCGAATGCGGCTGAAGTGGTTTGGTAATGACACCGATAAAAGGCAGATTCATGATTTCTCCATTCAGCGATGAATATGGAGGCCGTGCACAATCATGCCCATTCAGCTCAACTCAATATCTGGAGGACAAACAGCTGTCTCTCTCTTTTGCCCGCTTGTTGCTGTGTTTTTTTGTTGTTGTTTTTTTTACACTCAATCATGACAATGTGGATCAATACCAAGCAAGAATTCACTTTATCAGTGATGCAGGGAGCCTTCATCATCATCTTTGCCTTCACTGCAGCCATTTGTTTCTTTAATAGCTCTCTGCTGGATCAAGCATCCAGGTTTTTAAACCCATTTCTCTCCTCTCTCACGCACTCTCTTGTCATTGCAAAACTGAGTGATGCAGTTCTCACATAAATGTCATAAGTGCTGCAAATACAAGAGCTGGAGTAGAAAAGTCAAAATATAGACTAGTAAAAAAAAAAGGCTTGTGATTTTTTATGGGATTAAGGATGAAAGAGGAGAAGATGTTACGACAAATCGGCACAGAGAGCGGAGGAGAAAAAGTACACCATAAAGAGAGGGGGTGACCTATTGACCAGCTAATTTTTCAATAAAAGAATAGAATAGAATAAAAGAAGAAGATAAACTATGTGTCTGCAGGAGTGGACGAAGAAATAGCATAACATAATAAGTGTGGTCAATATTTCTCAGGGGCAGCATGGAGCGCTACATTAATGCTTGTTTGAACATAGATCGGGACAGCGAGCAATGCTTTTGCACTATTTGCTGGCGTTCTATAGACCCAGTGTATTTAAATGGAGGCCCGTGGGCCACATACTGCAGTTTTATGTTTTCTAGTATGCCGTTAAAGGCACTTAGAGATGTTTGTGGGTCGAATACGACACGTTTACCTTATTTCTAAGAGAAACAAATGCTAATATTGTGCAACTTTTTGATTGTATGCACTTGGAGTTGCATCTGAGATGACAAACATGTTTATTTTTTTAAATTTAAAAGAGTTACAGCTAATACTGGGCACTTTATAATGCACTTTGAGGTGTATAAAGGACAGGTATGACCCAAATTATTGCATTTCTAGTTCTTTTATTACATTTTTAATGTATTTTTTTAAATTTGACCTCAATCTCTGGCCCAGCTAAATTTCTTGGTTCTGGAATTAAATAGTCCTGCTATGGACCATGCATGTTCAATAGCAGTTTTTTTTTGAAGCACTTAAACTTGAACAATCAAACACAAGATCAGACGTTTTAAACAATTTAAAAAGGGAACAATTTTGTATTTTTTCCTCTATACAAGTGCCAGTTATTTCTTATTTCTCACAGGATGTGCTGATGCGATCTTCCTTTCTTTTTACATCATTAAATTCTTCCTCCCGAAACACACATCCACTCTTCATTCACACCACTGAGATTCCCGGCCTGGAAAATGTAGTCACCTCAGGTTTTTTTCGGTGACAAGGGAGCGAACGATGCAGACACTTGCGCACGCAAATTTTTCCACCGCTTTGGCATCGCGGGTTTCCTTCCTGTCACGCGGATAAATCTAGTTTGAATTTTAATTTGGGAGAGGGAGGAGATGATGAAGAGGAAAATAAAGACAACCAGAGGGAGAGGAGACAGAGAAGGGAGCAGTGGAGGAGCCGAGGGGGGGGGGAGAAGTGATGAAGGAGGAAATAGAGGGATGAAGGGACAGCAGGAGAGAAGATGGGAGGAGAGACACTTTCATCAGCAAGCTTAAAGGCTTAATCTGCCTCCGATGAGAGTGTGTGTGTGTGTGTGTGTGTTTGTTTGTGTGTATCCGTTCATATTGGCGGGTCACACTCTGTTCCAAAATTGGCCACCAGAGAGCAGCAGACAGTCACCGTTTCATCTGATTCCACGGCTGACATGGAAGGGCATTAAAATTAATGCTCAAATCTCCAAAGAGTGAAGTTTTATGTCATGGCAAAATGTAAGAGGGTTTAAAAAGTCTGACCTGGACTTCTGCAAATTATACCGCAGAGCTGAGGTCTCAAAGTCCAGGCCCGCAGGCCACATGTGGCCCTCCAACCTCCCCTTTTTTTCGAAATAGATTAATTTAGCATCATAAAACACATTTATATTGTTAACTATATATTGTTCCATAACGCAGACACTTTTATTTTGAAATTCTGTCAAATTTGGGATACCATTTTAAGCTCATATGAATAGTTTTTCACTTCATGATTTGAAACCAAGGTGTTGATTTTCTTTTTCCATGCCATGCATTTGTATTTGCATGCATCAAACTTGCAAAATGCAAAATATAGAAGGTGAAAAATAACAAAGACTTCTTTTTGCTTTAAACATCCATTTAGTCGCTGCACGCGCGTGCCCTGCATGAATGCATTTCCTGAAAATGGCGCGTGTCTAACGATGATATGTGCGTGTAATGGTGGCAGCGCTCCAGACAGTGTGACACGGTGTTGACCAGACAGTATCCACACACACACACACCGTCTGCCAGACAGTTATCATAGCTGCTCCACCATTTCCTCTGTGACAGAGATGGAATCTCACTTCAGACCTGAAACCTGATGATTTGGCTCGGCTCAAACTGAGAGCAACAAATGGTCTTTTCAAAGTGTGACTGTGGGATGACATAGTGTTTTGCAACAGCTTATTATTTGTGTTCTAGTTTGACTTTGAAAATGTGATTTATTGAGCTAGTCATGACTGAACAGAAATTTTTAGGATGAAATGGTCTTTTTTTTTTAGTTATATTCCTGAATCGTGTCTCTAAAAAAGACGAGCTTGAATGAGACAATGTAAACAAGGCAGCTGCCTGTTCCATGGTCAATGAGCTGTTTGTCAGCTCGCCATGTCGTTAGATTAGCTGTCCCAGACAGTGAAGCCAACGGCGAAAAAACAAATGGAGCTGAGACAGATGCAAGCCTTTGTTGCCATCCTTCACTGTCAGTGCTGCCTGATTTAACATCCACAGCTCTGACTCCGCACGTCTCGTACAGTATGATGTTTTTGCGAGGTGAAAAAAACTGGAAAAAAAAGACACTCGCTGAGGAAAAGAAGAAGCATTATTCAGAAACACCTGCTGCATAACATTTCACCAGAGTGACATCAAAAAAACATTTCAGTGCCATTTGATTCTCAGCTCATCGTTCTTCAGGAGCTCACCTTCTCTGCTTTCGGTGCGATGGCGGGCGCGTGGGAGGGGCCTGGTAAAGGTGGCTGCAGTGGACTGGCCAGCTCGCCGTTGAGGAGCACCGCTGACACGTTAGGAGGCGTGAGACACGAGAGGGGGGACGAGAGCGGGAGGAGGGGACGTGAGGCCGGCGAAGAAAGGGGCGACGGCCCTAAACTGGGACCCGGAGACACCATGGAGAGAGGACGACCCGACTGGCCGGGGCAGCGTGAAGGGGAGGAGCCCTGAGAACGCAGGGGAGAGATGGCCACCGTGGAGCGTTCTGGGCTTCCGGCCGTGGGACTGTGCACTGAAAAAAACACAGATACACAAATGGATTAAATATCCCATATTATACCCTATTTCTCCAAGTTAAACAAGTTCCCTGGTGGTCAAAATACAATACAAGTAGTATCTCTAAAAAGTAAAACGAAACTTGAGGGACAGGAAATGACACCAGCCACAGAGGCTACTGGGAGCTAACAGCTGTTAGCATTTGGAAAAGTGATCATTTGCAGGCTCTAGCAGGCACATTGCCGTCATATATAACATGTATCCACTGGACAGATAAATCCTCTGAGGCTGGAAGTCTGTGTAGAACTCTGTGCTGCACTGTGGAGCCAAGAATAGAACTTTTCGCGGACTTCGCAGACATCCGGTTTTCGGATACTGTTGCCCTCGCCAGCACTCTCACGTGTGCTCCACGAGACAACAATTCCAGGAATTTAGCGTCTTGTGACGTCCCAATGAGTGCGGAAGTCAACATTGCATGTTTTATCTCCTGTACTTATACAAATATAAGTATTAAAATGATTAAAAAGTTGATTTTGCATAATATGGGACCTTTAATACAAACGAGAGGACAGCAGAATGACTCTCTTTGTAAATCTGTGGAGATTATTATAATGACCTGTATTCTCGAATATTATAGTTTGTCTGTAGATATGTTCAGCTATAATAATTAATTTGCATTATTATAAAACTAAGTAAGAAGACTCAGGTTTGAGATCTGGTCGGATAAAGTGCCTTTCAGCATTTCTGGTTCCTCCCATAGTCCAAAAACATGCTGTATGGGGATTAGGTAAATTGGACACTCTAAATTGACCGTAGGTGTGAATCACGCAGCATCTTGACACACTTGATGGTGATGATTACTATTACCATAATACAGTAATATAGTCAGCCTATCTCAGCCTGTATTGGACATAATCACTTAAAAACACACTAGCTAAATTGTTCTCTTCCCATATTTCCGTTCTTTTTTAATACATTCTCCATAACATTGACATGGCAGTAAAATGGAAATATATTATGACCCATCCTGAGGCCCTAACTCAGGAGGAAAAGGTAGGCAGAAAAGTGAGTATTTAGCGCTTATGGAAACACACACAGAGGACATTACACTGACATACATTCATTTCCTGGAGACTTACTCTAAAATTAACCATAATTACTACTAATCCTAACCTTGACCTCAGCCTAACTTCAAAACATGTCTTCACATTAAAATGTAGTCATTTACGTTTGTCCCCATAAGGAAGACAAGTCCCCATGTGTGTGTTTAAACACATTTTAGGTCCCAACAGCATAAGGAATACCAGCCACACACACAAACATGGTTAGAAGCCACCTGCTCTGCCTTCACTGCAGCACTCAGGCCGTAATCCATGGAGAGGCAGACTGGTCATGTGACAAAACCACTAAACACCAGAACTATGCACACACTTTATTTTGTAATGGAGACCATATGCATGTTTGTGTGAGTTAGTGTGCGTGTGTGTGTGTGTGTGTTCGTGGGAGCCAGAAAGAGAGAGGGAAAAAAGGGAAAGAGGTGCAGAGGTGGAGGCATGAAGCTCTGTCATTACGCCTCCATAAAACAAAAAAAAACACACAGTGATGTCATTCCACTGTGTGTTTGTGAGTGTGTGGGAGTGCACATATGTGTGTGTGTGTGTGTGTGTGTGCGAGTGCGTATGTGTCTTGGCATTGTTCTTACAGCGTGTGCTCTTCAGCCTCACCATTATTTTCTCAGCGAGACAGAGAAGACACAAAGAGGAGAGAGAGAAAGAAGGAGCTGGAGAGATGAATAGACTCTTGAGTGGAGAGCACAGGGGCTGATAGCATCGAGATGTCGTACAACACACACACACACAGGTATGAGTGTTTCTGAGAGACTGTGTGGGACTGACCAACCAAAAGATTCTCCAGAATCTTGTTGAAACAAACAATTATTTTGTTTTTAGTGTTCGCTCAATAATAGACAAGAATCCACCTACAGTCTCTGGGTGTTTATGTGTCAACGTTTCAATGTTCTTCCCCATTTTAAGCCAGCAATATGCAGAGTACACATAATGCAACATCCCTGATGCTAGTGCATTCATGTGCAAACCTCTGTTAAGCCTCTTTTACATTAAAATTAGCTGGTAAACATGATTTGTGAACTAAAGAAAAGTGGTTGTTCTACCCCCCTGGTGTTTTTTTTCTCCCACCCCCTGCTATGATTGAGCTCTTTAAAGCATTTTAATGTTTAATCTTCTACACTTTACATTCTTTTAATCATTTTTTAAAGAGTTAATTATTGTTTTATGCTGCGCTATCATATTTTATGCTCAATTTTAGTCTAACTTTTTTTTTGTTTTCTTTCACTCTTTTTATTATTCTTCACCCAAAAAGCAGCCTTGCCTTACTTCACCTGTACGTGAACTGTGGCATCCCTCCCAGAATTCATTAAAATCGTTAACCACAGACATTCGTGGCTATCGTTCGTGTCATAGTGTTCCCACCAAATGTCAATCGCAGGGTATCTGCAGATTTCAGCAAGTCAACAAGTTTAAAAGATCTTTTTAATGCCACCTTGAATGAAATTTAAGAGCGAAAACACTATAAATAAAGGCGATAGATGGGGGATTCCACTGTTTTTAAGACCAGTATATAACATTTTTAATGAATTTAAGACATTTTAAGGCCTTAAGTCGGAGTGAATGTGGATTAAACACATTCTTGCTGGTCAAAAACCTGTTAAAATCTGGGATTAAGTTGTTTTTTTTAACCACAGGGATTAGGGTACTGTATGTCCCCTATCACCCTGTGATGATGTGATGTTTTTGGATGGCATTGGCATTTATCCACCTTTTTTCTTATTATATAGCTTTTATTATATTATATTATATCATTTTTATTATTATATTATATATTATTTTTTTGAGGCAGGGTTCCAAATTGATTTTGTTTCACACATGACTGACAGCATTGATGGGAGCGGAGGTTAAATAGGCAGCCGGGAGTATAAGCCTGCAAAATTTTTTTTTTACATGGTGTTGAGGCTACTTGAATTAATGACAAATCAATATTCTATTATTCTGTAATCAGAGACTAAGGGTGTAAAATGTAGCAACATCCCAACAGATCTGGACTCTGCTCCTTTAAGCCTGCCGGCTGGTGGAGGATTGATGTTGCAGAGGATGAGGTTTGTAAAAAACACGAGGGACAAAGACAAGTCTCCATGTCAAAATACCTATTTTACATGTCTCTGTAACCTCTCTCCTGTGTTACCTTTTCCTGTCTTTGCTGAGTGTAAATATGCACGCTCTCGCTTACCCAGCTGCACCGAGGTACGAGCCTGGTTCACCGAATGCTGGCTGGAGCGCAGACAGTTCTTCAGCTGGGCGGCGGCCGTCTGCGGCGACGAGGCGGGACTACCGGAGTTTATCAGTGGGGTGGAGGGACGGGGAGAGGAGGGCCCCGGGGAGCCCGGGGAGCAAGGGTCAGAGATTTTACATCCCACCTGACCACCACACCCGCTTCCGCCGACTGGACTGGACAGACACGAGCCGCGAGTAGCACCCACTCCAAACGGAGCCCTTTGAAGAAGAGAACAGAGACATTTTACTCGTAACTGAAATGTCCAAACGATCAGAGCTGATGTTTTATCTTTTCTTTTAAACCAGATGATGCCATGTTTTAGCCAAGATACCCATGCTGCAGGCACATTTAGAGCTGATAGCAAATGGCATCCAGAGGACGAATCCTACTGACTTGAGATGATCCAGTAATTTTCCCCTCACATCAACATGAGCGTAATAAATAATTGACTTCCAAATAAAATAAAGACGTTGTTTTCAGAGAGATAATATAAGAGGGGAATCTAAATGTGTATTATGTTGTAATACACATAATCGATAAGATTATAAGATAAGATAAAAATAAACATTTTGAATTAAATAGGATGAAGAACAGCAGTTTAATCCAGGACGGTGATGGAATGGTTGTGTTTATTCTTGTAAATATGTAAATAGTTGGCAATGGGATAAAGTAGTCTATAAATTGAGTTGTGTATAATGTAAAGGAATGCGGTCTGTGCATATAAGCTTATACTTCTGCATCCATCCATCCATCCATCCATCCATCCATCCATCCATCCATCCATCCATCCATCGTGCCCATGAGAGCAGGAAAGGAGCATTCAATTCAAAGTGCCCGTGTTCTTTGGCGTAGCCCGACAAAGCCCCCTAACACGAGCACGGACTCACTTGTTATGTGCAAAATGTTAATCGCCAGTGCTTTGTTCATAATAGCAGAGCGGGAGCCACAAACGGTACCATTATCCTTTGTCGGAGTGAGTAAATTCCGTGCTATTATCTGACTGGTGGATGGGCATAACATAGTGTCCTGCTGTAACATGTATGGAGGCGCATGGCTGCTCGTGCTTCCGTCTGCAGAGTGCTGAATGGCAGAACAGCAAGCTGAACATTATTGACGCAGCAGTGTTCACACTCTTATGGCTGCCCATCGACTTCCCGTCAAACACATACCGAGTTATGGCTTTGTCTGTGTGTGTGTGTGTGTGTGTGTGTGTGTGTGTCTACCAACAGAAAAACACCAAAGTTATTCACAGCTTCTTTAATATGAACGTGTTTTAACTGCTTATTCTGCGTCCTGGGGGTTTTATACATTTATAAAGTGCCGCTCAGATATTCTCGGCTGCTATCGGTAACTTTTAAGACTTCATACATTTTGGCGATCGATATTTACACACTACAGCTAGTTTCCTGCTCGAGTGGAAAAATTCATACCATCGTGACAAATGAATCCAGCATAACACAAATTGTGGCTGCAGCCAGCTCACAGCCACTTCCTTCAACTAAGTATGTTCACTTTCAGGAGAAAAACACGACATAAAAACTAAAAGTTTTCCACATTCACTTGTAAAAAAGTTTATCTGCATGTTTTACAAAAAAAAAGCACTCACTTATACATGTTAGCCCGCATTTAAATATCAATATGATCAGCCTGTTATTGGCTGTGTGTGTGTGTCTTTGTCAGCACCTCATTATCATGGTGAGAAATTTCTGAGCTGCACTGCAGACAAAAGAGGGGAAGAGGTGTGGGGTTGGGGGGGTGGAGGAAGAAGGAGAGACTCGGAATAACAAATTGCCTCTCATTTGATTACTTGCCCATCTTCTCTCTCTCTCTCTCTCTCTCTCTCTAAGATTGCATAACTGCAGATTGTAAGCAGCCATTCATATCTGGTGAAGAGGGACCACCTGCTGTTTTTACAGCCGTTTCATCTCTTTGTCTTCTTCTTACTTTTGCTTTGTCGCCTCTTTTGGTTTTGTCTTTTCCCTCCACCTCTTGTCTGATTTCCTTACACGTTTTCCTTCTTCAATCCAGGTGTTTTTTTCTTTATTTCCCTTTTTCTCGCCTCTTATATCTTTTTTTCTTACCCTCTCATTGTCTTTCTCGTTGCAGTTTTTCCTCTATTATCCTAAATCTCCTTTTCAAAGTGAAGGAGATGAGCACCGTGGTTAGGAACAGCAAATTTGACAACAATGCTGATGATCTATCTATGATGAATCTGTTGGCGGGCCGAGCATCAGAACGCTTCGACTCACTGAATCTCTTAAATGGATATCACCATAAGGAGAACAGCATCTGCAGTTTGTATCGCAAGCTGACACAAAAAAAAAATCACAAAGAAAGGTTTTTTTTGGCACGAGTGCACAAAAACGTGTGCAAAGTTTTTATGCCAAAACAAGTCCCAAAACTGCTCTGCTCCACCTCATTTGTATTCAGCTTTGATTGAGCTGGTAAATTACCATGAAAATGACCAGGTAAATTACAACTACTGTGTGGGAAATAACTCACAGGTGGCTCTAAACCTCGATGCACTGAGCTCATACTGTGGACTGTATCACAAATCAATCACCTGTTTTTTGTTCCATAAAGGTACTTGAAGGTTTCACAGCTGTGCACCCACTGCTCAATATGATTATACTGTAACTGCTATATACTTTTATCTGGATGGGGAGATGACATTATCCCTCAGGAGGCTGTGTCCCTGCTGTTTCCCTCCCCCCTCCCCAAGCTTGAGCTCACTGACCTGGACACAGGGGTGACGTAGTTTCCTGGGAAGACACCAGAGGCAGCTGTTCTCAGCGAGGTGCCTTTAAACCATCCGTCCTGACACTTCTCTGTCACCCGATACATCTCTCCTTTCCTTAGTTCAAGCTCGTCAGCCTTTTGGGGCTTGTAGGCATATAGAGCCAAATATCTGGGAACGAAACAAAAAAATAAATCTTAATTGCCATTTAGAGGCAATGGACTTAAAAGTAAGTTATACTTTTTAAAATCTCAAATGATGTTTGGGAGCGATGCGACCACCGAGCTGACTAAATTATTTATTTTCCAAAACACAGCGGGTGCCTCATCAACATGTTTGTGTTTAACATGCCTCTGGTTAGGTACACTGCTAAATCTGACATGTATTCATTATTATTCATGAATAATAACGTTTTATGTGTGTTGTCGTTTTCTCCGAGTTAACGCAACATAAGCGAGTTTCTGGTCGTTTCTGGTGTGTGTGTGTGTGTGTGTGTGTGTGTCCTATGTTGGTGCCAGTCTGTAACAGAAAAAGATTAGACCAAAGGGTAAACAAGCACTATAAGCACTGCCTCCCGTTGCCATGGTAACAGATGTGGGGACCGTCTCCTGCCTCCCCATGGCAACAGACAAGGTTGCCAGGTCAAGATGGAAATGTCTGACCTCATCAGTGGGACATATCTGCAGCCACACATTGGTGTGTGCGTGTGCTGTAACTGAGTGTGTGTATCAAAAGCTAAATTCTAATAAAATCACACATATTTATTAAATATGACTGCTGCTGCTGTGTGTGTATATAACTCTAACCCTGGTTGAGGGCCCTTATTGTCACTTTCCCTGGGCCTTTATAACACCCTAAACTAATTCTAACCTTGGCAAAAAGGCAAGACTAAACAACAACAACTGCTCTGTCACATACATAGGAGTTCAATATCAGGGACACACTCGGTTACCTGGGTCATTAATTACAAGATAAATTAATGAACAATCTTGCTCAGCGTTGGCACCTCACCAGCCATCTGGATGTGACTGGAGAGATTACATTCCACAAGACTTTAAGCACTTGTGAGTGTGCCAGGTACATTTTGGGTCTTAATCCTTTTTTAATAAAAAAAATATATATATTATCAGCATATGTGAAGTTGGTGAAATCAGTAGCAAAGCCTGTAAGTGCAGCCTGTGCAGTTTGTCCTGTGAATGCATAGCGAGTCATATTGCTCCAGTGATATCCATGCGTAGCGACTTAATTTAATTTTCTAGCACATTTGTACAGATAGAGTAAAAAAAAAAAAAAAAAAAAATCACAGCTCAACTTCCTTGTGATCTCAGAGTTTAAGATGCTGACCATGTAAATGTAACATTGGAAGTTCAAGAGTTGAACATTTCCTTTTCGCCTCCATTTTACCCCAGTTTCAGCTGTTTTTTTTTTTTTGTCCACCATCCAAAAAGAAAAGCAATTTTCGTAAAAGTGAGTTATGTTATGTTCCTTCTTAGATGGAAATAGATGCTGAAGCACTGCAAATACGAGGACAACCAGTGTGACTGACAGCTGGTGTCGACACCTGGCTGCAAGTGAACACAAACCGCCAATCTCTGCGCATCATATCGGGACGGGAGTTCAGATCCCCACGGGTGACGTCACGACCAGTTGCCACTTGCACAGCACACTGCGGTAAAATGGATAGGAAGTCTAGTGTAACCACATGACTGTGCTGTTGAAGGCTTTGCTATGAAACACTGATGTAACTGTTCTTGTGAGTCTATATTTCCTTCCTAAGAGGGATTTCATTCTTGACCAATGGAGGAGTAAATGCAGTTTCAGTGGCGGTGGAACATGGCCAATATCTTTGGGCAAAAGAGAAAAAAAATATATTTTTAAACACAGCCAGGAGCTGGACTCAGAAAATTCTGCTTGCTACTCAGGCACAGATCCATGTTAATAAATCAGAACAGGCAGGTGTGAGGAGGGACTATAACCCAGGTCGCAGGTGGGTTGTGCTGACAGCACCCTGAGGCGTACTCACATGTTGAGTGGCAGCTGCACCTTGGCATGGGCCAGCAGCTCAGAGGTTATTGATGCCACTTTGGGGGGCACCAACACCCCTGCCGTAGAGGGAGAGGGACCTGGGGGAGACGCGTCCTAAAACACAAACAGAAACACACATGAGTGGTTTTCATTTAGAACAAAAGAAGGACTTTTTTTTTTCTTTCTTCCAAGTATGTGCCTGCATCCTTATCAGCTTCTCAGTATGCATCCTGGGTAATATTCAGAGACAGGAAAAGTACATTGAACGCAGGTGAGAATACAACCACAGGCAATACATGTAAAAGCAATGCATCTGCAGTTGAAGGCTGTCAAAAAGAGGAATGGTTTTATTCATATGGAAGTGTCAGGGTGGGTGACAGGGGAATATGTTATAACCAAAGAGAATGCTCGCTGGTTTATAAAATGAATAATGTTTGCTGTATCTTTAGAGCCTGACTAGAAAATATTACACATGTGCTTTGGTACTTTAAGTACTTTAATTATGTTTTTATTAGTGCTGGGCACGTTAACGCGCTAATGGTGGTCAACGGTGTCAACATTAAAGGTGCATTATGTAATAAATCTAAAACAACTGGCTATAAAATCCTCCTAATATCTCACAGAGACTCAGGAATAATGTTCATATAACAAACTGAACTCACCAACAACAACAGTACAGCCAAAATATCTGCATTAAAAAAAATATTTTGCAGACTGCAAATCATGTTTATGTTTTGAAATCACGTTTTGGCATGTGGCGCCACCTACCGCCGTCTACCAATCATAGACCTCTGTATTTTGAATTTGAATGTCGTAACCGTTTTTGGCAGCTAACGGAGCTAACTGGTAAACGGTGCCTGGGCACGTAAACATGACGTCACGCACGTATTTTTCCGGTCAGCACTAGTTTTTATATATATAATATAATATATAATAATAATTGTATAAATATATAATTTATATATAAATATATATATATAATTTGTTACATTGAAAATACAAAAGTCACATATAAAATATGACATGTTGTTTCTGTTTACTCTAAGAGATTCTGACGACGTGATAACCATATGCAAATATATGACACTAGTGCCAGACAACAAAAACAGAGCTAACTGACCGACCCAAGGGGGAGAGGTCACGTTACTCAATGCCGCACGATGATGTTTTTGACAAATCGTCAAAACCAGCCCATAACTTAGCCACAGTATGACAGAAATGTTGAAATTCCACCTTGAGACTGGTAACCCACGCAAAACCAATTAAGATTAAACAAACATGAGATAAAATCATGAGTTCAATGCCAACCACCTCATTCAGTCAACTTTTGAATGCAGAAGTATTTCTACACAAAGACACTATATTTGGTGCAGAAATTGCCCTGCATACTTTACAACTGCTTTCTTTGTGTGTGTGTGTGTGTGTGTGTGTGTGTTTGTGCTGTATTTATGTTTGTGGGATCCATGAGGACATTTTGAACTTTAAAGTGCTTTTTCTGGGTTAACACCTGGTTTTCTGTGAGGGTAAGGCCACTTAGTTGTGATGGTTAAGGTCAGAGTAAAGCGGCTAAGGAATGCATTATGTCTATGAGGTGTTCTTACTATGTTATAAAAACATGTTTGTGTGTGTGTAGATTATATACTTGGATGCGTGCAGCAGCTCTGGGATCCGAGGAACTGATGAGCACAGGGTGGGAGATCTCCATGCTGTGCCTGTTGTTGAACTGGGCTGCCCTCTGGCTGACGGACAACGCTGAAAACGAATGTCGCTTCTTGGCGTTTTTCTTGCCCTCGCCTCTCCGATGGCTGGAGCCGTTCCCATTCGAGGGGGAGGCACTCGGGGAGGGGCCGGGAGCGCAGGGGCCCAACGGGACTGGTTCAGAACTCGGACCTGGAACGTTCGTCGGCTGAGGTTTGTCAATCTCCATTAACTGCTTGGCTGTTTCGTTTAACTGAGAGGAAGAGGAGAAGAGGAGAGGAGGAGAGGAGAGGTGGTTCAAATGATGTTAGATGTCAGTCCTCATTGGTTCACACACACAATATGATATCAAGTGAGCTTGTGTGTCTTCTTGGCAGCCTTTCAAACAAGTGGACCAGTGAGAGAGAAACACACTTTGACAGTCTCTCTCTCTTTCTGTCAAACAAACAAACAAACAAACACTAGTCTCAAATAACTCAAAAAGCATGAGCTTCCCTTTACCATTTGTTGATTCAGGGTTTCAGACTGTAGACTTTCAGCTCAATATCTATACGGGTGGATTCGTGAAAGACTGCATCTTGACGCGAATTGCACATCCCACAAAAACAATATCGGGTGGTGATGACCTCGACCTCTTAGAACGTGGAGTAAAAGAGAAATGTGCTTTTAGCCTCAACCGTGTGTCTTTATCTTAAACAACTTTAAGTGCGCGGCAAGGCTAGACTACTGCTCTCTTCTGTTTTCTTTTATTAGCGAAACCAATTCATCAATAGAAGAGCTTAACATTTTCTCGTACGCAGAATACAGAGTGAGCTTTAAATATCAAAACACAGTGAATTTCCATTATTATAGTGATCAGAAAATCCTGAACAATAAAACACACAAATGATGTAAGGTCACAATGCTCACAATACAAGTGTGAGTGTCTTCTGTTCATGAGTTTGATACATACAATGCATGAGTTAGTAGTGATAAATGGACGCGAAGCAGTACAGTATTAGTTATTTACACGCGTAAATGATCTCTTCGTGTTAAATTATCTGACTGATTCAGAGGTGTCCAAGATGCGGCCCAACACATTACTAAATGTATTAATTAAACATTTTATATATGTAATAATTATATGTACTACATACTGTTTTTTCTCTAGACCCAGAGACTAGATGCTCATGGCTCCCAGGACATGTGAGTTTGACACACCACTGGACTAATTCAATCCTGGAATCACACTTTTATGTTTTTCCTCTGTGTTGTTTTCACCACTGTGTGTGTGTGTGTGTGTGTGTGTGTGTGTGTGTGTGTGTGTGTGTGTGTGTGTGGTGATATGCTCCAGTTGACGTCAGTATAGTAGTGTGTGGGCCGTTAACTTTTGCAGCCAATAAGACTGAAGACACGCTTTATGGCTTATTCAGAGTAAATCCTCAATCATCATTATATGGCATAAATGACGTTGAGATGACATCATGATGCAATGGCTATATACATTTTTTTTTTTTTGCATTACTTGACTGAGGTAATGTCTGTTTTCCAGTCTTTGTGTGAGTGCGCTCTAGTCTTCATCATGATAGATCTTCAAACACATACATACATAAAGGCTGTATATCATCTCTACATGAGGCGTTTGAGGGAAAGCTGCTCTGCTTTTATGATCAGTACGCTGTGCTTAGACTAACACTATGTAGTTAACATTCTTCCTGCACACTTGTGTCCACAGTAATAAAGTAAATCAAATATCACAGCGCCACTTGACGTGTTGATTGTCTGCAAATCAATGTTTAACATCCTCTATGAACATTCCTGCAGTAAACTTATGGGTAACTTTCAAATCTGATTCTTGCGCAGCATTTGCAGTGAGGACACATCATAGACATAATGCATAACCTTAACCCTAATCCTAAAATAAACCCAATTCTAACCCTAAAACCATGTCTTAAACCTCAAAAAGGACCTTTAAAGGATGACAGAACGTGAGGACCAACCAAAATGTCCTATACTCCCTAAGTTTTTTTGGTCCTCACAAAGATACCTGTTTTTGTATCTTAGTGGGGATACATCATAGACATAATGCATTACCTAGCCCCTTACCCTAACCTTAACCATCATAACTAAGTGCCTAACCCTAATCTAAACCCAATTCTAACCCCAACCCTAAAACCAGGTCTTTACCCTGATAAAGCCTTGTGGGGCTCTGTCAAAATGTCCTCACAAAAATAGGTTTGTATGTTTTCTTGGACCTCACAAAGATAGAAAATACAAGTGAACACACACACACACACATACACATAGGAACTAAACTAATATATTGACAGTCAACATCAGCTTCAGCCCTCATTTACATCAAAATCCTGTCTGTTTAACAAAACCTCAAAATCCTGAACAGTCTCCGGAGAGAACGTCAGCAGTTCTTTCTCTGTGTGTGTGTGTGCATGTGTGTTCTTGTATTTGCTGCCTCTTTAGGACCTCTTCTGGCATCAACAGACCTTATCAGGACCAAGTGTCCTCAACTGGTACACTTAAGGGCTCAGACTTGAATTGTGCTTAGGTTGAGGTTAGGTTTAGGCATTAACTGGTTATGGTTAAGGTTAGGGATGGTGCTTTGGAATTCAAAGCAGTGTCCTAAGAAGAACAGCTGCGCAAACCTGTGTGTGTGTGTGTACAGGACCACCCTGTCTCAGTTCAGTGTTGGCGATGTTTCATTTCCATATTAATAGATATGCTAATCAAAGCCACAGCATATGCTCATGAGCCTGATGGATTGATACTGCACATATAACTCAGCTTTCTCTCATGAGGCTGATTAGAGGACACACAAACGTGCACACGCACGCGCACGCAGAAGGTCAGCGAGGCGACACGCTCCTCTCAAAACTTATACTCCAAACAGTCAAGTAACTTTTACCCGATGCACTCAAGTTTGAGCGTCCACACATATATACCCACACAAAGAGAGTACACAAACACGCGGTCGCACCAGTGACTGCTGTGTCAGTTCCTCTTTAACTACCAGTGTTATAGTGCCCACTCCTGCTGCAGTAAAGGAGATAAGTGTGTGTGGGGAAGGGGGGGGATGCTGTTGTTTGCGACAACTCTTCATTTAGTGCTTTTTGGCTGAATGAAATCTCCAAGGTCCAATATTAGGTTTGGAGCTAACTGTACCCTGTGTACTCGCCGACTTTTAGAGGATGATTTTTCTCTGCGGGGGAACAATGAAGCATGAGCTGACGGGCTTACATCTGCACTGTGAAAAGGGTACAGCGGCAAGATGCATGCCAGCCCATGTGTGCACACACACACACATATATAGACAAAAGTGTGCACCCTCCTGCTGCAGAGGGAAAAATTCTCAGCCGATTCATTTAAAAATGTTCTATCTTGTCCTTGGCATCAGTTTTCTTTGTATTCACAGCGGCCGAATAAAAGTTCCATATCACAAAAGCTGGACTCCATGTACGTGCAGTCTAAGTGTGACCCTTTTAATACATCTATAGCCATTCCCTTATGAATGACTAAATCAAAACAAAAGTATAAGGATTATCGCTAATTAAACGTTTTAAATCTCATTGTTAATACACCTTTCCTCCACATACCAACGTGAGGCGCTCCACTTTTATTTTATCCCCTTAATTAAATCACAGTTTACTGTTACGGCCTCAGCATAAGGCAACAGGGGAACAGAAATATTAATTTGGCAACAAAACCAAGAAAGAAATTTAAAAATAATCAACCACAACCTCGGTGGAATTATACTTTGCGGCGATATAGTGAATTTGTTTCCAGTAAGTGCGTCTTTAAAAAGCAGTGGTAGAAATACCACAATAAGGCACAATCCACAACTTAGTGTACACATGTTAACTTTAAAACCAGGGGAAAAGCATCTTTGTTGCTTTGTTGTAAATGCAAAACAAAACTCCTTAACAGAGTTGCTTAACATCTCCAGCTACCACCAATATTGATTCATATTAAATCCCTGTAATACACCCGACAGCACGCTGAGAACAACGTTCCTCTGTCACACTCCATTTTTAGAAACTCGGATATTCACATCCGAGCTCTGAGGCAACGACTCAGAAGAAGCACACCGCCTCCAGTACGACACCACAAACACACACATGCACAGAGAGAGGAGATCAGTCGAGGTCCAACTGGGGCCCCTACCCTCCCATCCCTCATTAACAGCACACACACACACACACACACACACACACCCATGCTGTGTCAGAGTCATGGAGCGCTCTAAATTATTGATGCATCTCTGTTCAATAGGAGTCCCCGTGCGTCTGTGTGTGTTCGCGCCAACTTTTCTGAGCTTATCGCCTAATCGCCGCGACCTAAGAGAGTTGTTTCAGGGTTGGACTGAAATGACTGACTGGATGATGTAGAATGTAAAACCCAGTGAGAGGCAGCATGAGAGCAGTGCGCTTACAAAACACAGGACAAAAGAAACGGAACAGCGACTTTACATGTACGCCTCTGTGGGTTGTGGAAATCAAGCCGTTTTGTTTCATAATTGCGTCTTTGCTAACTGAATGCAGCTTCACTTAATCGCAGATAAGACGTATAATGGAGAGCGATGTCTGAAAGCAGCATGAAGAATGAGTCATGTCTGCTCCTAGTTTCAACACTAATGAAGTTCTCTAAGCCGCAGAGTACACCGGACCTGCTCGGCATGTCTTCTTCCCAGTCGGACTGAACCGTCTGTCAGTTTTTGAAGGCTTTTAAGAAATATTTGGACACAATACAAACCTGTGTATTCACAGATTTGTGGTGAATACAAGAGCAAGAAAATTGGATTAACACGTCATCCTTACAGTTGTCACGACTGGCCTTTTTTCCCCGTGGCTTAAAATGTGATCCACAATAAAAAAAAAAAAAAAAAAGGTGCATAATATGAAGGATTAAAATAAACTGGAATGGCGTTATGAAAGAAGGTATAATGTTTGTGGAGGTGGATTTTTGCAGAGAGGAAATCCCTTGAATAAACCTCCGAGTAAAAAACCCAGTCTTCCTAATTCAGTTTGCATTCCTGCAGCAATTTTACAGTTTACACTCAAATGTACAGCAGGCACCATACAGAGACAATAAAGTGGAGCCTCGGTGCAGCACGCAAACCGTATATTTGAATAATAAATGCGGAATAAAACTGCCGTTGCGGTACAAAAAAACAAAAACCCAACATTAACTCTGAGGTCAGTGCGGAGCTTTTAAAAGCAGGCCAGGCAGCGCAGAGAGGCTCATATAGACTTAAATCCATACGACTCAGTTTTCATTTGAAAACAGCATTCTGAGATAAAAAAAAAATAAAAAATCTGCGGCCACACAAGCTCTGTCTCATCCAAACACATCCTCTAAAAATACACAACACATGGCAAGTCCATTCTCTACTCTGCAGTTGTTTGCGTACTCGCAGAGAGTATTTTTATTATTATTTAGAAACAAGAACGTACAAGTACTGGAAATTTAAGTAAGTGTTAAACAGCTGACACTCGAGTCGCTGTGTATACGAACCAACGAATGCAGTTTTAAAACAGGAAATGAGGCCAACAGTGTTTTAAAAGTTCTCCATTATTGGTGCTCTCATAATGCCAGGGTAGAGTGGACAGCAGGAGCAGATTTCATGCACAGTCACTGTGTGTCATCTAAAAACACAACAGAATAATAGCAGAAGGCTGGAAAATAGAAGAATATTAGTAATAGATGATTATCAGTTAAAGAGTCTGAGGTCTGGTCGCTTTTCTTAAATGTTAAATTCATTTAATGCTGCATTAATTTAACGTCTCCATCATCCTGGAGTGTTTCCAGTGGAATTCTTTAATTCAGTGTGAGTCGGTGCCAGCAAATGCAGCATTAGTTACCTCTGCCAATACAGCACTGTGTGTTACACCACGTATCCAAGCAAAGTTATGGATTATAGCAGGAGCAGCGTCCCTGGTAACAGCACAACATATAAAACAACCTCAGGAAAAAAAAAGAAGCATTTACCGAGGTTGAAATATATTTGAAACCAAGTAAAATTGTTTTTTTTTCTTACTCGACTGTGACAGAGTAACCACCGGCCGGGGCACTGATATTCCAAATGTTTTGTAACATTTTCAGTGAAGGAATTTGAAAAGTTCCACCCACGGAGAAAAAGCATTTACCTACTTTCTTATCAAAGTCGACAGGATATAGTTTCCCTGAGAGACACTAAACGTTTTCTGTCTTCTCCCTCCAAATTAGCAGGATGATAAATGAAAACTGCTCTGCTGCAGCATCACGGTTGCTTATACAGCCCTTTCTGTAACGACTTGATAAGTGTGTGTGTGTGTGTGTGTGTGTGTGTGTGTGTGTGTGAGGGAGTGGGTGCTGTGTCTGTGGCATTACCTCGACATAGAGAATAGGGAAGATGCCGATCTTGTCTCCCAGCATACCCTCGGCCCAGTTCTCGTCCACTCGCCTGATAACTGTCAGAACCTCATCCTGGAGACACAAAGGAAATGAGTGTGACTATAAAAACAAAACTAGTGCAGAAAAAATTTATCGATTATACTGGTCAACACCAAATATATTGTTTAAGTTTGTTTAAAGCAGCTTTAGGGTCATTTTGATGTGCTGAATCCAAAAATAACATTGGTTTTGCTCAATCAGGTCAACTTTCTGAACAAAGCTACACATTTGTTTTTTAACGTTTTTGTTTACATGTACGGGTATTTTCACGTCATATGATGCAATTTTTTTTAAATATTTCTTGCAATAAACAGATTCTGAAGATTTTGCATGTGCCAATGTATGACTAATTGTTTTTTATATATATCACAAGTGAATGAAATGGCTTCGACAAGAAGATCTTGCAAAAATAAAGCCTGACGTATACTGCTACATCTGCAGTGAATACATCATTGTTCCTAAAAGGAATCTGTTAGAAAACAATAGTTTTTTCTCCTAAAACCTTTTTTGTTTGAGAAATATTAACTAAAATCAACTGATAATGTCACAAAAATGTCATCAATTTAGTCAGAATCAAATTAGCATAAAAAACCTGACCTGATTGAGAAAAATAATAATAATAAAAAAAAAAAAAATTCTGACTGTTTTCGTTTCTTAAATGTCAATATTTTCTTCGTTTCTTTGCTCCACATAACAAAGAAATCATTAAAACTGAATCATTTTGGTTTGTGGACAAAAACAAGACATTCGACAACATCATTTCCAGGTTTGACAAATACTGATCAACGTTTTTTTTTTTTTTTTTTTAACGT